>NW_008236509.1:709459-719656 GCF_000691975.1 Corvus brachyrhynchos | reverse complement strand
AGTAGAAAAATATTTTGACAATGGATGTTTTAGGATTTTAGCCAATCACCCCCAAGGGGTGGCTGATCCTTTGACCAATTAGACTATGAGGAAAAAAGTCTATAAAAGAGTTGTAAAATAATTAAAATCTATGAATCTTGCTGCACAATGCCTGCCTGCTGGATCTCTCTTCTCCTCCCTACCACTGCAGGACGTCGTGATAACCTTGTTTGCAAGGGAAGCAAAATCTGATGTTAGTTTTTTGCAATCCTTTTCAAAGTTGGGTTTTTCTACGTATACCTGAGAAGCTGAATCCAGCAATGCTTTTTCAAAGCTTCAGCCTTCTTAGAGTATATGACAGGTACATCAGGGAACTAGAGATGTTTCAAAGGCACGTCCGAAACCAGCCAGTCCTTCTTGGCCCAGCGCAGGCAGTGCAATGCTTTCTTCCTGGGGATGTTTCATGGATGAAGACATTTCACATTGTATATTGTTTTCTTTTTTATAATCTTTTTCCTTAAGTTTGATTCTGGACAAATTCTCATTATTTCCTTCGGGGCAAAGTTTCAGAGGGGGAATCTGTTAATCTGGTTTCTGGTTTTGGAGCAGTTTTACACTGAGCCATTTGCCATGAGTGAATTATTTCTGTACTTGCTGTGGCAGCATTAGGTTTGCAGTTGGACTCGATCTTAAAAGTCTGTTCCAACCTAAATAAGAGAGTTTTTCATTGCAGGTGAAGATCAGTGGTGTTGAATTTTTAGCTTGTGAGTGTGGATCTGATGGGTCTGAGGGATTTGCACACTCTATTTTGCGACTGAACACAGGTCTTTGTAATAATAGAACAGAGACCACCTGTCTCTTCATTTTATGAAAGTGTCAGATATAATGAATGCCATTCTCTGTTCAGAGGGTAAAAGGCACTGGAATTCAAAAGAATAAGCACAAGAGGTCCTTCTTCAAGTTTCAGACCTGGGATAGGTCTTTTGTATATTACACTTCACTGGCTGAAAACAAAAGCAGAGGAAAAAAGCTGTAGAACTGCATTATTCTGGATCAGAGGGAATATCTTTTACATCACTCAATTTTGAAATAATGGAATGGATATTTCTGCTTATTTGTTTTTGTGTTGGAAACCATGTAGTGTGAAAACATTGCGTGTGCCTGTGAGAATTGAGAGAACTGATCACTTGGAATTGAAACTCCAACCATGGTGAAATGAGAGAATTGAAAAATAATCTTTTTTTTCCTAAGAGTAACATTGATTTTCTCATTTGGAAGCATATAGGATTTTTGTAGTCTTGTAGAAATGGTTTTGTTTTGAAGAAGTTTTATCTTTGTTTCAATAGAATGGTCAAGAATGAAAAAAAAACCCCAACTTTAAAAAGTCTTATATGCTTCTGAAATCTATATTCTTCCCTAGTGTACAGGATCACTGCTGAAGGTGAGCATGAATAATGAAAAAGGAAAATACTACTGTAAGATGAAATCAGTGATCTAGCTAAAGCACTAATCTTGACATTCAGGTTCCAGGACCTGAGCTGAAGTTAAAAAGCAAGAATTCAAAAAGTAGTTCAATTCTTTTAAGTGCTGTGAGGAAGAATATTAAGAACTTTAATTACTTCAAAACTTGGAGCCAAGAATGCTCTAAGAAAATAAAAAGCCAAGCATTTTTCTGACTGAGAAATAACTGCTCCTTTAAGCAGGAAGATGCAGCAGGAGAGTGAAAGATAACTTGGCCAGTGCCACAGAAGACACGTGTTTGAAAAAGCAAATAAAACTCCTAACCACAAAATATAACAGGAATAAAAGCAGTTGTCTGTAATATGCTGTACCTGTTCACTCATCCATTCTTCTAAATTAAAGGGAAATGCTCATCTCAGAGAATGGATAAGAGCTCTTTTATGATAGCAGAATTATTTAATATTTTACAGTAGAGGTACTGGTGCAATTTTCCATATATTAGAAGATGTGCTGAAAAGATAGAGAAGCATAAGTTAACCTTTAACGGGAGGAAGGCTTGCAAATGCTGATCAGAAGCAATGTCAGAAGGGTACTCAGAAAATGCTATCAAAGCCATTCAGTTCCTCAGCTTTTGCCTAGTAAAGCAGGATTTCCACAGAGATAATAGAAACTTCAACTGGCAAAAAATCTGATATAATTTACCTAGACTTGATAAACTCAGCTTTCATCACATTACTGCAGAAAAGAATAATGCATCGTGTCAGCAAAGAGCAGTAGTAAGGGAGCCTGTGGAGTGCTCAGAGCAGCACCCCGAGGCCACAGAGGATGCTCTGGAGGAGAGACAGTGGGATGAATCAATTAATAGTTATCCCCTCTGTTCCCCTCTCTTGGAGCACATGGCTCAGACTGGGGGCTTTCTCCATGGGTGATTTCTTTGGGAGGGTTTTTCTTTGTTGCTTTTAAGAAAAACTGGTTAGTTGATGAGGCTGTACCTCACAGAAGGCTCCTCACAGATTTTGTTTTAATAATTTATGAAGTACTTTTGTGTTGTGTTTTGTGTTATCATTACCTTGCGTGTTTTCTGTATTGCTTTAGGTGTTGCATTTTCCTCTCAGCCTTTGGGTTATTCTCTTCATCTTGAATTCTGTTGCCTTTCTGGATGAGTAAATCCATCTTTATCATCTTTTCTGGTTATCTTGTCCACAGTTGATATGTCTGTTATTGATATGGAAGGAGAGAAACATGTATCTACTGTCTTTATAGTTTGACCAGAAACAATTTATTCAGCATTTTGTTAAATAGGTGAGGCTGATGTGGGAAGAAGGCAAGTGAAATATCAAACTAATTGATTTTCTGGCTATGTAATACCTTCTTTTTATTGGTTTTTATGAATTTTATAAGATTCAAATAATTTTTACTGAGCTTCTCATGGTCACTGTAAGAGCTTTCTTCCCTAGCTTACATTTTTAAGGCAATTTGCCCAGAATATCTGTAATAAAAAAAACTGCATTGAAAATTTAATTGAAACAAACTGTTGAGAGCAACTGTAGTGCCTAAGAATTTAAAATTATCAGAGCATTTCAAGCTCTCATGTACTGTTTTAATTTAGAAGAGATTAGAGTTGTTATCCTGAATATTATACAACAGTTCAGAACTGTTCTCATCTAGGAAATAAAAATGCACATACATGTCCAGACTTTTTCTTTTTTTTTTTTTTGCATGTGGTATGCCATAATAAGTGATTTTTTTTTTTGTATGGCTAGTTTTGGTCAAAATTACTTCAGCAGGTTAAAATATCAAAACATTTGAAAATGTGGAGGTGAAATATTGTTGGGCTTCTAGATGATAAGCCTGGGACTAGATTTTGGGTTCAGAGCTGTGGGCTGGTGCTGAAGGGCTTTGTAGCCCACACCCCCAAAATCAGGTGTCATGGTTTTGGGTCTGCTGCTGCTTTCTGCAGTGCTTGGTTAATGCCCTCATCTTGGGGCCCAAAGCTGCCCCCTCCAAGGTCTCCCTGAGGCACTTTGCAAGCAAGCACTGCTTGTATGAGATGATGCAGTACAACCACAAAAGAAGGGCAGGGCTTTCCTTTGCTAACTTGGAAATGGTTTTATTTCACACTTTTGGAGAAACAGAGCAGCTGTGTTGGGTACCTGCAGTCTAGTCTCATAATCTAATACAATGTGAACATTTCACATTTTGTAAGTGCATTAATTTGAAATAGACCGGAGTTGAATATGATGTAGCTATTACTAGAGTTATCCATATTTTAAAGACGTCTCTTCTCATTGCAAATTGGCAGTTCAATCAGCAGTTTTTAAAACCAATTGTCGCTTACAATCTAAATTCAGCATAAAACTAACAGTTATTGGAGCACATGTAGAGCACTTGGAGATGGATGATGTAGTAATTGTGGGATGGTTGTCAATTTAACCATTCTTTTGATTGATATTATGCTGTCTCTCATTACTTCATCAGACAGAAGTTCTGAAGGTTAGGTTTTTGTTTCTCAAATTCTTAACAGTATGTTATTAACTGTTAGAGAAGGTAATACAGTAGATGGAAAATCCACTTTATAGTTACTTTGGTTTTATTGATAATTTTATTATGTCATTCCATTAATTGAAGTCATCCGCTGGCTCATTTAGAATTCATGGACCAAGTTCAGTCCCCATGAAAGCATATTTAACTCCCTCTGTAATTACATGAGCCATATTACTTCCACAGCCTTCATTCAGATTCTGATCAGCAATTCAGCTTCAGCTCAGTTTCTCCCTGGTATTGTTGAGCACTTGCAGAGTGTGGTTATTTGCAGAAATGTTTATGGAATGATTGTACCCACAATGTGTTTCTGTGAAGAGGGGATTTTTTTTGTCCTGCTCATTAACCGTCATTTGTCCAATTGGGAAGCACAGAGAATGTCAGAAATTATTTGTTCACATGAAATGCTGATTGGATATTTATGAGTAACTCTGAAAAAAATCCCTGCACTGATTCGTAAGTCAAGGATAGGGCTATGTTTGTCAGATAATTTATTTGAAATCAGCAATCAAACTAGCTCTTAGCAAGAGTTGAGTTCAATCTAAACCTGAATATATTTACAGAGTACATGTATTTTCCCCAGAGAAAATATGAGATACTAGAGATTTTAATCTAGTATAGTTTCAAGAGCCAATGGCTAGAAATTAAAGCCAGTTGGATGCCCATTAGGAATAAGGTACATATTCCTATCAGAGCAGATCAGTGGCCATCACAGGAAGTAACTGTTGAGATCATCAAAGCTGACACAACCCTGGAAACTCTAATTTAATGCAATACAAATCATTTCACTTAAACAGGTGGAAATATGGTGCCCGTGGCATACGGGAGAGCAGGGTGAAAAACTGATGGTCCTCTTTGGCTCGTGAATCTACTCACATATCAGCCAAGTGGCAATCACAGCTAGGACTTCTTGGAATTTCAGTTCAGTTGAGAGTGTTCAGAAGTAACACTTGATTGTTACAGTGGATGAATAATGGTATGCCTTTAAAGAAATTGTGGGGGATTTTTTTAATGTATTTTTGTGTAGCTTTAAAAATAGTTGTTAAATTTCTTGAATTAATTTTCCTTTTTTTTTTTTAATTTCTTAAAGGGTGATTACACAAATTATACAGGGATAGTTCTGTTACACCAAGCCTATCTGCTCAGCTGGCTGTCCATAAAGGCTTAGAGCAATCAAGTGGAAAAGCTGAGGAATGCATTTAAGTCATTCCGATGTTACTACAGAATTAACTTTGTATTTGTTTGGTAGGGAACTGCCCTGACTGTGGACATTGGGGCTTTGTTGCTCTTGCTGTGTAAAAGACGTAGTGATTTGTTCAGTGTGCAGATTCCATTTCAGCAGTTATTTTTAGAGCTTTCAAGCTCTCAAATTAGCCTTAAAACTGTGAGGTCTGCATTGACTGACTCACAAATGGCAGTTTGGGAAGTTAAAAAGAGCAGCACAGCTCATGCACTCACAAGTTTTGTTAAAGTAACATGAGGTTTAAATAAAATTGTTTAAAAAGGATAAAACTGAGGTTACTACATTAAACCTGGAACTTTTTCAGATCATGCTGCTTTGCCTTTGGGATGGAGGTGTGTGACCCAAAGGGCAGGGACAGGACTCAGTTTGGAAAAAGTAGACCTTGGTAAATCAGAGCTGTAAATTTCCTGTTGGTTTGGGGGTATAATTTGATCTTCTATTTTAATTAACGCAGAACCACATCCTCACTTTTTTTTGTCCTTAAATGTGTTCATGTGAGGAAATCTTCAATTTCTCAAATAGAAACTATCAAATACCATTGCATTAGTGTGACACAGTGTGCTAAAATGATTTCCTTTGTTAAATTGTGCCTGCACAGTGTTCTCATGATATGGGGCATGTTTTGGGTACCAGCTGACCTTAGGATTGTGTGTGTTACCAGCATTGCTGGATCAAATTACAGCAATGACTGACTGATCATTCTTTTATTTATTTGTGTCTGATGCAGTCACAACATTTTCACCTACTGGATTGATTTAAACATCTCATCAAGTTTAACCTCTTTCTTGTTAGCAGCTATGAATTTGGGGGGTTTTAAGCATTTCTGGAGCAGGTTGGTTTTTTCCCCAGATTGCTTTTTTAAATTCAATATAATGAGTAACAGGAGTACCTGCAAAGATAGACTGGGAGTTCTGGGACTTTGTTGAGCACTGGAGGCACATTTAAATATGAGCTGTCAGGTGAGCTGCATGTCATTCTGCCAGTGTGACATGCAGTACATGGTTATAGTACTCTGAGGTACCTAATTTCCCCACTTTCTTTTTTTTTATTAACTCTATGCTGCAGAATGCCCATTTCTGGATTCCAAATGTATTTTTAATATCCTATGTCACATGTTTTCAAATAAGTTCAATCTGCCTGCTGCAGACTCTATTTGCTGCACATAAATTTGAAGGAATTCTGTAATTTGATAAATATTTCCTGACATAACACTGTAGTTAATGTCACTAAGAAGAAACAAAAACACCACCTACAAATACTGTGTCAGGTTTGATGTTTACTTCAGCTTCCTTGGCACTGTTTAGACTTCTAAACATCAATGCTGATTAATTTTTTTGTTAATTAAACATTACCTCTTAGGATTCTTCCTGTCCCTCCAACTTCGTTGCTCTCCAGCAGTTTTCAGCCTTGTGCTTATGGGAAACTATTTCCCACAAGCAAAAAATGTTTGAGGTGGGAGGGAACCTCTGGAGATTATCTAGTCCAACCCCCCTGCTTGAGCAGGGTCAGCTGGAGCAAGGAACATATCTCATGATACTTTATTTTCCTATTCTGTCCATAAAAACAGATGAAACCCAGTTCATCTTGGGCAAGAGAAGAGTCTGCTCTGTGGACAAATAAGTAGCACTGAAATAATTCTGTCTCTTCCCGAAATTGCTAATTCCAAGACATATATGTTGCCTGCACGGGTGTGAAGAAAAGTTCCATGACCTCAGGCCCACCACTTCCCCAAAAGGCTGAAAACTCTCCAAGACTTGGGATAAATATGAAAGAAATTCTAGTATTTCTGACACTTCTTCTTTAAAGGAGCAAACCAACCGTTAAAGATACAAGGTAGCTGTAACCAAATACAGTAACCCATAAAAATGTTTCATTTTCAGTACAAAACAGTGGCAGCTGTGAGCCAATACTGTAAATAACAGTAGGGAGGGAGCTTCCCAGCTGATCATGAAGGATAAACTCTGGATGCTTCGGGATAACAGGACAGAGAGTAAAGCTCTTATTTCAGTAAGGCTGGCCCAAGGATTTCAGTCAGTGCCTGATGAAATGCTCTCTGGGTAACAGCCATGAAATGGCTTTAATTAAATAATAATTAAATCAGGCTTTAAATGCAAAGCAGCTTTGAACAAGTCAGAGAGATACTTTGTGCGACAGGAGAGTAAATCTGGTGCCCCATGTGCCGTAGAGAATGTAAAGTTAGTTTTATTTAGAGAGTGCTCAACACCATATCAGGATCAGGTACATCAGTGTGATTCAGCATCTCAGATGAGGATGTAGCCTGTCACCTCAGCTTCCCATTCATCTCCCAAATCATTCTATGAATGTTGCAGGAAAAAAATTTTCTGGTACTTCCTTTTAGGGCTGATGCAATTTAGTTCACAAGGAAAGGGCTCTGTTGGCTTGAAGCAGACAAAGAGATTTCGTGTGGAATGATCAAGGCTGTGAGCAGTGTGATTTAACTCTTCCCCTGTCTTCTTGCTGTGAATCTGACAGACGCGAGTCACAGGGTGAGTTGTACTGGAGGCTGGTGAATTGCTCCCCTGTGACTCTGCTCAAGAGGCTGACAACAGTGGGCTTGGAAGGGAGCATGCTGAAGGAATAACTTGTAGCTGGCTGTAGTTGTGTCCTCCAGATGTGTACCAGGGGGACATCAGGACTCAGCAGTTTGTTGACTGAAATTCTGATGCTTTACTTCAGTCTGGTTTAGTATGGGGGGAAAGCTAAGTACAATTAATGTGGCTTTGAGTCAAACTTAGCTCCCCTCTTTTGGGGTTTTGCCACACTTAATTCATGTCTCAGGTCACGACAGCCCAGCTGGGGCAAGGACAGGGTGTGAATTGCCTCTTTCCTGAGCTCTTTTGTGGGCTGTCTGGGCCTTTGAGCTGAGTCTCTAGGAATTGAGAGGGTCCCTGCTCTCCCTCATACAGTTTGGTGTGGATACATGGGTCAGGACTGCAGTGGTGTTGTCTCCCCCTGGCAGTGTCCTAGCACAGCATTCCCTCTGTTGTGGACACGGGTCAACGTCCCCTGGGAAGGAGGGGAGAATTCCCTTCCACTAATTATTAATTAATTCCCAAACCACTATTTCTCCAGTGCATGCCTCTGCCACTCCTGCCCTCCAAGGGAGCATCTAGCCCTAGAGGGCCCATGTAGGGACATAGATTTGTGCTTTAGGGACAATCTGCACAAAATAATACAAATCACTAAATAGTTTATTGCACAACAGACAATTGTAATAATCCTTATTAGTGTTTTAATTCATATGCAAATTAAGATGATAACAGTAGTCATTGTTGTTGGTTTGGAACAATCAAAGGGATATTGTAAAGAACTATTATTTATATTGTGAATATTCAGTGACTTTTAATTATGAGTGACTGATGTGCCTAGTTTTTGTGTTAATTCTAAACAGCAAGACAGCAGGCTTTTTCTTTTCTTTAGGTCTTGTCCTGCAGATACTGTTATGGGATAATCTACTTCAGATATTAAAATAAAGCCTCCTAAGACAGGCAGAAAATGCAGGGAAAAATCTGAAATAATCTGTCTTTGGTGCTGAAGGCAGCTCAGCGTCACAGCCCAGTGGTACCTCAGCAGCCTGGAGCTTAGCAGAGCTATTTTAGCTATTCACTGTTGTACTTGAAGGTCATTTAAACAGCCTGGGTTTAGAGCTGTTGGTTTTATTTTGCTGCCTCATCCATCTGATAAGCTGCTACTCAGAAATCTGAGCCTCTTCTGCTTGGCCTGTGAAGGCCTGAGCTTATATCAAGCCTTCACTGTGTGATTGAATGGCCTAGAAATGAAATTAAATTAAATGAATGAAAACGGGGGGGTGAGAGGTGGAGATATATTTGCATGATTAAGCAACGTGCCTTTGCATATCACAGTATTAACAGTTTCATTTCTTGCCGAGGTCTACAGCCTGATTTGTGCAAGGGGTCACAACACGGAGTTGGCAGTGTTTGTAGTCATAGGAGAAGTGAAGCTCACTCAGCCGAGCGCAGTAAGGCTGCCCTCACAGCTAGGGCAGTTGGATTAATGTCCTCCTTGACATCAAAGCAATTTTCTGCTTTTTAAACAGTTTTATTTGTTTATTTGTTCCTAGTCTAGAAAATCTTTTAAGACTTAAATACTCATGGTAAGAAGTCTTGGTGTATGGTTGCTTCTAATGGCATTCTTCATTTCCATCTTTCCATTAAAAAATGTCATTAGCACTAACAGTACATTCAGTGATGGAAATGTATTAGGTGATGCTTTTTTTGCCCTTCTTTTGGGGGCCAAAAGAAGAGCAGAAGACAAGAGGAATCCCTAGGGTATGAGCAGAGTATTCCAGCCTGAGACACATTTCAATCTTACTTCCAGAGCTTTGTGAACTTTGCGATTTATTCACAAACACGGGATCGAATCTCCAGCTTCTGCATGAGGTCATAGTGTGCAGGCTCTTCATTTAAATTCTAGATGTGACTTCTTTCTCTGAGTGTCATTTGCTGTCACCCTGCAAACAGTGGAGCCACTACTTCAAGACATTTGGCGGTTCAGGGAAAGTGCTCATTCTATTAAGGCACATATATTTCTCCACTTGTGTTGGAGAGCTTGAAACTGTTTCAGGGAAGAGATTTTCTTTTAGGATACAGTTGGGATGGATAAAACTTCATGAGCTCCTGTCAGTCTCTACAGAGAGAGACCAACAGTAAAGATTGAAACAAATCAGTTAAAGTGACAGGCTTTGTCACTTGAAATACATTATCTACAGCTAAGGCATAATATGTTTATTTTTTGTAGGCTACTGTGATTAAGGATTTGCTTGGATTTTGACGCTGTCCATTTAAAACTTGAGAAATTCTTTTCTTCAGCTTAATCGGCTTAGCTGGCTTTAAGAGGCAAAATACTCCTGAGTGTGCCCAGGTGGGACCAGAGTAACTTCCTTTTGCTCTCCATGGAAGGGAGAGCTGCACCAAGCTGCACCTCTCACCCCT
>NW_008236509.1:667799-709146 GCF_000691975.1 Corvus brachyrhynchos | reverse complement strand
GCCTGCTGCCCAGCCACACCACTGGGCCTCATCTGTTAAAGCAATTAGCACAAACCCAAAGGGAAATATAGACAGCCTTTAATCTTTTATAAAAAGAGAAAAGCTTAACTGTTGATGACAGAGATAATCAACAAAAAATGGTAAATGTGCTCTTTGCTTTGGTGGTTATCAGTCACATCTGCATCATCAGATTTCAAGCTGTCTCATCCATTAAAACTCTGTTGTGAAGTTGGCTGTTAAGTCATATAAGTCATCTTAAAAAAGGACATCACAGCACAGACATCAGATGTCTGAAATTTTATTCATATTATGACAAAGTACCAAATCAGGCGGCTAAACCTGACAGAGATTTCGTTTGTTATAGTTTATTAAAAATAATGCTACTGAGCATGAAACTAGGCTATGTATAGTATTTGCCTTTTCTGTCAATGTAGGCATGTATGACATGATAACCTGAGGCAAATGGTGTCAGGTTTTACTCTGAAAAGCGACTAATTCTAACCTGGGAAAAGACGACAGCAGTACCCACTGAGCAGCTCAAGTGGCAGAGCTTGGTACGAGAGCTGCTGTTTATCACTGAAACTGCAGC
Source organism: Corvus brachyrhynchos (assembly GCF_000691975.1). NCBI lineage: Eukaryota > Metazoa > Chordata > Aves > Passeriformes > Corvidae > Corvus > Corvus brachyrhynchos. The sequence goes on along the minus strand of NW_008236509.1, from coordinate 708,557 downwards.
ACTGAATGTTCTGTGCATGGAAATGCACAATGTACCTGCAAGTAATAAGCCTTTAAGATGGTGTTCCCAGATGGCAATATCTCAGCTGTAAGACAATTCCTGAAGCCATGTGAGAGACAAAACACTGGAGAAAATTGTCTGTGTGAGTGCTGTGCATCTGTGCTGAGTTTCTCTCACATGTCTGTTTGAACAAAGTGAAATTCTTTTCCTGGTTTTGGTGTTTGAGGCCCTCTGCTGCGCTGCAGAGGATTTTGTCCCTCCTCACCATGTTGGAACATTGGTAGTGCTCCAGACCACCGGTGCTGCTCATCCCAAGGGTCTCCATATGGATTGTGTTCCTAACTAGTTCACAACTTTAATAAAATCCATAATAAGACTTTCAGAGTATAATTATTTCAGAGACGTTAGGAGGTCAAGTGGGAGGTTAAAACTACTGCTGAAGGAAACGCTGCTAATAGGACTAGGTGAAAACTTCAGAGCTTCCCTTTTGTCAAAGTGCTCTGACACTCTGGGATGTTCTAAGTTACTACTTTCGTTTTAATTTGCATATTAATTTTGGCATTTCCATTGCAACTTAAGTCTCTAAGCGGGTTCTTTGGTTGCAGGTGGTTTGACATTTCAGTTTGTCCTCTCAAAGGTGCTTGCATGAAGGTCACTTTATAAACTTGACTTTGGCTGATGAACTCTTGTGGGTGTATTGTTCTTTGGCATTTTTCTGTGGGGAAAAATAAGTATGTCCTTGCTAGTAGTTGAAAAAAATCACAAGAGAGATCACCACTAACCAGCTTAGGTTAAAATGTGCTGCCTCGCTTCCATGTAGAAGTTTTAGTGTCTCTATTTTATTGTCTTCAGCACCAAAAGTAACTACATTTTAGACCATTTTTTTTTCTTGAATTTGCATGTGTTGGTGTCAGTGTGGTACCTCTGGAAAACTGAAAACAAATGCACGTGTGATTCTAAGAATGGGTGAGACTGGCTCATCTGATCTTAGGAACAGATTTGTGATTCCTTTCAGTGAAGCCAGGAGAAACAGTAGGCTTAGGGGTTAAGTAGTATCTGTAGGGAGCTGGGGATTCTTCCCAGAGTTATAAATGTAACTACCTTACTTTGTTCCTTTCACAAAATGATGAAAAATTACACTACTTGTGGAACACAACAGGAATTAAAGGACCTCTGTATCCACAGTCATTGCTCACTAGCATACAGAATTAAACATGACAGGGCTGGATTACAAAACAAAACTAAATGAATCTGCAAACTAAAAACCTCAAACAAACAAACAAGAACCTCAAAATCCTTGACATCAAGGTGTTTACTGTAGAGCATCTTAAGAAGGTGTGGTACTTGGTTGTAATTTGCTTTGATTTATCCCTTGTAGACAAAAAAAATTATCAAATTCAGTTTAGAAAAGCTAATAGTGGTAGAAATATCACAATTTATTTTAGAAAACTCTCAGAAGGTTATCCCACTAGAAGAACCACTTTCTGAGGAGTGGTAAGCTACCTGACTCATCCCTGGCACTACATCTTTTTTATTGTTATGCTTATTATTGCAGTTCTGGGCATTCCAATAATGACCCAGATGTTTGTTACATCAAGTGCTCTACAACCTCAGGATAAAACCTACGTCCTTGAGTCAAAAAGCTAAAGCCTACAGATAGAATATTAGAAACAAAAGATTCTGGGAGAGAGGAGAAGGGAATGCTAGGAGGTAGACAGAGCATTCTTGAGTAATGCTTTGGATTCATCGGCAAAATTTAAATTACTGATTTATTTTTTTCTTTTTGAACATTTGGGAAATTCAGTGGAACAGGCAGAGAACAGTGAAGGCTGGCTATTAGGAGCTGGGGGATAACCTAGTGATATTTGCTATCTTGATAAGTAACAAGAGAAGGGGTTCAGGGGGGCGTTGAAAATGAAGATAAGCAGTTTAGGCAGCATGGAAAATAGAACAAGAGGAAGTATATTGCCTTCCTGAAAGGCAGCCTGAAAACCGAGTTTTCAGAAGCATTCAGCATGGATTTGAAGTGATCATGAGTCTTGACATCAGTGAGGAAGCCAGCAAGGGTCAACTTTAGGTAGAAAAGCTGTATTTTATTGCAGGAAAAATAGGCTGCATAGCAAGACTTGATGGCTTGGGAAGAGGTTCAAGGTGAAGATGTGCATTGTGTGAACTCACAATTATCTGAACGTGACTGTACCCACAGTAACCTGAAGGTCTAGCTATGAAAAGGTAAAAAAATCTGCTTCTAAAATTATTGATGCTGAGCTACCAAATGCTGATACACAGATGGCAGTGAACCAGCTCAGATTTTAATTTGCCTAGAAGTCAGCTCTGCTTTGAAGGATGGACCAGTGCATCACCATATGGAAACAAAGGCTGTTTGTTTCCTAAATATGTGAATATGGGTTGAAGGAGAAGAAAACAGGGTAGTAAAGACATGGGATTCTGTAGGAATCCACAAAGAAAACTGTGAAGGTTAAAGAGGGATTGGTGGGAAAGGATGAAGGAAACTGCAGATAGGTCTAAGTCACAGGAGCCATAAGACAATATGTTTTTTTAAAAGGACATAATTGTCTTTGTCAGAATGATTCTGGGGTTTTTAATGCCTTTTTTTTATTATTATTTTTCTTGTGGAAGAGATGTAGAGATCTTGTGTAGAGAAGAGAGCAAAACCCAGAGAAGCATTAGGAAATAAATCAAGTAAAAATTTTTCCAGGTCCTGTTAATTCTGTACTTACCAGAATTAGGAGAACTATGGCAGTAAATACTGAGGGCATATATAAACCCCATGATTGACAGTTTTATTCCATTTAAAAATTGGAGCTTAAGTAATAGGATTTTTGTTTGCTTGTTTTAAATAAAACCAAAGCAGAATACCAAAGTAGGCAACACCAGAATTAGCTATTCCACTGCAATATGAGTTCATGAATTTAAATTAAAAATAAAAGGTCTGGCATTTAGAACCTATTTTCTATTAAAATGTTAACATTTTTGTGTCTTTAAGCATGTATTTGTAGCACCACACTGTATTATTTAAGGTTTCTGAGCACCTTGGTTTTATTACTATCAAATATTGTTGCTCAGAGTTCAGGTCTTAATTAGTGCATGGACATGAAGAAGAGCAAGTAGGTCAGATAATCAGTATGCTGGTGCCTTAATTCAGTAGATACAAATCTGAACACTGAAGTGAAATAGCAAGTCTTTTTTACATGCTTTAATACAATTAAAAGCTAAGTTAAGGTGTTGCTACACTTGGTATACCAGAGCTGTTTCTCAACTCTTCACTAAGGCTAGATTCATAGTTAATAGATCCTCAACATGGATAAAGTATCATTATCGTGGTTTTCAAGTTGAATCATCAGGCTGAAAACCTGCCTCAAAAAACAACATGAGTCATCTAAGGATTGACCCGTGGCTTAGGGATAATTTTTCATTCTCAGCCCATGTTCTCATGTATTTTCTTCCTCAGCAGTGTTTTAGGACAGCACAAGACACAGAGATGCTGTTGCTGCAGGACAGCACAGCCTTTCTCCTCTGTCACTTCTTACATGAATAGTAAATGGGAAAACACTTGATTTTTATCTTAGTGATGTATATGTTTGCATTGCTCAAAATGAACTTGGGTTCTGCTGGGCATTTTCTTATCGGGGTTGGAAAGCTCTTTCTTTCAGATGTGTTTATGTAAAAGAAATGCCAGAATAGGAGTAATACAAATAGCCAAGTAAAGGCAATGTGAGCTAAGTCTGGATTTACTGGAATCCACCAGTCTGCTCTTTAGCTGGAGCTACAGCCAAGTATGAATCTGCTATGAGACTTTGGACCTAATATGTTACTATATTACTCCTGACAATAAATGACTTCATGGATTCATTTGGAGAAAAATATGGTTCAAAGATGGAATAAAGTAGTGGTGAATCAGGTTTCTTATCCCTCGTAGTTATTATGCCAAAGGCAGGGTAGCAAATAAATACTGCTGGTGGTGAGCATTAAGTTTGCTCATTATAAATGCAGAGTCATGTACCAGTCTCCAGCGTGATTTCATCTGGGAACATTGCCATAAGGATTACAAATGGCTTTCAGCCTGAAAATTGGTATGTATTGCTCTAAACTTCCAGTGGGGAGTTGGCAATTTATCCTTCAGATAATCATCTTGTGTTAAGTTGAACATCTTAGGGTAACTTTTTGCTACATGATAAACCAGCTCCTATGAATAATTTACTGCAACTGGCAACCCACTTCAGCTCTGAAGTCTTTATAAAGTCTGGGGGCTTTTCAAAGTTTAATAATAAACTTGGAGCCAAAAATCCCATTGCACTCAAAGTCAGTGGAATTTCAGTGTTAATTGCAATGGGAATCACAATTTGACCTTTTAGGGTGAACTTCTCAAGAACAGAAGCTCTGCATGACATTGCTGAGGAGGGAAAGGTGTGCATTTGTGTCCAAGTAAGCAGAGCTCATTTACCTTCCCCCGTACTCTACAGCATTATGGGGGGTTGTGCAGACTTTATTTGGTGTAGGTGTTTGAAATATTTTCACTGGGCACAAAAACTTGGTTGAAGTACCTGGGGTTTCACTTCTCTCATGGCAGATTTAGGGCGCGTTCTGCACTGCAACGCAGCACGCGAGGTGTGAGTGTTGCACCAAGATTATCCTTCCAGCCCTACAGGAAACCTGCCATGGCAATCAAGTTGATGATCTTTAGAAAGAGCAGCAGCACCTTTCAGTTTGCCAGGCCCTGACTCAGCGGCTGATCTGTCCCAGCAAGGTCTGTCCCAGCATTTTGGTCTGGCTCTGTCTGGCCAGGCTGGGCCAGAGCTGAAGTAGAAGAGGGAATTCTGTAAATCATGCTTAGCATCACCCCATGTGTAAAACAGAAGCAACCAAAACTTGTCAGAGGATCTTTAACACCAGAAAAGAAGTATTTTCCACATACACATGCTAGATTCCACATACATTATCTCAGCTCTATCCCTTTATAAATCAAAAACTCTTGTTTTCCGATTTTGAGCATTCTTGTTCAGCTCTGCTTTGTGCTGTGCTCACTCCATGTGCCTGGCATGTGCAGGGCTTTTCAGGGAGCACTAGCTGAGCAGAGGATGAGCTCTTTGGCAGTGAGAGGGCTGTGCCAGTGATATTTCAAGATTACAGCTGAAAGCAGAATTTGTCTTGGAGGAGAGGGCTGGAATACAAGGGCAGAAAGATCCTTTGTTTTGAATGTAACTAGTGAGTTTTAGGGGAGACTGTGACTCCAGGCATAAACTCTCCATTTTCTCTTCCCTGACAATTTGCTACGTGAGATTGCATCAGGAGGGAGGGAGAGTCCTGGCATTCCCCAAAAATGAGCAAGGGTATGGCTTGGTCCAATGACAAATAAAGGGTGAAGCTGCTTCTCCTTATTTCTGGAGGTGATCTGAGTAGCAGTACTGAATACAGCTTTGGTTTTCATTGCAATGTTGTAAGTTTTCCTGACAGTCAAGCAAATTTTTAGAAAAAGTTGAGCTTAGAATATTAAATTGAAAAAAATAACATTCAGCAAACTAGTTCACCTGAAACACAAGTGTGGAGAACATTTCAAACACCTAATTTTCTCTAATAGTTCCTAGTCATTATGATGATTTCTTGAGAATCCCATGCAGCTCTCAACTACCACTCATCCATGTTTTCATCCTTTAGCTACCTTTTTTTAGGTCAAATAAATGTTCTGAAGAAAAAAAGATAAATTGTTCAACAAAAATAAGTATGCCTTGACTAGACCTCACACTTTCACCTCGTATGAGGATTTGGGGAACCATTTTATTAGTTTTAATTATGTGATACCAGCCTCTGTTTGCTTGTCTTAATGTGAATAGACAGAGATTATTGTGTAGAGCAAATGGAAATGAAGAGATGGCTTTACATAGGACACTTCTAGGAAAATAAATCCAAGAAAGCTACAGAATAATTGGTCCTTTAGTTGGAAGATGCCAGTTTAAAGACATAAGGCTATTTGCAGGCCAGGTTTCTCAGCAGATACTAAAAATGCTGGCAACAATTTACAAAACCTCCACATTTTCCAGTCTGGAGGAAGATTAGTTAAGAAGAGATTGGTTATGAGGCTGGTCTCTGAGAACACAAAAGAGACTGAAACAGAAGCCTTGTTGGCAGACACCTCTGTCATGCTTTGAAGGCAACCAATGTGTTTCAGACCCAGGTAGGAAACTTCTGCTACTTTAATCATTTGCTTGCTGCAGACCTTTAGATTGGTAACACACAGTTTTGTTTTGAGGAATTTCTTTCCTATCACTTTAATCTGCTGCGAGCCCCAAGCTTCCAGGGGAAGGTTCCTGAGGTCACTGAATGCAGCTGGACCTGCAGAGAGGGCAGGGAAAGCAGGCAGCATGTGGCAGCATCCAGAGCCAGCCTGTCCCTGTGTGAATGGCACTCACCCACCTGGTGGGAGAGTGCTTGAAGGTGGCAGTGCCAAGGACTCAGGGCACACATTGACTCTGAGACTTTGTGGATCACAAATCCTGCCCAGGTTTTTACAGTTTCTCACTGATACTAATGCTGAATCCTTGCAGCTTCACTTTCTGAGAAAGTTAAGTGCCTTTTGTCAAACCTAACTGATTTCCTGAACAAAAGTGCTCCCTGCCAGGTGCCCAGGAGACATAGTTGTACATCAATGCTGCTGTAGTGAAAGAAAGAGATGGTAGAATGCTGTGGGCTAGAACAGACTAATGAAATGTAAGGAGGCTTATTTTGTTACAGACTAAGGGAGTTTTTACCAGGTGCTTTGGTACCAATATCCAAGCAAGATTCTTTCTGTGGAAATTCAGTAGCTCCTTGGGGAGTATGTGTGTGATGATGTGAAAATGTGTGCTTGTTTTGCTAAGGAACTTTGAGCGCTCTAAATCAGCATACAGCAAGTGTCTTGACTTCAGTGGAGCTAAATAAATTTTTGTCTATCTAAGGTCTAGTCCCTTGAACAAGCACTGCTGTGGCATTTGCTGTTGTAGCTCAAATGAAAAGTCCAAGTTCTGAGTAAAATTTGCAAAATTAGCCTAACAACTTACTAGTTCATATTCAGTGTTCAGCCTTTTGGACTTCCAGGATAGTACTGGAGTGGTTGTTCAGCAAATCACTGCCCTGAATTAGTGCAGAATTTCTATCCTGTCGTGTTGGTTGATGGTGATGTTTGCAATATCGTGGAACAGATGTGCTGGTAAAATGCATTTCGACCATATCTTTTCAAGTGTTTTAAACAAAAGTGCCTCAATTGTCCATTTTGTGCTGAAGTGGACTGCAAAACAGCTTGTGTGCTTGTTGATGCTTGTTAAAAGCATCCTCCTCAAGAAGGACTGCTGTGACCATTTATCTATTTAACAGCTTATTTAAATCACAAGTGCAGGCTGTGTGTTCTTATAGGGCTAGAGGATGTTAAAGCATGAGCATGGTTTTAATCTGTAAGGCCGTATTTTACCTGAAGATCAATTTAAAATATCTTCAATAAGAAGCCATAGATGTGCATAGCTAACATGTACATTATGAGAGGGTAATTCTGTGGATACAAATATGCAGCTAGCAAGAATTTCTCTTGCTTCTTTCCAGTCCTGTGAGATATTTTTCTCTCTCATGGAAGATATTAGCAGAGTTCTATAAGCTATGAACACCTGCAACCTTACAGAGCTTTGTTTATGGTACAGTAGGAAAATATTTTGACAATGGATGTTTTAGGATTTTAGCCAATCACCCCAAGGGGTGGCTGATCCTTGTCCAATTAGACTATGAAGAAAAAAGTCTATGAAGGAGTTGTAAAATAATTAAATAAAGGAATCTTGCTGCACAATGCCTGCCTGCTGGATTTCTCTTCTCCTCCCTACCACTGCGGGATACCGTGACTTAATTCAGTTCATGTAACTCAGGTAATCTCCTGCAGCCTGCTCCAGACAGCCAATTTGTACACCATCCTTAACAAACAAACAGAAAAACCAAACCCTAAGCCACAAAAGAAACCCCAAATGAAAAAAAGAAACTTAAAAAGTATTTTGGAAAATGTAAGTAATGAAATAGAAACAGGAAGATGTAGCATGAAAGCAATTAAAATATTTTCAATATATGAAATTGTTTAAAGGAAGGCTTTACCATGGTTTCATGACTTTAGGTTTCAGACTAGAACAGCAATCAGTAGTGTCAGTAATTAGTCCTGTTTTACCAAATGGCTCTCCTTCCTTCATCCAACAGAGTTATTATTGTGTTCTCTCAGTGCAGGTGCTGTTTCATTCTCAGGGTGGGGGAAAGGAGCCAGGCACTGTCTGTATGTTTTAAGAAAAGTTTTCTGGCTAAGTGCAGCACAAACCAGTACCTCCCTGTTGGCTAACACACTGCTCAAATTGAATTTTTAGAGGTTGTGTGCTTTTGATGTGATTCCTTCGGTAGAAAAACATAGCAGTCAAGTTGCAAGGTTGTGCATTTTCAATTCTGAAGTGAAATAAGAAATGGATTTATTGTATAAGAGACTGAAATGTTTGTAATGATCTATAAACAGTTAAAAATTGTCCACATTACTGGATAAGCAAAGCGACATCATGAAAGAGCCTTGCTGGACAGACTGCCACCCTACCATGTTCTGGTTTAGTCTGAGCTTATTTTTACATGCCACTTCACGAGCTGAAAGGTGCCTTTCCCAAAACTAGGTGAGAATTCAAGAGTTCTCACCTCTTTTTATAACTGGCCCACAATGAAAAATGAAGTTATATTAGCAGGTAGGCTCTCTTAATTAGCAGCCTCTAATTAAATTTGTTAAGCATAATTGTATTTGATTGTTCTACTTCTGTATAGTTTTGCCAACAAGCAGAATTGAGTAGTTCCTCCAGCCAGAGCCATCATTCTGCTTCTGCCCAGAGAGAGGCTCAGACTGAACCGTTGCTGCTTTGACATCAGAAAAAGCTGGAGGAGCTGTAGTAGGAACTGGGTTTGCTCTATCCAGGAAGGTGAAATGATTGATTACCTGCAGCCTTCAGGCCACGCTGAGAAAGGCTGAGGTGTCTGAGCTAATAAAAACAGCTCAGCCCTGAGGGTTTGCAGGCACACTGCTTCCTTTGTGCAGACCTTGAGCTATAGAGTGCACTTCTCAGAGTTGCAGCCAAGCCTGCTCTTTTGTTTCCAGTGACTGGTTTGTATCATTAAGAAAAAAAATGCAACCCCCCCTTTGTTTTCTTGTATCATGTTTTCTGTGGTGACAACATGCTGAAATGAAACATCCCTTCCTAAAAATTAAAATAAAAATTTCCCTCTCTGTTTTCTAGTAGTAATTTCAGGTAAGAGGTAAACGAGCTGCAACAAAATTTCATCTGCAGAGTGCCCCTTTAAAGATCATCTTGGTCTTACAGCCTTGCTCTATCACTACCTCAGTCTCTCTCCAAAAAAAACCATCAAAACAGGTCATAAACATGTCTAAAATAGTTGCTCTTGGCCTGTCTAGAAAGTGCATTCTAAATGTTTATTGCTTTTCTAAGGCATCAGTTTTGTTTGCAGAGATGTTAATAACCTGAGTTGTGGATGGAGTGTGATCTTGTTGGTGTGCCCATGGTTCTTACAGTTTACTTCAATCCATCATAACCATCCGTTCTGGAAATGTGTTCTGCTAGCTCCTTTTATTGCCCTGCTCTCTTCCTGTAGGGCATGAGTGAACTATTCAACTTTTCTCTGTTCAACCTCTTAAAACTTTCACTCACCTCACTTCAGCCAGCTCAGGCTTGTTGTCATTTCTGTGGAGTGAAAACAATGAAACTTCATTACGGGGGACAAAACCTTGGATTACTCTAAACCATTAATGGTAACTTAATTAACTTTTATGAGCTCTGTGAGTTTACATCTGCCTTGGCAGTTTTACGGGAGGGTAAACAGGGGACACAGTCTTGCCCAAAACACCACCATTTGTTTTGATTGCATTCAATCCCTGCATTGACTGCTTTCAGCATTCTTTCTATTTATTTATTTATTTGTTTATCTATTTATTTCATGAAGCTCCTAAATCTCTCCTCTGACGTGGCTTGTTCTGCTTTCTCTCCTATTTTACCAGAGTTTTCACAAATAAGAACACTCACATATAAAACAATTCACAACAAATACCAGGAAATTCTGTGCACAGAAAAAAATCCCAAATACACGTAGCATAATTCCCAGCTTCCCTTTTGTTACAGGCAAATAGAATAGCTTCAGTGAATGACTGGGGCATTCATTTGGTGCTTCTCTCTGCTCTTACCTGGTGTGACTCTGCTACCATTGAGTTATCAAAGACTTAACACCTAAAGAATGATGTTTCCATTTCATGTTTCTCATGGTCCTTCCAAGAAAAAGGTCTGATTTTAGCAAAATAAATTCTGTTTGTGGTTAGAAAACAGCCAATCCTGGCATAGTCCGGTGTTACCTTTCTGGGCTGATATGTAACCTGTTCATCTTCAAGAGGACATATCCCCTCCATCTGGCAAGCTCACCTTCCTTCCCTTTTTTTTTTCTTTCTTCTAGAGAAACCTCCCACATGTCTTTGTAGTCAGAGTAGAAAGAATTTGTATAACATAATAAACTCATGTCTTTGGTCCCAGGTGTAATCCCTGAGGCCTTTCAGGGCACTCCTTTGCTAGAAATACAGAGCAGGAGGTGTCTGTCCCTTTTCCCAGTCTCTTGTGTCTGTGTGCATTGACACATAAAAAGTAAAATGAGAACAAATGCCCTGAAATGTGGCCGTTCTGTTCTCTGTCACCAGTTGCTAATAACTTTTTATTGTATATGGTAGCTGCTTCAAGTGTGGGGTTTAGCATTTTTTTGTAGAAAACCTTCATTTCTCCATCTGTCCTATAAAAGATTGAGATGCTCTGAACTCCTGTGCTGCTCTTCTCTTTTTTTACCTCTCCAGTGAGGTGTTATCCTCAGATGAAATAGTCTAATCAGAGCTGGTGGCCATATTCAAGCCAATCCCAGGCTGTGTATCTTGATCTTTGAAGACCCTCAGTATAGCCACAGAAAACAGAAGTAAAAAGGCACATGATGAGACAATAATCAGTTGTATTTGCATATTTCCTCTTAAATACTTAATCAGCATTTACTTGTTAATAACAATGAGCAATTAATTGTTTATTTAGACCAACTTTTAAAATGTTGTGTTGCTTCCTGCATGAAAGGAAATAATTTAAAAGCCACTATGGGGTCAGCCTACTGCTATTCAGCATATTTATCTTTGCCTTTAGTTTGGGGTAAAAGTGCTGCTTCTGTGCAGAGGCCACAAATCTTTTTTGTGCTTCCTGTTGCAGAATGTTTATTACACAAGCAGTCAGCAGCTCCACGTGGGTGTTCTGAGCCCCACTATCGACGATGATGACAACAGATGCCTGGTGGATGTGAACAGCAGGCCCAGGCTCATTGAATGCAATTATGCCAAAGCCAAGAGAATGAAGCTTTACTGGCAATTTACTCAGGTAATTCTTACCCAGCAGACATTTCAGAAAGTTTTAAGTCTCTGTTTCTGTGTCTGAAGTGTGAGTAATCTGTTTACTAATGGAACAGGACCAGATTTATCCTTGCTTTCTTTGCACAGAGCCAGGAAGCTGGTGTTTAGATTTGATTCCAATGTCAGCTACCTCAGTAGGGTACAAAACTTGTATTATATTTTCTGAGTTCACCATGAATAACTTTTTTCTAAAGCAGAGTACTGTTATGGGGGAAAAAAAGGGTTATTTCAGTGGAGTCAAATGCAAAGTAACCTATTTAGGAACAAGGAACAGAAATCTTTTTGTTTGTGTTTTTTAGAAGCAGCAACTCAGAAAAGGGGGAGTGGATCATTGGTGATAACAGCCTCATAATGAGCTAGTTCTGCAGTTTCTTTCTTCAAAAGGCTACAAAAGGCTAATGCTTTTATACATGAGTGTGAGAGATGCAGAAAGGCTCAAGGAAAGGCTGTGAGAGGTGGTTTCACAGTGATGAGAAATGCTGACAGGACACTAAGGCCAGGCCTGGTGACCCCCTTCATAACTGATTTAGAAACATAAGGGAGAACTGTAAAGAAGCCACAGAAGTTCTGGGGCTAGAAAAGATGCTCCACCACGTAACACTTACGGAGATCACTCTGGTTTAGCTAAGAGGAAGTGTCAAGGTGACTCAAGGCATCTCAGTGTTTCCACAGAGGGATATAGATTATCCTGAAGACAAAACAGGTTCCAATGGTTGGAAGCTAAAGACAGTCAAATTCTGTTTTTCAAAGAAAGACAAGTTTTTCCTAAGGTGAGTTTAACACAATGGAACTTTGCCAGGTCAGGTACTGGCACGCTGGTGAATCAATGAAATGAAATTACATTATTCTCTAAAACAAGTGCATGATTTAGCTTCTGGGGGAAATGTCATAGCTAGTGTGAGTTTGCCTGGTCTCACAGCTGCTCCTCTGCAGTTTTGAGTCAACAAATCTAGTTGTGTGCTCCAGCCCACAGGCTGAGGCTAACCATTAAGGTAACTTTTTTCCTGCGTTGAATTTTTCTGTAACATCCACGTGGGTTTGCAAATATATTTTCTGTCAAGTCATTATCAATATACTTTAGGACCTTGTTAATACAGTTTAGCATCAATCTTGGTGCAGACAGTATCTGGACACTAATCAGTAAAGCACAATATTAGCTTATTTTGTATTTATACTTGAAAGACATCCAGGTCTTTGAGAGGTAGCTCTCAAGCAGCAGACCTTACATCCCTAAATTGGCCCCTCAAGGTCAAAGTTTTGATTATGCCTTCTCACAAATTTTAACACTAGTCTTCTCATGAGGAGGGGCCCTCACTGTGTCCATCTCTGCACTTGATCTTTTGTACCATTTCTAAAAACTATAATTAACACTGAAGAGTATTTTGGTAACATTTTAGCATGGTCCACCTATCCAGTGATTGCTCTGTATACCCCAAAGTTTTGATGACAGTTAATGGTTTCTGCTCCAGGATGCTGCTGCTATTTGGTAACACTGATTATGTTAGAGCTCATTGGGGGGCAGCAGTAGAAGGCCTTGATAATTTAGCTATTAGAAGCTTTAAAAATGGGATTTAGCAGCATTAGGTTTGTTGCAATTCCATGTTCCAGAGACAGTCTCTCAGTGAAAGTGCAGCACTGGTAAAGTTGACTATATGGACTCTCTCTTCCTTCTACAGCGGAACTTCTCCCAAGGAGAAGTGAAAACTAATTGGTTGTTTCTTTATGATAAATTAAGAGACAAATGAAATAATTAAATTTTTTCTGTTCAAAAAGGATTTTGTTAATACCCAGTACAATTAAAATGTCATTATTGCTCAACATACTGCCTGGTACTCAGCCCTGGGTATGCTCAGTAAGGTAGAGGAAAGTTAATGAATGTAATCAAGGCTTGCCAACATCAACTGATGAACTCCATTGGAAATGCTCCCATTTAGTCTGGTGAAAACATGTTTGTGTGACTACCTTGGAAGCTCTCTCTCTGAAAAGATTCCTTTTTTTATTACTTTTTCAAGGCTCTTAAAAGGTATTTTTTTTCCGTCTTGTGCAGAGAGCAGAACTACTGTGAGTATCAGGATTGTAAGCATTGATGCTTACATGGTCTTGAAATTTGTAAAATAATAATTAAAATGTAGATGCTGGTTGTAGCTTTTTTGTAGCACTTTCCTTTAGCTGGAAGTATGCTTTGACTTCTCTGGATTCTTGAGCCATTCCACGAGAATGTCTGATGGTATAGGTAAGTAAAAATACAGCAGCGCAAGTGGAGAATTGACTCAGAAAGGGAACAGGAAACAGACTGACCACCCAAACCAGGATAAACCAATTGAACTAGATTGCCTTGACCAGGACAAAAATCATTATATTCCCTGCTTTACAGACATTTATGTTAAATCAGTTTGAATGAGGAAACACTATAATCTGAGAGGCACCACAGTAGTCTGTGGTGGGACATGGACAGCAGTCTGGTCGATAGAAAACTGTACAGCTGTTTTAAAATATTCTTCAGGTAACATTTTCCTCCTCCTCCTCCTTTGTACTGTGTAATGATGAGCTAATTCCATATGACAGGAGTAGAAGATGGGGTTATCCTCAGTTAGAGGACTCCTCGCTTTTGTAGATCTATTAAAGAATTATTTATTTAATTACTAAATCACATCTTCTAGATCAGAAGTGTGTGTATACACATATATATATGCTTGTGCCTATATCTCAAACTTGATTTCTTTTTGGGGGGGGCTTTTTGGTTGGTTTGGGGATTTGCTGTTGTTGTTAATTTATCTTTTCCTGTGGTTTTAAAATTTTCAATTTCCTGGCTTTCTTCAGTTGCAGACAGCTGGAGTCAGGCAGCCAGATGCCCACTGCTACTTTGTGGACAAAACTGTGGTTTGATGGGCAGGCACTTGGAGAGAATCAGCACCTCTGGTATCTTTGTCCTGTACAGAAACTTGCATTGAGCATTCAAAGCTTGTAGTATGTGTTTGTATCATCAGGATCTATCTGAGCACATTTCCATGCTCCACAGTTTTGTACAGCTGCCAAATGCAATGAGACCCAATAAAATGTAGGCTTTGGTGGCATTCTTGCTTCCAAAGCTTCTTCAAGTGTTTATAACAGTAATTATGTCAAATTATGTAAATTAGCCCAGGAAAGGCTCCCATCAACTGGGTAGTGTTGAAGAATTTTATTGTTCAGGCTGTTTGTCAAGTCTTCTCTTAGGGAAATGTTTGTTTTGGAAATACTTTCATGCTGGAAAGCCTTCTAGTTGTTTGACAGCTCACCTACTTCAGTCTGTCTGACCAATTTTTCATTTAATCAGAACAAAATTAGAGCTTGTAGCAAAAAAATGGTAAGTGATCAGAAGCTAGACAAGGGAGAGAGGATAGAGACAAGAATTACATGGTAGTAAAACAAATTTTACTGAAATATTACTTGAAACATGATCTCAAGGAAGCTGTTTTGGCATCATGAAGTGTGAGGAAAGCAAAAACTCAGGCTGTGAGCTGGTTTTGGCGAGGAGCAGGTGCAAACACTGCTGGCAGCAGCAGCAGCTCCCCTGGACCCAAGGGCTGGCACAAAGCACCAGCTCAGCAGCACTTGTCACTGTCCCTGTGCTCAGTGAAGCTGCTGGGGCTGCTGCAGTGATGGTGGTACATGGTCTGGTGGGTGGCAGAGAAGGGGCCATGAGCTGTGGGAGATGGAGGCCAGAGCACCTGGACAGGTGCTTGTGGCCAACCTGATATGGTTAGGTTTGTTCATGGTCTGCAGAAGCAGTATATTCTCAGGGCTGCAATCAAGTTTTTTGGAGGGCAAATCCCAAATTCTGGTGATTTTAAGAAGTCTCTCAGTCTCCAGTCTGATTTCTCACGTTTATTGCTGATGGAGAGTCAGTTGCCTGCCCTGCAAGTGAAATTTGTCTCTACACACCTCACCTGAGTTGCAGCAGATCGGTTAGAACATTCACTTACCACGTGTTTGGGCTCCTCCAGAGGCATAGCAGAGGCAAAAGGAGGAAGTTGTTCTGTAATTACTCTTTATCTTGAATTATCTTCCTGTTTCTGTTTAGCTGGACAGGAATGTGACTTTGCCATATTAACCAGATGAGCCTGACTCTCACTTTTTACTTTTGTGAGAAATGCAACAGGGGAGAGCTCTGTGTAAAAAGAGGCAAAAGAGAAGACACAAGGCTGAGCTAAAAACTTGAGATTAATCACTTACAGCTGTTCCATACTTAGTTAACTTAAGTAATTTCAGCTCCCAGGGTGATTGCTATAGAAAGGTAGGAAGAGTCTGCATCTATAGGGATGGACACTCACCTCATCCTTCATGGGAGGGAGAGGATGGGCAGGGCCTGCTCTCAGCACTGTCCTGTTCCTCTGATAACATTGCTTGTGCATGGTGTGGAGAATGGTGATTCTAGTCACTGCTGAAGGTTTCCACAGGTTGTCTTCCCATTCATAAATGTTTGGAGGGGGTGGTTTATGCCATCCCCAGATGCTGTAAATAAAATTTGTTGCTGACAGCTGTAGTTACAATATGTATTTCCTAAATATCTAGTAGGAATTGCTTTGGAAGGAAAAGGGAAGACAGACAAGCAAATTAATTACTGAGTTATTGCAAGTATTCCACAGATAAATATGATGATTTAGATCTTATTTAAATAGGTATTAGGTAATAGATAAGGAGAATACTCCATTTAGCTGTATAAAGAAAGACTAGACCTTAAAATTACTGAATTTACATCTTGTTCCTCCTGCAGGCTTTGGCCTTTCAATTCCTTTTACCCACCTTCATGTAATGAAAATAAAGGATGTGCAGTACAACGTTACCCCCCGCCACATCCCAGAGAAGTACAGGAATGCAGGCTGCGTGGCAGGATTAAACTGGTGGGCTGGGAAGCAAGCAGAGAATCTCTGCACCAATTTCAGATGCCCCCTTGCTGAGCACACAGAGTGCAGAAGCAGAGCCCAACACCATTAAACAGCAGCCTAATTCTAATGTCCACTCCTGTTTTCATCCCATCCATTAGCCAAGGGCATCAGCGTACATGAGGGATTCATCTCAGAAGAGCTGTGTGTGTCTAAGGGAACAGTGGCCCCCAATCAACTTCATGAGATTCTTCCATTATGAGAGCCACAGGCTGGAAAAACAGCATCATTAATTTATCAAGAGTTTGGATTTATGTGGTATTTCTAACCACAAAGGATGCAAATACTCTCAATATGTCTTTGTAGTTTAAGACATGCTGTACTGCTGTAGAGCTTTGTAATTAGGCAGTGCTGTTTGCCTGGCAGCTCAGAACAGAAAGGAATGGTGATCCTGTTAAAAGAGATAGAGACTTTGATCCTGCAGGAGAAATATAAAGAAAAACAGAACATAATTACTCAATTAAATGAGCCAATAGACTAGGTTAAGCCCTGTATTTTTAGTGAGGCTGTCTTGATTTTTAAGTAACCAGTGTTGCCAAGTGTGAAGCTTTGAACCTCAGACACAAAAGAGCACTTCCACAAGCCCCAGGGGCCCCAGTCTGGTGTTGGTGTAGGGGTCCAGAACATCAGCAGCATTTCTATATTTAGGTATTCTTTGCCCATTTTATGATCCAATATTGGCCCAGCTTGCCTCGACTTAATATTTGAACTAACTGGGTAACTGCACAAGGTGTTATAGCTGGAGGACAAGCAAGCTGAACCATTGTTCTGCTTAGACATGAGAAAACAATAGTTAATATTTCAATTTTCATTTACTCTAGTAAATTTGTCCCTAAGTCATGTGTAACTTAATATTCTTGTCATATTTTAATATGACAATATTAATTTCAAAAAAGGTGTATTAAAATATTTCTTTTTTATTCACCATGTCTTACTATAAGCCTATAAACATTTTAGTACCATTTATGCAGAATGGAATTGACAAGTACAAAAATCTGAATGCATACAGGCTTTCTCCATTTTGAATACTTGACTTCAACTTAAATATGAAAATGTATATGCAAAAAACATGCACAAAAAAATTAGATACCAGTATTACTACGCAGTATCGTGTTTTAACAACTTGTGTTAGATTTGCTTGGCAATTATTCCTAACTGATATTAAATTTAATTGGTAATTATTGCTGTAGCTAGTGGTAACCAAAATTTCATTGTTTCAGTTTAGTCTTCTGTTTGGAGTAATTTTCTAGTAGCAAGTTTTAATCTTTGCAAATTGGGTGTAGAACTTGCCAGCTAGAAAGTTTGTGTGAAATACAGCAGTAGAATGAGCTTTTAGTGGATGCATTTCAAATCTTTTCTAGCATATCACATTATGCAGTATTTACTCTCCTGAGGACTACATTTAAGCTCCAAAGACACTTGTGCTGAATTAATTTAGAAGAAAGTTAACACATACCCATGTTTTTCCTTCAAAACAGATACCCTATTTGCATATTTTAGCATCTCATTTTAAATGCCACATTTATTTACAAAGAAATTATTTGTTCTAGTTGCACATGATTCTTCCTAATTTCAGCTGTCCGGATAGGCTGCATCCAAAAATCGCAGATGACAGCTGCTGACAAGGCACTGCATGGCATTGTTGTGTCAGGCATGCAAAACAATGACCAAATCCAGAAGGTCTCCTACAACTGGAGTGATAACCAGCACTCACCAAATGAAATGTGTGAGTTTCAGGAAATCTGAGCTCTGCTTTTGGTTCCTCCTTTGCATTACTGCACCAATCGCTGCTTGTGTTCTGCATTCCTCAGCTGTGGGAGAGATGGAAGGAGTTTTGCCATTATTATTTCTAACTTTGCAGCTGAAAACAAAACCCTGTCCCAATCAAGTCAGTAAAAGTTGCATCTTTAGTCCCAATGGAGACAAAAGCAGTATATATGTAAGCAAGATTTGGCCACCACACAACAGTCTACAGTCTGAGATGAGAAGATGAGAAAAATCTTCCCTTGGAAGTCAAATAAATCAGGATGAAAAAAACTGACAAGAAAAGAGGGTTTGCTATTCAGTGAAACGATCAGGATGTCAAGCCTGGTGTCCTGAACCGAAAAGTGATGACGCTCAGTATACCAGACAAAAAAAATAATCTGTTTTCATTACTGTCTGAGTAAACTGCACAATGTCTGTGCTGCAGCAGTAAGGACATTCCCAATATCAGTTATAATCAGATTTGTGTGGTTAGTAGGGAAAAAGCCATTTTTGATCCGAGTCCCAAAGAGCCCAGCCTAAATTCCCATGTTGGAATATGCAGATCAGTTGTAATACTGGTACAAATTCATTTCCTAATTTTCTTCACTTGGCACTCAATTTATTTCTTAGTCTCTAGAGACTAGTTTAATCATAAGCATATAATGATAATTCAAGTAGTTCTGTTTCTGGATTAAAATGCATTAAGCCTCCTTCATATGGAGCATTCAGATTAGAAAACTTAGATTAATTAAATACAACACACATACAAAAGAAATAAAATTGTCATTCAGTATTTTTGTTTTGCAAGGGAGTTGTTTCTCACAAACAATCTCATCTAAACCCCATAAATCTTTGGAAATCTGTTAACATGTCTTGGGGAAAATATAAAAATCTCTGGTTTCCTAATTGTGCTGAGAGGAGTTTCTTGTTTATCTGGCTGAAGATGAGTAGCTAGGTATAACCTATGCTAAGACTGGTAAATAACAATGTGAAGTTGCATTCTTCACATCATCAGTTTTCCATCTGTGCTACGTTAGAACAATATTTTCATCCATAGGGAGAAAAAGAGAAAGAATAAGGCAGTGAGGTGCTCCTAGGCATGAACTACAGCTGCAACATGTGGTTGTCTATAGGTTTGGACCCCACACTACCAGCAAGACACTGAGATGCTGGAATTGTCCAGAGAAGGGCAACAGAGCTGGTGAAGAGTCTGGAGCACAAGGCTGAGGGAGATGGGGGTGTTTAGCCTGGAAAAAAGGAGGCTCGGGGGGGCCTTATTGCTCTGTGTGAAAGGAGGCTGTAGCCAGATTGGTGTTGGTCTCTTTTACCAGTGATGGATGAGAGGAAATGGCCTCAAGTTGTGCCAGGGCAGGTTTAGACTGGATATCAGGAAAAATTTCTTCACTGGAGGGTTGTCAAGCCTAGGAATAGGCTGCCCAGGGAAGTGGTGGAGCACCATTCCTGGAGGTATTTAAAAGACATCGTGGAAGTGGCACTTAGGGACATGGTTTGGTTTGGTTTGGTTATAGACGTGACAGTGTGGAAATAATGGTTGAATGGTTGAACTCAATGATCTAAAAGGTCTTTTGCCACTTAAACACTTCTGTAATTGATAACAAAGGCAAAACCTAGGGATACACAATTTGCTGCATGACAGATCACAAAATTAATTAACTAGATTAATTACCTCATCTTGAAGACTGCCCCAGGCAATGGGCAGTACTTGCTGTTTCGCAGGAATTAGCTCTGTTCTGAGCCAGCAGTTCATTGTAAGAGCAGGAGGAAGATTCCCTTCTTGACCCCTGATGTGCTCTCTTCAAGAAGATTGAGGCTTGATTTGTCCGAATGATCATCTCAGCATGCCTAAAAAGAGTTATCAGCACTCTTAAAATTAATTCAGCCCATCAGAAACATCCAGTCAGTCACTGAACATTGATGGCTGAGACAATGAAGTCAACAGTTTTCCTATACTCTCATAAATCACAATAGTTGTTGGAAATTTTTAATCTAACACTTTTTTCCTTAGAAGTTTTGTTTACCAGTTCCTCACTGCTTTTCACAGGTATTTGTACTTTTGAACACTAAAGGCAGGTCCCACTAATTTTCACTCCCCTCCTAAGCCAAGTCCTGGGTTTTTTTCGTTACTGTATTTTGTAATTCCACACCATCTGAATATTCCATCACACTTCAAAACATCTTTGTTGCCTTTCTCTGTCTTACACTTTAAACATCTCAAAGCAAGCCTAGATCAAGGCAGATAACTCAAGCCTGAGTTGTTTGCAGAAATCATTTATATGTAATCTCAGAATGAAAGAGAAAAAGGTAACTTTTCTGAGCTTTTCACAAAATGCATTAGTAAAACATGCAAATAAAGCAAATGTCTCCAGCACTCCTGTCTTTTTCCTGATTGTATCAAAATACTGTTTCACTACACAGGCAGCTACTGCCTGGCACAATCAATGATAAGAAGGATTGTTTAAAAATCTGGTTTTTGGTTAGAGAAAAATTACCCTGCAGAAAATAATAGACAAAGCATTAATTTGTATATTTTCTATAGGTCAAGTCTCACTCCAGAGGTGTTTACACAGGATTTACTTATATCCAACTCTTCTCCTAGTAGAGGGAGCATAAAATGTAGCAGTTGTTGTTGTTGTTGTGAACTTACAGAGTTTAGAAACGCATCTTAAGTTCTAATTTAAACTTGGACCACTAAGTAGCTAGTGAGCACTGAATTTGGTGGGTTCTGCACATACAGTTTTCTGAATGCTACCAAGCAGGACAGCAGGCAGTTTAGGGCAAAGGAAGACAAATGGGAGACAAATATGAACATCATCCCTTGCCAGCATGCATCTCTGCAGCTTCCTCCATTAAGTTCTCAAAAAGGCAATTTATTTCTAAGTGACCCATCCTGTTACTGGTTACTCAGGACAGCTGTGGTCAGAAAAGCCATGCATCCATCCTCCTCATGAACCCAGTTTTTCCTTTTCCACAGGACTTGCTGGGTAGTCCTGGCTCTCAGAAGAACAACACAACACATCATCATCTGGATTTGCTGCCAAATAAAAACCAAACAATGCATTCAGCTGTGAATTCTGCATTTAGCCGTAATTATCAGGACTATGTATGGATAAAGGATTCCCTTTTTAATCTGCTTTCCATCCTACCACACCCACATCCCCCTCCCTGGAAACAGAGTTCAATAATTAATTCCAAAAATCACATCATATACCTACAATACTTGTTTCTGCAGATGTTTTTCTAGCATGTCAGGAAGATTCCCTGGCCAGTGCTGATATAATAATGATTCATGTTTAGTTTCTGAAAAATACTTCTAGTCTGGCTAATGAATTCTACTCCAAAACTTCCATTTTCTTAGTCTTATCCCAATTTTCTGTAGTAAAACACATTTCCAGCTATCATATCCTGAAGAGCTTCTTGGTATTTTAGTGAAGAATTAAATTATTTTTAAGGTATTATTTTCTTAATCTTGCTATTCACAGGACTGCACTCTGTTATTAATCTGTGATGAAACTTTGTATATATGTGGAGAAATGTTAGTGATAGGTATAAATTCCCACACTCCATTTCTGATTTTTATGCTGTATCTCTGTAATTCGTTTTCTATTCCAGTTACATTCTCTGTGTGAAGCTGCATTTCCTTGTGCCAGGTTTAATTGCTTTTGTTTTAATACCTTAATTAACGGTATTGTGTATTTCTACATCCTGGAGAGAGTAAGCAAATCAGACCATTCAATCTAGAGTAAACAAAACAGAAAATGATTGCACAGACCACTAGTTACTAAAACCTGGTCTGGACACACAGATGAGGCTGCATCATTCGATTTGTCACAGCTGCACTACTAAAAATTTGTTGCAACATTATGAAAATGTAGCATTTATGATCATGTAAAACCTGAGCACTCACTCAGATGTCTTGGGAGAGGAATGAGGCAAAATCATGATGTAGACATTAAAGTGGTGCAACTGTTGAATGATGTGTCTAATCCCACTGCCAGAGGATGCCTCACAGTATTTACACACTGAGTACCAGCAAGTGGATCTAAGTGCTTGGGTGGCTACCTGACAACAGAACCTGAGTGCAGGAGGAGGAAAAATAATTGCGTTTTCCTTAAGAAATGGTTTGGCTGATCCCTATTATAACACCATTTAAGTTTACGTTGTATATAGTAATTAGTTTTGTTTAGTATTGGAAACAAATTCACATTTTAAGTGTATCTTGTAAAAATTCTCATTTGCTTATCTACCCTGTAAATAAATATCTAAATAGCTGAACAGACAACAATACACTTTTAATATATAACCCTGCTGTATGTGATACTTCATATACACAAAAGCAGTTAAATGCACCTCATTTTCACAGTAGTCATATAAAATATATTAGGAAGCACATCTTTGAGTAAGAGCAGCTAACAATATACTTCAATGAGAAATACTTCAATTGAAATAGTTCAAATTAATTGATGAAATATTTGAACAACAAAAGATATGTTACGGAGCCTGCTTTATTTACAGCATACCTGTTAGACAAAGAGTTGGAAAATTTGTCACACTGGTTTGGATTCAAGGAGTTAATCAGTTACCTCTGTATTATCTATATCTATACCCTTTATGCAGCTAAAAAGCAGAAAATCTAAACTGAATAACATCATCCAATATTTCCAAGCAATGGGCAATACTGAAAATACATTAATTACTGGATGGGAAAAATTATTCCCTTCTTCCTGTGAACACTTTCTTACTGCTTCAACATCCATACAGAAGTGAATCACACAGAGGAAAAAAGACCCTGTAAAAATGGAGTAATTTTCTTTAGGATTAAATTTGGTGTACTAACAGTCACTGAAAATTTACCCCAGTATTCTGGGGAAATGCAGGAGGATATCAAGTGTTCTGTTTGGAGTGGAGATTATCTCTGTCTCATACATCTCACCATAATTCTTTGATTCAAATGTGTCAAAGCAACAGTGAAGATAAGAGTTTCTGCCTCAAAGGCAGAGTGAACATGTAAATATTTGAGGTCACTGATTGAGGTCCAAATAGAAGATTAATAGACTAGAGAATGCAACGATCTATAAAGTATATGTGATATGAGGCTGGATATACTTATTAACCTTTTAAGACCTTTCTCTGAAATATCCATGTTTAGGCAAGCAGGTAAGAGCATGGTTTTCTCTTTTAGGTAGAATAATATGAGTTTTAATGTGATGAGCAAAAAGCAGGTTTAAACCTGTAAGGAAAAGTGTTCACTTTAGAGTAACTCCTTAAAAATAGCTGCCAGACTGATTTTCAGTAATGCTGCCAACCTCCAGTGCTCATTTTACATCCCTCATTTCTACAAGCGATCAGGTCTTTTAAAGTGATCGGGTTTGGTAACTGTGCATCCAGCACCCCTAATAAACCAAAAGAAAACCCATAGAACAGTTCAGCAAAAACAGTCTAATTACTTTGCACAACTTGGTACTGCAAGGGTTTGCAGGCACATCAAACAGTGTTCTTAAGTGCCATATTATTGGATAAATTCTGCTTTAGGGGAAGACTGGGAAGGAAACCCCTTACACACAGTAGAAATGCAGCAAGTACAGTAACTCTAAAGGAAGCCAAAAGCACTGCTTTCCACTCTGTGTAGCAGGATGTTGACTTGAGATAGTGTTAACATTAAAAGTACACTTATGAAGCACTCCATCAGTTTTCTGTGTGTCTGAGTTACCAGCAGGAGCTGAGAACACTTGTGCTTCTCACAGGAATTCCTTCCATTTGCTTTGCAAAAACCATGCAGTTTTCAGTCAAACTTGTTAGTGCTGATATGTTCTGTCTATTTTTCGCAGAATAGTTCACCTGGATGCTTATTTATCCTCTTGAGACTCCTACTGCCATTGAGCTGCCTCTCACCACCAGTGATCTTATTCCTAATTCTGTTCAATTGCACAGAATTCCTCTTGAAACTTGTTTCAGCCTACAGAATTATGTTTAATGTCTCATGATTAAAGACATTATCCTAGGCTAGCAATTTTTTGCCTTTAAATTGGAAAATAGAGGTCTTGCCTAGAATGGGGAAAGGAACCCAGATGGGCAACTCGCCTTTCACTGAGCCTGAAGTGTAGGAACACAATAAACCATTTTGCCAAGCACACAGTAAAACCCAGTTATGACAGCTTTATACAAGTTTGGCTGAATTCTTACCAAAAAAAAAAGGCAAAAAATAATTAACTTAAAGGACACCTTTGCCTGCATTTGTCTTTAGGGTTCCAAATTCTAATGATGAAAACAGACTGAAGAAACCATTCAGGAATGCTGTAATTTGGAGGCCAAGCCAGTTAGAAGAGCAAAATACAATGTTAGCTTTTGCTGCCTCAGTCCTGCCTGCTCACTTCACTGGAGTTTCTCAGTTCACATGCTTTAATCCTTACACAGCTCACTAGTTCAGGCCTTGCAACCTGTATTAGGGGCACTGTCAGCAGCCCAGGGCTGACAGGACAATACCACTATCCCAGGCTTGTATTGGGCATATGAAGGGATGAAAAAAAATGCAGTTAAATAGAAAAATAACAGGAAATTTTAAGTAAGTAGCATACAAACTTTCCTCCCTGTACTTCAGAGCAATTTTTTCACTTATATGCTTGCTGAAAGGAACTAAAGCTGTGTACACTGCATCCTCTGTGAGGGCTGAGGCAGTGGCTCTGCACAGGCTTCACATCTCTTAGAAACAGAACAACTTAGCTCCTAACAGGGCTTGAGCCTTCATGTTTCTCTTTCGTGGTTAAAAAAAGCACATTTTGCCAAAAGCATCTGGGCTCCCTACAACACTCAGTTCACACATATTAGCCACTACTTAACTTGGGTGTCTCTTTTATATTCCATGCAGCAGCTCCAATGTACTCAAGCAGGGTGGTTTTCAGTAGCCAATGCAGAGCACTTTCCACACATCAAAAAGAGCTTCCTTGGCTTTTTATCTCCCAATTCACTTGTTTCTGTTAAACAGAAGCCAGATTTCACACCAGGGCACATCAGAAAGAGTGAAGGAGTGTAAGGGGGCTTTTTTATATGCTTTTCTTGTTTCTTCCTTGTTTTGTTTCTCCTTAGGAGTGGCTTACACTTTATTTGTGTAGCTGCCTGTATTAAAGTGTTTCTCATGAATACATTTACTGTAACACCTGGGTCTGCTCTACAAGATTTAGAATAAAGGAAAAAACATCATCTCCACTGTGAAAATTCTCCTTCCTCTACCCCCATATCCACATGGCATTTGGGCCCATTCAAATGAAGGAAACCCTTGACCACTGAAACAAATGGGAATTAGGCAGAAAAATTCCAATTCTGCATGGTAGTCTTTAAATCTTAGTGCTGTGCCTCCCTCTGCCTCACAGAGCTCCAAGTGCCATGCTTCACAAAAAATGGAGAGAAGGAATTCTGTGCCTCCCCTTATGCCAGTAAGTTAGAAATGACAGGAGAAGCCTAAAGGTGCCATGCAGAGAGTCATTCCCCTGATTCCCAGAAATCAGGGAAGCAATGGACCCGAACAAGTTAGTTTTCTAACAAGACAAGGTGGGACAGCCTTCCTCAGCTTCCAGTGCAGGATCTGAGCTGAGGATGTCTCAGACACTGAAACTGGGATGAGGGGCAACCAATAAATGAAAGATACAGAGCTAATTTACATAGCTAACAGCAACACAAGCTCCTCCAGCATCAGTTGGAAACACAAGGAAGTTAATCTCGATTTTGGGTTTAGGCAGAAACACCTGTAAACTGTAATTCCCAATTCCCAGGGAGCTGACTGGGTGCCATGGAACACTGAGTCCATGCAGTGGAAAAACCACACTCCACAGCTTTCATCAAGAATAGAAAGGGTATGTTATTCTAGAAGAAAACAAGATAACTTTTCCTTTCACAATGAGAAAATATCCATTTCCTCTGACTCTTACATGTGAATAACCTAGTTCAGAGCTCATTAAATTAACTTGGAGAAGAAAAAAAAAATCAACCTCACTACAATGATCTCTAGAAGGCCAAAGTAACCAGGGGAGTGAGGGGATGAGAATGGAGGGAGTGGATGTAGGGTGAGTATCTGGGATAAGAGAACAAATAGCATATAATAAAGCTTTGATAAATTTTTCAACCTAGTTTCTTCAAGTTTCTTGTATGTCATGCAGTTTTATTGCTTTTGGGTAGTTTGGAGTTTAGGCTCCCACCAGACACCCAAATTTAACTGCTGTTATTAATACAAATGCCAATAACCATTATACAGCTGGGGGGAAATACAGTTCAGTCAGCATTTCATCATGGAGGTGTATTAAAATGCCTCTGCAAGCCTGTCTGTCTACTGAAGTAATCAGTGGAAATTCTATCAAGGCTGCACATAGACCTACCAGGAGGCTTTAAGGGAGCCTCATGTTTTGAATTTTTGTGGATTATTCTAGAAATGGTCCCTCTTACCCAAAGCTATTTAAAATGTGGAACTTTCAAACCTTATTCTTTATTTCATTAGCCAGGCCCAAAAAATTCTTTTAGAAGTCACTTCTTAGAGAAAGTACTTGCTAAGCATTACTGGTGGGATGGGAGGAGACCCCCAGCCACCTGTCTGAATGAAGCAGAACCTGTACTGAATGGCACAAGCTGCCCTTGTCTGGGGAACAGCCTGCTCTGAGACAGCACACAGCCCTTCTAGGAGGTTTATACCAGCATCCTTGTGAATAGAACAGAAGTCTTTCCCACTTATGACTTTATAATGCAAGGTATAACACAGACTTCAAAAAAAACTATGAGGTGGTGGGTTTTTGGATGGGGTTGGGTGTTTGGTTTGGGTTTTTTACAGCAACTATTTTTTTTCCTATGGTACAAATAAGCAATTTAAATGCTTCTGCTCTTTCCATACTTCAGGTGTACTAATCTCTACTGACTACATTCTTTGATTTGCAGATTTAGCCAGTAATTCTCTACACAAGTCCAAGATACTTTAGAGAAAGCCACTTTCAGACTTCTGTGCAATTCCTCTACTCTATGTATCTTCGAAGAAACCTCCCAGACACTAATGTGTACAAGTTATTTATTGCCTTCTTTAGACAGGCAAGAGGAGGAAAGAACCAACTGAAAACAGATTTAAAGGGGGAAAAAATGTGATTTATGCATGACAATTTAATTGTAATTGAGGGCTGTAGTTAACTGTGTGGTAGCAGTGATTTAAAGCTTGATGCAACTCAAAAGTGAAGGCAGGGCTTTAATAAGGCAGCATTAAGCTGGGAATTGAACAGAATCAATACTGAGGATTAGCAACAACAATTATAAAAGACATTTAAGTATTCAAGGAATAAACAATTTTTTTCATTTTTTCCTTTATACAGCACACCCCTGGCCAAAATCCTAGTTCTCTTTTGACTTTAGTGTTCAGAAGGGCAACAAAGCCACAAAATTAGGGAACTGAAGCAACCAGGAAAGCTTTGGCTCATGGTTAAGATGCATGGCTTGAAACACAGCTCAATTCCAGGAATCCCATTTGCTGAAATGGAAACCAGGCAATTGAGACTATTGCAAACTGCTTTAGAGATTAAACCAGCCTGTGACAAAGGAACCTTCATTCCAAATCCAGCGCTTATCTTGTCTCTAACTGGAACGTTTTTCACAGTAGACAGACACTGGAATGTTCTATCATTTATATTACCCCACAGTAGCAATGTAACAAGTTCACAATGTTTAACCCTAACACTTCCTTTTCTTTTTTTCCCCCCCATCTTTAAAGGGAGGTCCTATCCAGAACCGAAAATCCAAGCGCTGCCTGGAATTGCAGGAAAACAATGAAAATGAGTTTGGATTTCAACTGGTCCTTCAGAAGTGCACTGGACAGCGCTGGTCCATCACAAATGTCCTGAGAAGCTTGTCATCATAGCAGACTAAATTTTGTACCCATTTCTTTTGCTACTGTGTAGCAAGTACTGCATTGTCGACTGCTGTACTGTATTCCTCTCTCTCCCCATCCCCCCAGTTCCTTCTCGCCTCTTTTTTGTCTCTGATTTTATTTTGTGAGTGCGTGGAAATAGGGTTTGTGGGCTGGAAATAAGATGTTTTTATTTCACAATGTTTTCATGACATTTATAGAGACGCTGAATGACAGGTGACGGGTAGGCTATCCTAAAATATTTTACAACTGTAAATAGGAAGCAAATGGAGAATATTTATAACTCAAACTTTTATTGAATAAAAAAAGTCCAAACACTATTACTGTCTAGCTGTCTCCATGGAAATCCATTTGGAGGTTAAGTGCTGGTTTCATTGCTTTCATTAACCCAAGCCTGACCTCGGCATGTTTTTGCAGAGCATCAGAATTCTCTAGACCTGTGATAGAAAGTTCTACCTGCACACCAGTAGTTACAGTGAGGCAGGATTTTCTCCATTCTCCCTCTCCAGCGATCTGTCTAGGCCACTGTAGCTACTGGTGTGCAAATATGGGGGGAAGGGGTGGTGTGTGGAGGTATATAATATGCCCCCAGGTATTTTTCCTCTCCAGTACCACTAAGTAAAACCCCAGAGAGAACCCCAGGGCTCAAGTGAGATGGGGAAGGGAATTTGTTAAAAAGAAGAGGAAAAAAGCTACAAGAGAAAAGCAGCAGCTACTGGAAGAAAAATAAAATATAAACCCTGACATTACTCAGTGGGTTGGCCTCCATTTCATTTCCTTCCAATTCTTCATTGTTCTTACAACTCCTTTTTTTAAATGCACTTGTTCCCTGGCTACCACAGACTTGGCTCCATCGAAGAGAAAAAGGTATGAATTCACTTTGCCTTTCTCCCTGCCTTGAAAGAAGTGTGAATGCAATTCCATATCACTTCATCTCAGCTAAGACTGGTGAGGAGAGAAAATTTGATGAGGTAAACCAGAACACTGGGATTACTGGAGTCTGTTTCCAGCTGCTTTTATTTGTATGTAAATTCCTTCTCTTTTATTACTCTCTTTGTTCTTTTGACTCTGTTTGCTACCTTAAGCAACAGTCCTAACCTGTTTTGGAGCTGGTTATGTGCCACACTGTCTTTTACAGGCTGGCTTCACATACAGGATCAGCTCACAGCATTGTCTCCTGGGGCTCTTCAATAAGTCTTGTGGTACATTAATTTTAGGTATTCTGCTATATATATTTACCATATAGACAGATGCATAATTACCATACATCTGCTTCTCAAAGAGAAAAACCCTGAGCCAACAATAGGAGAAAAGTCACAGAGATGGAGATGGGCTGAACACCTGTCCTTTGACCGACCTTGGAGGCCCCTCAGCCCTGTTTGAGTAATAACAAATCACATTAAAATTGGAATAAGAATGCAGAGCCATTTTGAGCAGAACTGAATTCAGCCATTCCAGATAAATGAGGAAGAAACTGCATGTTCAGACAGAGGAAAAGCACAGAACACATGCAGAGTGCCAGGAGACAAACTGAGCTTCCTTCCAGCAGAGATAACCAAGACTTCAGTGCATGGAGATGCAGCCATAAGGAAAAACCAAATGATATGGATCAAACCAGTCTCCTCTTGATTTCCCCAGGCTTGCTGCTGTGGGCCTTCAACTTTTTGGTCTGGGCATGTTTTTATTTATGAGCACTAGAGGGAGATACCTGCCAAAGGCTTGACAAAAGTGAAAGGAAGGTGCTGAGCTCTGAAGAGTTTTATTTCATGCCCAAATGAGTATCCTGTGTCTAGAATCTGCCCAGAGAAGATAGAAATTACTCCCTATCACATTGCAGCAGTGTGCTGATGGTCACTGCCAAGTGAAAAAAAAAAAACAAACCAAGACACACCACACTTAAGTGAACCTCATCACGGTGCCAGACCATAGAATGGGTTGGGTTGGAAGGGATCTTAAAGATCTCTAGATCCATCCCCCCTGCCATGGGCAGGGACACCTTCCACTATCCCAGGTTGCTCCAAGCCCATCCAGCCTGGCCTTGAACACTGCCAGGGATGGAGCATCCACAGCATCTCTGGATGAGAGCCTGTGTCTCACCACCCCCACAGTGAGAAAATTCTTCCATATCTCTAACCTAAATTCCCCCTCTTTCAGTCTGAACCCATTGCTCCTTGTCCTAGCACCCGTGCCCTGTGCTGTCCAGCTGCACCTCCCTGCTACACAGCAGCTCCAAGGCTGCTGCTTCCCTTGATTCCCATGGGGCCTGCACTCAGGAACACTTTGCTTGAACAACCTGACAGAGAATCCCACAGTGGTGGCTGTGGGTTTAAATTCGATCACCTAACAATCCTAGTAACTACAGCAGAATTACCAAAATAAACATTTGGAGTGGGAAATCCCATAAATCTGGACTTGAAACATTACTTTATACTGCAGCAATTTGGCTATAGGTAAAATGCATGTTTTATAATATATTTTTCCCTTTGTTTTGTATCATGGAGCAAACATTTTTATGTGATAACTTATAGTAAAAGGGAAAGGGGTTTAAATCTGTGGGTAAGCTTACTAAAGGGGTACAGTAAAAATTATGAGTGTACATAAGCATCACCATTATTGTGCACCTTCTGAGATCTCAGTTCTCTGAACAGACTTTCCTTGACAAACCTCTCAGAAAAACAGAACAGCACAAGCAGAACTGAAGGATGTGGCCACATTTCACTGGACACTCTTAGTCATGAACTGCTTCCTCACCACTTTCTTTTTCAGCTGCACAGCAATTACATAGATACAGGAGTACTGCCTCACACTGTAAAAGACAAATAATCAAAAGTACCAAGTGGAAAATGAAACTCATCTTCACTTTCTGGAAAACTATAGAACCTTATTCAAGCATCAGGTGCCTCAAAAGGTAAAAAAAAAATTCCCTAACAATAATTGTTTGCTTTTGGGGGGGCGAGGAAGAGGTGTGTTAATTGTTTTTTAAAGAGGAAATGTTAGCACTTAAGGGGAAAAAGGAATACCATTCCAGAAGTCATCAACTGAGTATGGTCAGAGATGAAGATGACCAGAAATATCCAGTCAGCTCCCTCTTCCTCCTGCTGCTTGACAGCTATTCCCATATATTTTGATCAGTGTTTCTTGACAAATTACAGCAGTACATCTACCACATCTACCAGCTGATAAGGACACACTGACAATTAAAGGAAACATAACATTTCAAGAAACCCTAGGCCTTCTTCCTACAGTACTTGCTTAAATACTTACGGACAACATATATCTTCTCAGGTATGATCACTCATACCAGGATATCACATACAGTGGCTTCCCAAGGCTGTAAGGTTTCCCATTGTGTGTTCTTTCATCACATCAGCACGTGGGGCAAGGCACCAGCACCAAAGAGAAAAGAAGCTGTGCTGGTGACGCGAGGACAACGTGCAGAAAAGATTAATTCCACATGCTTAGGGAGAAGGTGTTAGGGTTTGGCTTGTATCAGAGATCCCTAGGTAATACTTCTGGAGATGGGCTCTACAGTCTTCAGAAGAGATCCAGGTTCTAGGAATTTATTCTTTCATTTGTTTATATGTTTATTTTTACAAAGCTACAGGTATTCAGGAGCATGGATTACCAACACCATGCTTGCTCATTCCCAACTGGAACTCTGACAGGAGAATTCAAGATTATCCTTGCCTGCCTGATCTTTCCAGGCTTGCCAACACCTGTTGAAAGTCACTGTGCAGAGCAGGGTTTAGGATTGTCCTCTTCTGCTATGGAAAAGGCAGGTTTTATTGGTTTCATCTTTCTGAAAGACCAAAATTTAACCCTCCAACATCATGCCTCTTGTGTCTTTTCCAAAAAGAAGTTAATCAGTCAAAACCCATCACTGAGCCTTTTTATGTATGTTAATCAAGAGGTAGTTGCAAAATGATAATTAAGCAAGTAGCTGTCATGTGTTATTTTATACTGGGTAGCTCTGAATACTTACTTAGCTGGAGATATAAAGGGAAACACATTTTAAGGTCATACTTAGATAGATGGTACCACAATTTTGCTTCCAGACCTAAATTATGTATATTTGTGTGTGTATCTCCACACCACCAAACATACATCAATTTATATATAAAATATAAGCATGCATGTACACACTCAAACTGCTTTTGAGCCAGTAATAACAACAACAAAAGCAAAATCACATTAAAGTGCACTTTATCCAACTACAGTCTTAAAGACATGAAGATAAGACACCAAAATGTCAGGTCTGGTTCACAATTATATCCCTCTGCTACCCAGAACACCTTCAGCACTACATCTGTTTTTAACACTGACAAAAAGAGCAGAACACAACGTCATCCTATTTCAACATTTGTTCAAGTAAACGTTAGAATTTTTCCACAATAACTTCTCAAAACCAGAATACAAAAGAGCTGTGCTAACACAGAGGCTCAGGGGGCAATTAGCAAGGCTTTCATGGAACAGTGTGTTCTCTACTGATTTCTTAAATTTCCCCCCTGCTACACACCTTGCTTTAAAAATACTTAAACGTGCAGAACTTGAGTCTCAGGTCTGTCATTCATAGCTACATTCTAAAACAGCAAAGCCATGTATTTTTGTTTACTGACTAACATTAGCTTTGCACTGTCAGGTGAAAGTAACTATTTTACCAGAAACTGACTATTTTATTTTTATTCAGTCTTGTTCTGAAGAGTCTGAGGGGATTTTTGTGATAAACAATCTGAAAAAAAATTTTAGCACCACAAAAATATACTTTTCATGATAATATATTCTTTTCAGTGAAGTAGCCTCATTTGAGCTGCATATATGACAGGACAGCATTTTTCAATTACAAGAATATATTTTCATCTTATGATAGGAAAACAACAAATACATATTTGTTGCAAAAGGTGCATGAAATTTTCATTCAGCTTTTAAAAGGAAGGAAAGTGAGTATTCTAACTAAACTGGACCACAGTTTAGAAGGTGGTGACTGCTCAGACCTAAAAGTATACGAGTTAAATTCAGCTTTTAAACTCTGCTGACATTCTTGGTCAGAAGTCTGTGTGGGTGGTACTCTTTTTTTAATAAACAGTAACAGGCAAAAATTTTAAAACGCCGACTCTTTCTTACTCCTAGAGAACCAAAGCTCCTGTGAGCACACACAAAGAGTGTTGTGAGCCTCAGCTTGCCTTTTGGACTGATAGAGTTCCCTTGCCTTCTCTCATTGCCCTTCTCTCATGGTCTCTTCAACAGTTGCTCTAGAACTGGCATACCAACAGCTAACGTCAGGATGATCTGCCCATTTTCTGCAAACACAGGTAGGAAATACCCATATCTAAGCACCCATAAGCACTAGTTATTCTCATACCCGTTTTGAGTATTTTGCTGCAGATAACGAGTGCACTCATTCCAATTCAAAACAAAACACCAAATGCTACATTCTTATTTTCAGCCTCTGTTAATAAGGGTTTTCTGTGCATAGTATTTTCGTTATTTACCATTATTTTATAATTTTCTGTATTCTCCTAGACATTGATTGGCTATATAACAAGTATCTCTTGAGTTAAATGGAATGGAAATGCTCACAATTAAAGAGGAGATACTGAAAATGCATCCCAAACATGTCTACTGATCACCTTGAATAAGCAGTGACAATCACAAAAAGGATCCTGTGCACAAAAAGGATCTTGCCAGCCCAAGTGGTTGCTGAGAACACCTTTCTAAACAGTAGAAAAAGTACAAGCACTGCAAAGACATGAATTAAAAGTTATCATACAGACAGCACTTTTCAAAACAGGTCTCGTGCTTTAAGCATTTTTGCTGACCATATCCACTCAAATCTGGCAGCCATTTAGGGAGAGCTTCTTTTATTAAGAGATGAAGAAAGATCATCACAGTAGAGAAGTGAATAACCTTGATTTTGAGTGTTCCTCACATGCTTTGCTATTGAGCACATTTTACCTGAGTACACATTACACAAGGGAAAGAAAAACCACTAAATCACAGAACCTGTTTCAAAGGTAACTTTTAATTTCTGGCAGGTATCACTATTCTAATCTGTCTTACTTTCCTATTCTTAGAAAGCAGAGTCCAAGTTCCAGCTGAATTAGTTGGAAGCCACATTGGCTGATTCTGTGTTAGACACCTAATCCTTCTGCCTGCAGCTGAACGCAGTGTGCCACCTCCATCTTTCTAACCTGTGTGTATTATGCCTAGGCACCTTAATGTTAGATTTCTGTGTGTTTAGCCATCAAAGTCAAAGAAAAAGCTGCTCTTATTCCCAAATTTGTTAGCAGAGATACAGAAATATTCAAAATGTCAGTTCACTTGAACCAGCTCATATTTAAACTACTTTATTGTTCCATAGCATGACTTCATCTACTTGTTCTCACAGTCAATAACTCCTGTCAAGGATGGCCAATTTAAATAATTTTTCTTCTTGAAAGTAAAGCTTTCAGTTATTAAATCCTTGACTGAAAGGTCCTGGGACCTTCCATTGAATCCCATGGACCTTTCATCATCTGAAGAGATCTGAAAAGAATGTTGTATATCATGTCTAAGCTCCCACAAGTCACGTTTTACCAGTGTAGTTTCAGAAGCCTGTCTGTTTCACTTAGACTTTAGACTGTCTGCAGAAGTGGTCATTTACTTTATAGAAAACATTCATGAAAGATGAATATTACCTGATAGTCAGGTTAGCTTGAGAGCCATCATCTTCTCTTGTGTATCAGTTTCTGTGGGACCACTTGCAGTGAGGCACTTTCCAGGAAGAAAGTGGTAATAAAAACCTGACCCTTGATTATTAATTCCATTCTGGCCTGTTGATCCATACTGTTCTTTTACCTCAGTATAATGCCTTGCACTGTTAAGGGCATTGTAGAATCAACAGATGGTTGAAGATTACTACATGAGTCAGAGGTACAGGCAAATTGAGTTTTGCAGCAGATTTTGCTGTGCCCAGTGTTCTACCCAGAAATAGCTCCTGTATTACTCTTGCTTTTTAAAAACTAAGCAGAAATTCCTCTGGCACAAATGATATTGCCAACAGTTTGCTGTGAAACAACAATGGTTTATACAACACCTTTCTGACCCCTCCCAGTGCTCCACAGTTAGAGTAATGAGCACCACAAAAACAGTGTAAAACAAAGTTGAAAACTATAAAAGGAAGCAACAAACTGGTACAAACACACTGAGGAAAAAATGAGTTCAGGTCGAAGTTCGGCTTGAAGCCAAACAAGCACACACAAGTTTGCAGGCAAACTGCAGACAAGCATCCAAAAGCAACCCTAATTTCACTACTGGAAGATGGGAAGTTGTTGGACTGGAGGGACCACTCGAAGAGATACTGCAAACCTTGCTGCAGAATATTGCCCATTAAGCACACAGGGAACAGCTTCTGTGTGCCTCCTGTCAGGTATTTGAGTAGGATCACCAGACATTCGACAAATGACAGCCATCCCCCTTCCCCGGGAGCAGCACACAGATTTGGCTACCAAGACTGACATGTAAAGCAGCTGGCTGTACTTGCAGCCAGGCCTTCAGGGTAGCCAGAGCTTTGGAAAAGTGTCCTGGTGCTTTGCTTCTGCATTTGTGGGCAGCCCTTGCTTCCCACTCCCCTAGGGAAGGGTGAGGTTAACTTGAAACACATTACCACAATCCTCATCCTACTACTCGGCATCTCAGCCTCCCATTCCTTCAGTCACATGCAGCTGAGCAAAACAGATTTATCCTCTCCCAAACAGTACAATAGAAATACCAATAAAGATATTGCAATAGTTGCCATAACAACTGCTTTTAACTGGAACAGGAGTAAGGAATACAATTTCTTTTTGTCCACAAACTAACAATGTGTTCATTATTGCTAAGCAGACCCTTGTAAAGAGCTGAATTCTTTTAAACCTGTTACCCTTGAGGATGTATTTTAGATCTGCCTTTGACTCTTCAGAATAATAACAATTCTAATTAATACCTTAGGTTCTGTTATGTGATTCTCCAACTTCCTGCCTACATATACACACAAAGCCCACAATTTTTCTCAACACAATTACTGAAATAGAGATAACATCAGCTTGTTCGTAGAAAACATCACTTGTACCTCACAGGTAGTTTGAGTCCATGTTTGTCTTACAGATAAGTTCCAGTGATCAGTAACAGCACAAGGCAACAGTGACCACAGAGATCAAAATATTTTTCTTTATCTCATTATTCACCAGTCTATAAAAAGGTGACAGGGGCTGAATTTTTTACATGTTGTCATCTTTAATGACTGCACTTTTCAGAGATTCAGGTGTTCCCAATCTACTCTACACAAACAGGGAATGTACCACAGCAGCTGGTTTGGCCCAAAACACCTGCTAGAGACCAGGAAGGGAGAACCATGTACAGCTGTAGCTGCAGACACTTGGAAAGGGTGGGAGAGAGAACAGAGAAGATAAAAAGCATTGTTGGCCAAGGGTGCAAGACACACAGGGGTGACAAATCTGTGCTTCAAAGTGCAGCACCTTACATGAGCTCCGTGGAGTGAGAGACTCCTGGATCAGAGAACAATTCACAATTCTTAAAGGCAGGAGGGATTCTTCAGTTGTTCAGCCTTACCTCTTGCCTAGCAGAGCTTTGCCACACCTGAGGCAGGGTGCTGAGGGTACAGAGAGCATAAGACAGGAAGTCCACTTTAAGGTGACTGAAAAACTTCCAGTATATGGGAGCGTGTGGTGGAGAGAGGAACTGCACGCAGATTTTTGCAAAGTCTTGGAAGAACATAACACATTTAATAGCTGGTCACAGAGAAATCGAGCTGGCGCAGCATTCTGGTTATTTATTATGTTGTTTAAAGTCCCAAATGCAATTTTCTGTAATTATGTTGCAGATATTTTTAGTGCTGCACTCTGTCTATTCATAGCACCTTAGGAAACGAGTAATTCCATGTCCCCTAGAAACTGCACCATAGCCACTGGCTATGCACAGTGGGGATCCAGTTGGTTCTTCCAGCTGGTACTGGAAATAGCAAATGTCACAGTTCTGCAAATATCCATTCTGACAGCTTGGTAATTTGGGGCCAGTCCTGCTCCCTCACTCCCACAGATGCTCAGATAACTTTGCACCAGTGCTGCCATTCCTCACACAACAGAGGAGAACGCCATTTTCATTTTTTAATGTTTTCTGAAATCTGGTAATTTTACACAGCATATGCATTCATGTATAACTTCCTCTAGGAGAAATTCCCCAACAATTCACCCCAAGGAATTATTTTACAGGGTATACTATAACTTATCACTGTATATATTTACATAAAGCAACTGCTGCATCCAGGGAATCATTTGCAAAAGTGTTTGAAGAGACAGCACCACAGCCCATGTGAGCCATCATTTCCTACAGACCCCTGTTCCCAGCAGCCAATCTAATGGACACCAAGAGCTGATAAAAGGTTCCTCAGCTTGCCTGGATTTAGTCTGGCTGCTGTCCAAGGTACATTCACAGGCCAGATTGTTTGTGCTCCTGCCTTCTACACCAAGAGCACTGCATAAATGTACTTCTGTGAGCTCTATCTACTGAGCATCCAAAATTATCTGCTTCTAAATACTGCTCTGGAGTGATGCATTCAGAACAGGGAAGTCAACATAGCTATTTCCAGCTCTGTCTTCACATTTTTACAAATAAGCAATACACAAATTGTTGTTCTGAGTTTTCCTAAAGACAAACTGGGCAAGAACCCAGGTTGGACATGAGTATTCCATCTCTAATGATATTACATAATTATGTCTCTAATGATGTTATACAATTATAAGGTGAAGCATTATAGCTATTTGAACTTGACAATCATTTACCTTTTCAGAACTGATACCTTGTAATTGCTGATCATTTTGTCACAGCAGCAGTTTCACCAAAATACTAGACTTAATTTTATCCTATTATAATGAAGTACTTACATTTATCAAAAAAATAAAAATAAATTACCACTTACCAAACAAAAAAAAGGGCATATCAATGTTTTCAACCTTGGAATCAAGAGATTGGATATAATTAGGCAGGGGAATGGGGGAACAAAAGGAAAAAGAAACCTTTTTAACCTTTCCAAAATTCAGACTGTTCATAAAACAGCAATATTGTATCACATTATATGGTTTAAAGTGTTTCTGGAGAAGCACTAATTAGGCATCACAGTTTTAAAATAAATAAATAAATAAATAAATGTACAATACAGTGTCAAACTCATTGTTTTGAATTCTTTCTCAGACCTTGACAGGTGCTCAAGCCTGAGTGAAATATTTTGAGTTTTTAGTCACTGTTTTCTACTGGCAAGCACTGCTTTGCAGGCTTTCAGCGAAACCACACTTCTGACACTTGCAGGTGTTGGTATGTGGAAACTGTTAGTCTACAAGGGCTTTCAGGGAAATTTGTAACGAAAAACTCTGTATGTTTTCTGATAATACATTAGGAAAAGAAAAATTTGGACTAGTTTGAAGGACATGAAGTGTTTAATTTCAGTGATTAGTTGATTAAACACTGAATCCTGCCATGACCCAGGTTTTGCTTAGCACATGTTCATCTTTGTAGGAAGAAAAACGTCTCTGTTGCACCTGGCTCCTTTTTAAAGTTCCAGCTTCATCAAAAAATTATTAGGTACAGAAGTATGGGATGTAATTCCTGAAGATGTGACTGGTTATGTTCTCTGAACCCTCATATAAGTACAGTCCCTACTCAAAAACAGTGGGAGGAGAAGGTGTGCCTGTTTTCCCTTTTGTCAGCAGTTAACACCACTCAGACTGAAGTGGCAGTCACATTAAATAACCTTCTTTCCCAGGAATAGAAGTCCATTTTTCCCAACTTTCAGGGGAGTGACTTTCCTAAACAACACCTTTTTGAAGTAGTCTGGCAAGGGTTTTCCTCTCGTCAGTGTACTTTATCACAGTGTTTCTGAGTGAATGCAGTGGAACCATACTTCATGAAGAAAAATTGGAGCTACTGCTGCCACCACCCCTGCTAACCCCCAGAAGCTTGGTGCAGCACTTTATCACAAGGCAAGGGTTTCAGGGGACCCACTTTAAACACACCAGCAGCATGTTCCTGTTGTTACCACGCCAAAACATCTCTTCATCAACATTAC
Source organism: Corvus brachyrhynchos (assembly GCF_000691975.1). Classification (NCBI taxonomy): domain Eukaryota; kingdom Metazoa; phylum Chordata; class Aves; order Passeriformes; family Corvidae; genus Corvus; species Corvus brachyrhynchos. The sequence continues at coordinate 669,399 of NW_008236509.1, read as the reverse complement.
TGATATCCTGTGAATAACACAAGCTAGAAAACAGATACTGTGGAGCTGGCAGGTGGAGTGCTGTGCTAGAGATGTGGGAGCTTCTTCTGAGAAAAAAGCTTCTTCTGGTCTTTTTACAAGGGCTCATTTTGCCCAGAGAAACAAAAATCCATGCTGAGAGAAATTCTCCTTTTAGTTACACTGTGGCTGATTCGCCCCCTTTCTATTGACTCTGAGTGTTTTCAGTTCTGACCATCCAGACATCTTCTAAGGCCCTTTGAACAACTGAGCTCACAGTGTTTGTCAGTCACCACATTTAACCTCAGTCATGGTTGGTGGCCAGTCATTATTGGAGTGGCTTCTATGCTGTGCATACAATGCCTGTTAAATGAGCATCTAGTAAGTTCTTTTCCCCTCCCATTCCAGTGAGATGTTTGGCTTGGATTTCTATGTGAACATCTTGAAAAAGTAGTACCAAAATGGTTGACTTTGCAGTCTATTTACCATACAGAAGGTATGTGTCACATAAAAATACAACTGTGAAGGATTCCATAGAATAAATCAATATCACTTCTAAGGCAGGCATGGATCATATCCTCAGCACACATCTGGTTCCCTCTCATGTAACTTCAGAGTATAGCAAAGGATATACTAATTAAATTAATATTTGGAATAGAAAGCATCCTGCATCCTTACCATTCAGGAAGAAGCACAGGCAGAAACATCTTCAAAAAACCATCATATGACTTAAGACTCGAATAAGCTCACTGATAGGGCCCCTCTTGTCAGAGGATTTCAAAGCTCTTTGCAGATTAAATGCCTTTGAGGTACATGATTAGCCTTGCCATTTGGCAGAGAAGTTAAGCAGCTTCCCCCAGGTCACATGCAACACCAAAGCACTACCAGCCAGTGAAACATTTTCAGACGCAGAAATGGCTGCTGTGTCCAAATGCCATTTGTACATCTGAGTACCTCCACCAGTAACACTTGTCACCTACTTATACCAGTGCTTTAAAATCCTGCCTAAATAATTTATTAGTCTTTATAACATTCCCATGAAATAGGTAACTAATTTATTTCTGTTGTACAATGAGTTAAAGTGAGGCATAAAGAAGTACTTGTCCAGACAACTCAGCAATCTGTGAATTAATCCAGTATAGGAAATCACTAGACCATGATTTTTGAAGTGTATGTTCATTTTAAACCACCATGAAGACCCTACTCTACTATTTTTATATTCCCTCCAAACATATAGGTGCTGAGTTTCATCTACAAGCAGTGAAACAGAAATTTAAGAAAAAAAAAATCATTGAGATAATCCATCTGACTACTGAAATGCATGCATACTGTATTATGCAGCTAGGAACATTAATAAAATTATACTTTGCTAGGATAAAGACAGAGAAAATCCATTGCATTGGGAAAAAGTGAAGCAGTACAAAGTGATTTTATACTTCACTATAAATGGGACCTAGAATCAGACAGTATAGCACTAAAATATGGCAAGTTCCTCAAGAACATAGAAACATGTAGCCTAAATAGATTTTACTTTTGGTTTTTGGGGGAGACGGGGGTGCAGCAGGCCTGCGAGTAAGGCAGCAGAAAGAATAAAGAAACCAAG
>NW_008236509.1:640555-667565 GCF_000691975.1 Corvus brachyrhynchos | reverse complement strand
TTTGTTATAGTGCCTTTTCATTTTTGTCTCTCCTAGAGCTAACTCCACAGATAAAAGCTTTTAAAATTACATAAGAAGTGCACAAAAGCTGGATTTGCATTGCAGACAGCTCGAGTTCTGGGCAGCTCCCACTCATCCCGTGCCTTCCTGGCACTGAGAGCCAGCACTGCTGCGTAGAACTGATCGAGGAGCCCTGCTGGGAAAGTGGGATTTACATGAGAAACAGATCTGGAGAGTTCTGGTACTTTCCAGAAGGGACAACATGGTATTATTCCTTGAATTTTGTCCTCTCAGGGCATTCAGTCCAAGGAGAAACATTTCCAATAAATATTATTGCAATACCACTTACAGAACACCCACTGTTCTACAAATACATAAGGAGTCATCATCCTCGCTCTGAGGAATTCACAATTTGTAAGGCACATAAAAGCAGAGGGAGAGAATACCACATTCTGGTAGGGCACTGCCTGGTCTCAGGAGTTCTCTGCACGCAGGCAGGCAAACACATGCACAGGCACAAATCATCCCTGCACTTAGACTTCTAAATAACTTTTATCACCTGGGAAATGGAATAGAAACAGAAGAGTATATCCAGCCAAGATAGTAACAAAAAAATGAACCTTGGGGAGGACGTTTCAGGTTCAAAAAGAAAGCAAATTATGATTGTAGCAGCCTACCAAGGAAACAGTAGTTGTTGTACTGAATGCAAGGAGGACAAGCAGAGATAAAGCTGACAGCACCAGCCTCACAGAGTCTAGAGGCACTTGTGCATTAACAAGTGTTTTCCTGAGAAAGCCAGGCTGAAATACAAAGACACCACCGGCATTAAACCAGGCTGAGCAATTCAGGCACTGGCATGATGAAGAGGAAATTATTTTTCTTAGAGCAGGCCTTTAGAAGAAAAGGTTATTTGTACCTGCTGCAATAGCATGACAGGCCAGAGGATGAAGTGAAAGAGATCTTAAAGTTTCTAGGGGTACAGGAGAAAGACAGGAGAATAAAAAGCTGAAAAGCAGAGGCAGAAAATTCCTCAGTTCCAGGCTGCTTTTGTTGTTGCTTATTGGTTTTGTGGGGTTAGGTTTTTTTAAAAGATGAAAAACTGAGGAGATGACGCTGGTTCTTAAAAGATTCTGAATTCCCTCTGGTTAAATCCTGCCTTCAAGTTCCTTTACGTTTAAAAATTCCAAACTTGCCCCAAGAGTACCCCAATTCTAGGCTTCTGGTCCCAATTCATGTACTTCTCTTTGTACCAGGCTCGTGAATCAGTTGGAAAATAGACCAGCTAATGTGAAGAATGCTGGCCAGGAATGCACAAGATGGATGGAAAAAATGTAAAGGAAATGGAAAGGAGCTGGAAGTGAGTGAAGGGAAAGTAAAGCGTGGAGCAGCTTGCTAAAGGAAGACATGAGCTGCTTGTTCCAAAGAACAAGTGAGCAAAAGGACAGGGTGAGGGATTGGACGCAGAAATCTGTGCAAGAGCTGAGGATGTTGATCTGTGAGAAAAGAACAAGGTTCTGAGGGAGAGAATGGCTATCCAGAATACAGGCAACATTATAAACAAGATTTTTAAATGTTCAAAAAAAAAAAAAGTAACAAATAAATATAGTTCAAAATCTACTTTATACCACTTTGTACAGTTCTAAGTGCTAAGAAAGAACTTTGTAAGAGATAACTGTGCTTCCCAAACAAAATGAAATATCTAACTAATTTTTTTTTTTTCTGTACACAATCACTAACATGCAAAGATATGATAGGACTGAAGGGGAAAAAAAAAAAACCCAAACCACAACAAATAAATCAGAAGCATAACCAGAGTGCCATGGTCCACTCATCCCTCATTTTCCCATATGTACAGACCCCTAATAAGTCACTATGGAAAAAAGCAAGCATACAGAATTTGAAAACCTACTGATCTACAAGCTTAAATGTTGTACTTTACTGTGTCTTGAAAGCAAGTGCTTGTTATTGTCCTGAATAATAAAAAATGCAGGTATGACTAAGCAACAGTATGTTCTGACACATAAATGCAGCATGGCATAATACAATGTCGCAGGCACCATCAAATGTCTGCTGACAAAAACATACAACTGCAGATTCTTAAACCATACAATATCAGTAGGAGTCCAATGAGAATTAGTAATAACACACTGATATTTTTCTGATGGATTTTTTTTTTCCCCTGGGCTGTTACAATAAACAGTGATTGGGGTGCATAATCTGAACCCTGTTATAAAAACTGGTTTCATGCAGTTTAATTCCCATAAGGCAAATGTTGAATCCCAGCACTAACAATTAGAAAATACAAAGCTAAAATGGGTTTCAATATTCTTTTTCATGTTTTCTGTTGTTGCCTGCCCTGGGAAGCCAGAGAAGCAGAGTTTACAAGTGCTACATATTCTCATTTGTTATGCTGTTCTGCACAGCCACAAAACAGCTACAAGATAGGAATTCCACATTCAAATTGTACTGTCAGAAAATGGCCTTTTCCTTTCCTTTTGGAAAGGTTTGCCAAGCCCTCTGGGATCAAAAGTGGGTACCATTAGAAAATGGATGGGACAGTACGGAGAAATAAACAGAAAATTCAGTCATTTTCCAGCCTGGTCTAATATAGAGCAGAACATTAATAGACTTTTGCCAAAAGTATTGTGTTGCTTATACCCTACCATAACCCCTCCAAACCACAGTGGTGGTACAGGTACCATCTAATGTCAGGAGCAGGAGCAAATACATGGCCACAGTTTCTACCAAAGACTGTATGTGAACTCAAACATGGTTCAAGGCTTATCTTACCCCAGTTCCCACATCTTAAAAGAGAGATTTAAAAGATCTCTCTCATGGTTTTGAAAACTAATCCATTACAATTCCCATAGGGCTGGTTCATGACTGGTCACCACATTTTGAAAACACCTTCAGGGATTAAACTGGCGACCTTCAGAGAAGGCTGCAAGTTTACACCACCTGAACTCAGGAATATTTTCTGTTACTAGAATCTTTAATAGATCTATAATCCATTACCAAACTCCATACAGCAGTACAAACTGCAGTTCTTATGTTCTGGCTAGTAACTGCAGATGAACATAAATAAGGCAAGGACAGGAAAACTGATAATGAATGTACGCTGCCTGATTTTTTTTTATTCATCGTTATGGGACGATGACAATCTCCCTGTGGAATGAATTCTGTCTTCTGCTGTGTTTGCCATCTCCCAAGTCACACAATCTTCCAGTTACCACTGGTACTGGCTTCTTCAAAGTGTTCTTTTTGTGTGTAGAAATACCCATTCCTCTCTATCTGTAAAATCTACAGTCTTCAAAGAATCATCGTTATCAGCACTTGTCAGTCTGACTCAGTCTATTCAAACCTGACTTGGTCTGTCTGGATTTACAAGGAACTTCTTGCAAAGAAATTATTTACCCTTGCTCCCCTCCACTGCTAAGGGAAATGGGATTCTTGTCCATAATTAGAGCTATTGATCTTCAAACTGCAGCATTTCACAGCTCCCTGGACTCAGAAGATATGCCAAAATCTTTTTTCTGCCCTGGAAGAATTCAAGTTTTGTCACTCAGTGCAATCCTAACTAGGACAAGCATCAAGAACACAAACCTGTAAAGCATTACGAACCTCCAGGAAAACAGCATGTGTGACTTACAGGTGTGACATACGGGAATTGCCTTGTTTTCATCCAAGACTGTCCATAAACAACTCCCTGGAGCTCTCTAGCAGGGATCCAGGGGTGGTGTCAGGACAGAAGCTCACTCAGCCAGCTCAGTCCTTTCGTGGCACAGTGCCCACCTTCCAGGATTGTCCCACTACCATGGCGTGCCCAACAGGAATTCCAGCTCCAGAAAACCAAGGTGGAAGAGCAAGATTCCCCTCCCAACTTTTGTATAGTGAATAATTTGGCATTAGACAGCTCTTGTTTTACTTAGGAAAGGTACTTGCAGGGATGAGGAGAGACAGAGCAGAACCAAAGATACATAATGAAACTATAACTCTGAAATTATTATTTAGGCAAACACACACTTGAAAATGGAATGCAAGTTTTACTTAAATATTGTCTCCTGTCTATCTGCTAGCTGGAGAGGCTACACTAGCCATCAAACTCGCTGACTGAAAGGGGTCAAAGACAAACCTCTCCAAACTACAGTGTATTATACAGGCAATGCATATGACTGGATACCACGAAGCTTGCCTGTATCTGCCAAACTGCAGATTTTTCCAAAATAAAACCCCAGATCACACATACAAACAAACATCTTAAAAGTAAAGTTTATCTCTTGTTGCATTAGAATAAGTTTTATATTTGTAGTCAGACCTTTACCAAGGTGCCTTGATTTAATGTTCCATGTGAGGAAAAATTAAAAAAAAGGTAGAATGAAGGTTCAGAAATGGAGCACTTAAATCCCAGAAATTTACTAGTCTTAAACTAGTCTTAAAATGCCCACTGGATACATCAGCTACACTGCAGTACAGAGACATTTATACATTTTGAGGAAATGGTTGAGTCAAGAAATTTTGTCATAGATAGACTTTACCTACTTTACTTAATCCCAGGCAGAGAATATTCATGTAAATACAGATTTTACAGTTGCCTCCCTTAAAAACTTGACGTTCAAGTACGGATCAGGAACACAGAACACAAACTAAATGTTGAAAGCTCTTTAGCAAAATCTGGTGCTGTAGGTGCCAGCTGTCATATTTTGATGAGGCATGGATAAAGCATCCCAAAATTCATCCAAGTGTCCCAAGTTAGATTTCTCAGCGCACAGAAAGTCTTTTTTACTCGCACATTTTACCGTGGCCCCTTTACTGCCAAGGAGTAGCTATGTTTTTGATAAAATCTAGAACACATCCTGGAGGACAAATACTGTTTAACAGCAGTTGTGGTTTGTGTCACACTCATCTGAAGAAAAACACATCTTAAAATTTATTCTCCTTTTGTGTACCAATGCAACCCACTGAAATATGTGGAAATGCTCTGCTTTAGACAAATAGTGTGTTAATGAACTTTGTGTTTTACTTTACTTCACTGAAATGGCTGCTTGGAATACCAACCATTTGGAAGTCTGTCTGTTCCTACCATGCCCGTGCCTGCCAAGGGTTTCAGCAAGGTATTTTCTCTGAGAATTTATTTATTATATACAGGGAAATCTGACACACTGCAGCCAAGAAACATCTCTGGAATCTCAGATGTAATCAGGACAGAAGGGGAGCTGGATGCACCTGTCTGGTGTCTACAGGATTATTCATCTGTGCACAGAAGCTCAGGATGAGCTTGATCTGCATTGGCTCCCTGCCAGCCTTGCTAACATTACCAGCTAGAGAGACAAATCTTCAAATGTGCAGGGTTTCATTACCTTTTTTTCCTAGGATTCATCTTATTTTCTCCCTCTTGAGAAAGCCTCTTTCTTCACACAACATATTTAAATGATGCCATGGACTGGAAGTGCTGTAGAACTGCATCTGTGATTTCAGAGCTCACAAGCAGTCATTTGAATATTCTAGAGCTGAGCAAACTGAGGTATGGCATGAAAGACAAGTGCCAGTTCTGGGCTTTCCATTGTAAGCAGCTCATAAAACACTTCTATTTGAAGTATAGAGCATCATTCTTCAAAGATACTTTCTCCATTTATACCTGTGCACTTGGAGTATAATCTCCAGCAGCACTTTTATCTGTTTTTTAAATACAAATATCAGTGACTTTCTTTATTTATTTTTCCTTCAAGTGAAGTCTCAGAAAGGAATGATTTGGGCATGATAAATGCTTGATGAACTCATCAACATTAAGAGCTCTTTGAATGCTATTACTTTTATGGAGGGAAATAATCAAATTCCTTTTCCTTTTGAGATGCACTGATGGCAATACAGCTCTGTTGCATGAAACAATGAACTTCCAATTCCACTTCAGAAATAGCTTTCATGTGTAATATGTACTATTTGGGTAATCTTACTAACAAAGAAAATTATAAAAAGTGGGACAATGCAAACCTAATCAACCCAAATACTAAATGAAAACCAAAACTCATTAAAATCCAATAGCAATTTGGTTTGGAGAGAAAATATTCTTAGCTGCCTTGTGTTAGGGAAATTGTTGGCAACGTGACACACAGTGATGCAGATGAGCTCCTCGTTGTCCCCAAATTTTTAAGTACAAACAGGCTTTTGTGCCTGAGAAATTAGGTGACAACCAGAATCAGCTGTGTATTCTCATTATTGTCACCAAAGAAACGATCAGATTTCATTTGTCAAATTGGAGGCTCAGAAAGCCTGGAAATTGGTCCTGAGGTCCCAACTTGGAATGATCAGTCAGCCAGTAGAAGCGACGAACACAGTTCAGAGTTAATATAAAACAATTAAGTACAAATGCAATTCAGAATTAATAGTAAAAAATTAAGTATTTTTCTAATAACTTCCTCTTCTTTCCATTATAATTAACCCATGGCAAAATTCACTAATATAATATCTACAGAGAAACTGGCTAAACAATTGCTGGAACACTTTGATCTTAAAATTTCCAGATGTTTGTTTGAATGATTCATGCACATAAACATCTGCTAAATACAATCTTGTCCTCTACTGTCTTCTTGAATGAAAATCAGAAAGTAGAAACTCGTTGGTTAATATGAAGCTTCCTGTCATCAGACAGGATTTCCTTCACCAGAAGTAACAACCATTATTAATAAAGAATTGATAGGTCCCCCAGAGTCTTTACTGCAGTGAGCTTGTTCAAGACATACATATTTTTCAATATTTTCAATTGGCTTCTATTCTGTCCAGACAACAGGAATGTGATAGGGAAGGTGTTAAAGTAAATTCCAGCAATTTATTATTTACATGTCTAAGAGCTAATTTGCAAAACCAGAGTTCATTATGTTGACAGTGGTGAACCTAAGGATAAAATAAAAAGCACACTCACCCATTTTGGAGCAATTTGTCAAACACAATGTGCTGATAGGGGACCTGCAAAGGGAATTGTCAAAACTCCCTGGCCTTCACGTGCCCTGAATATTTCACATTTCCAGACCTGCAAACTGTTTTTAAAAAGAGAAGAGAGAAGGAAAACAAACACAACACTTTTCTACCATGCGAAATTTTATCCTCATTTAGGTTCTAATTTGAAGAACAGAACTCAGTGTTCTAAGTAACAGAGTAAGAGATGAAAGTGTTAAAAAACACAAAAAAGCCCATGAAGAGTTAACAACATAACATAAGCTTTGGCCTGACCCAAATTTTGCCAGCCTTGTCAGAGCTGAACCGGAAAATCCTCTTACAGGCTCAGCTTGAGCAGAATTTATGTTGATTTCACATGTGTTTTTCTTGAGGGGGCCGCATATTCCTCCTTTCCACAAGGTTGGAAATTCACTGCAATGACTTCCAGAGCAGTCATCAAGCTTGGAAGATTTCACTGTAAGTGAACTTCACACTTTAAAAAAAAAAAAAAAAATCTTCCTTGATAGTAGGATGCTTAAAGTCCTAGTCATTGTCAGATGAGAGGCAATAGGTACTCAGCAATTTCAAAAACAGGCTTCAAGGCTTCTAATTTACCTTTCTCAAGTGAAGGGTAAATTGCCCTGATTTCTTGGCTCTCATCTCCTCTCTGCTTTTTGGTTTGGTTTTTTCCTGAGTAAAGGGTACATGAGACCTAGTTTTGTGTCTGTGAGTTTTATTTCAAGCAGGGATAGGAAAGGAAAAGGCAATGTCTCCTTGACTAAAAGATGCCACAGGCAAGAGTAGATGAACTTTAAGACATGCAAGTCCCTCACCAGGTGTGTTTGGGATATGTTTGAAAGGAAAGGCAATAGGAAAGTAAAAAACATGGGAACAAAAATGAAAGGAAGAGAGGAGTAAGGAAAATAAATTAGAGCCCTTCTAGATGTAAAAAAAAAAAATCCATTAGTAGCTGATTTTCCCCATCACACATTAAGCTTGGTTCATTCAGGAGCATTGAAGAGAACTGAAAGAACAGAGAACTGAAGCTTGACATACCAACTAACAAAGAGCATTTCTCACATCAGAAATAAACTTCTGGGCTCTAGTGGAAGAGAGAAGAGGGACACAGAGCAGAGAAGTCAGCTCATTGCTGGAGCTGCTTCCTGCAGCTGACAGAGGATCAAGCCAGTTCTCGTGCTTTTCCAGAAAAAGACACTCAGTATGTACACTTGTAGGGGGTCATTCATGTCATGTGTCCTACTTTTAGCATTTCCCATCCTCCCTAGAAAAAGAGTGTCAAGTGTGAACATATTTCCCTTGCCATTTAGCAGAGCTCTTCATCACAGGCTCTGTAGCTTATCTTCCATATCACCCAGGAATTCCAACATCACTACTGCTTGCAAAATTCCCGTATCTCTTCTTTTCATCTAATGCTGCAACCGTCTCTCGATTTGCCTATAAACCAGATACTAAAAACTACCTTTTAGCCTTTGCAAAACATGGCTCACCTGTGAAGCTCTTTGAAGCCTCAGCATGCAAAAACCCTGATTGTCACCCTGATGTTCTGTGCCCTGGTGCAGAAATGGGCCTTTCACACATCAGCATCATTTTCAGCTTGCTTTTTAACACATCCAAAACCCTGCAGCTAGACTAATGACAGATCAAATCAATGGAATAAACACAGAAGGGTCTCACACCTGTCTTCTGCTGTATTATATCACCTTCTTAGCTCCTCAGGCAGCATAAATGTAGCATCAGTTGGTCATTATCCTCCATGACTGGACGAATTTCAAATACAGTGCAAACAATTATTCTGTGCAGCAAAATCAAGTTATCAATTTTTTTCTCTTTAGTTTTCAGATAAAGAATAGCAGGCATAGTGTAATAAACTAATTTGATGGGATTCATCACTAACAACACTATTTCATATCGGGCATAAATAGCTTTTTATGCAGTTTTTTCCCCTATAAATTCAATAGGAATATATCAAATAGGACAGCCTCAAATTTCATTTAGATTTTGCTAGAGGAATCTTAAGGAACAGTGTTTCACAGCAGAGTATAGGCACTGCTGCGCCATCCACAGAACCCAACTCCTCTCTTCATCCTTGAAATCTCTGGACTTTCTTTCAGGTATTCTCTATCAAAAAAAAAGACAATTTAGATAGTGATTATTCCCAATCCAGTAAAAAGTTGTGAATTCATCAGTATGCACAGGTCTTAAGCACATACTCTTGTGCACCTCACTAGAAGTTACATGGTGTATTTAAGCCTGCATCCATGGGGGTCTAAGAATCACCAAGCCTTAAAACTTTAGCTAATAATCTTTTACACAGATAAAAATCAGGGTTGGGAATTCACACACAGCTTACGAAGAAGCAAATGATAATTTAACTGAGCTGGTTCCAGAACTTTTCAGAAATACTCATAAGCCGAAGAATGCCAAAATTGCATGGTTTTAATCATATGTATCTGTTCTCATGACAGATGATTGCACATGTGGTAATTTAGGAGAAACATCCTTTTTCATCTTCACCTCAAGACAATATTTGGTTGTGGTGTGGCATGAGTGTTTCCAGAATATCTAAGTTAATACAAAAAGGTAAAAACCTTTTCTGCTGCATACTGATCAACTAGAAAAATCTGTCCACAAAACTCCTACCGTCTCTAGCAGAACTAGGATATCATCCTGGCATTCACCATCCCAGCTTAGTGCATGTTACATACTGTGCATGTCTACAGTCATCCTTTGAAAATAAATGTCACTGGATAGAAAGATACTGAGAGCTTATCCAAAAGAGCAGTAAGCAGAAATGAGCCAACATGAGATATCCTGTAGTTAGAAATCTGTGGCACTGCAGCTCATGTCAGAGGATAATACTGTGGTGGATATTCAGGGAAGAAAACACAGAAAGATGAGACCCAGCAAAGAAGAGAGACAGATGACACTGCCATCCCCAACCAAAAGCCTTCTAAATTTAAAGCATTATTTTTAAACATTATAAGAAAAGCTATTCACTGGTATAATTTCTCTGTCTTCTATATATTCAGATGAGATTTCCCAAAGTACTTGATATTTGTTATTTGGTGCTAAATAAAAAACTAACAAGTAAGACAACTCCCTTATGAAACTTTGCTGTTTCAAAGCTGAGACTAAAATAAAAGCCTTCTTACCACAGGAAATTATGACATCTGAAACATCAAGGGACCCTACATAGTGGAAGGATCCCAGGGTTTCTGTTCTACCTTCTCTATGCTGTAGCAATAACTACTTCAAAGGTAGTAGAGGGTAGTTTGGGAAAGAAATGGTGGTTACATGGAAAGCTAGCAAAGCCAAAAGAACAGTTATCCACAAAAATCTGAAGGAAATAAATCAATCTTAACTTTCATGCTATTGTGTGAATATATATGTGTGTGTATATAAATACATATATGTTTTGAGTGTGTAATTCTAAAAGAACTTGGGGAAGGAAGACACATGAAATACATTTAATCCTGAAAGTTTGCTTATATAAAGCAACAAGATGTCAAGAGTTTATTTACTGAAGTTTCTTTCACTGGCATTCTTCATGTTTGCTTTTTAAATTTTAAAATCATGTGCCTTGTTTCTATTCATTATTCAGCCTGACCTTCCTAAAATGACCAAGCTGATATTGTGATTAATGAGCCAATTATTTTAATCTAAGACATGGAACAAAACAGATAGCCTATTCCCCTCCAATTTACTTTTTCAATAAATAGTGCCCCCGCCTCCTTTTTTTAACCACTGAAAGTTTATGATGGATTTCCTATGTAACTCATTCCCTAAATTAATAGGATCTGAATAAGGCAGGTTAGAAATGTAGGGGTTTAATTACCTTTGCTATTAAAGCAAGATGTAAATACAACTTTACTAATCTGAAGAGAGAAACTCTGAGAAGGGAGGCTGACAGGAGTGCAAAAAGCAAAAAAAACACGCACTTGAAAACAGTCACCCTCCCTACAACACTAAGAGAAGCTTTCTTCCCTTGTCTTCCTGAGGCACATTTTCACCATTTATTCCAAAAAATGTCCTTTAAGTATATAAGCAAAGTACAGTTTCAACAAAAGAACATGAAAATTCTTTTTTTATAAATTAATTCTAAGCCATGTGGGTGGACTGTACATTTGTAGAAGGAAGGAAAGAAAAAAAGGGTAAGAAGAAAAAAAAAAAAACAACAAAAACCCAACAACTCTGTGGGAAAAGCTTTCTCCATCCAAGGAGCACCACAGTTAAACAAATAAATACACTGGAAAGGCATCAAGGGAAATTCATTATATTATACTCAAGAGACAATTTAATAGCAATAATGGAAACAGTACAAGGACTGTGACTTCTAAACTACAGGTCTTGAGAATCTCCTGCCTCCTTGAACAGCTGCAAAACACCCATTCCTCATCCAGCTATGGAGCCTTTGGAAATTTGGTGTCTGCCAGTGCTTGCTTCAAAGAACTCCACTGCTGATGGGTGCAGACAGCAGCACAGACAGCTCTGAGCCTACCTGTGATAAGACACAGTTTGATATGCAGAGTAAACACATTGCTTTCCTTTAGCATTTCTCTTTCCTCAGGCTAGGAGTTTCATTTTCTTTTTGACAGCTTATGAAAGACAGGAGAGAGAGGTACCTGCAAAGAAGTGACAATAACAGATTGCAACTCCCAGTTCGAAAAACATTATTTATTTAACTCTGTGTAATGCTCTGAGTACCAGGTTCTCAGCAAAACACCCTCAAATAATGATGATGGTAACTCAGGAACCCTGTCCTGCAGAATTTCATTTGATGTTCTAGTTCTGCGCCCCTATGGTGCCTTCCACTGGAAGATTTCCCTTTCCTCTATGACCTAATCACCAATATACCTGACAAGAATCAGCTTGACAAATACCCAAAAACCCCAAACCCAAAAACACAACCCAACCAAAAAAACCAACAAAGGACAGATTATGAAAATACCTTGCCCAAGGTCACTCATCAAGTCTGTCAGAGATAATAACCAAGTCAGACTCAGCCTGAACTCCAGACAGAGACAAAACTTCTTTTCCTCATGCATCTGGTTCAGAGGATCCATAATCTGTTTGAGAAGCCAGTGCTGCACTTTGCACCGTGGCACAGATGGGAGACCAACATACTGAACAGCCCCAGGTCCCTCAGCACAGTGGATGCAAACCACACAGGGCACAAACTCTAGAGTTCAGATATACAAAGACAATGCTTTCCTCATCTGTTTCAGAATACAACAAATAATTTTTCCCTGTTCAGTGCTGCAGATTGCCTGGACAGCAAATCAAAACAGTCAACACCTTTCTGTGAGCCCCGAATCAATTCCATGCCCCTCTAGGTGGGGATACAGACGCTTGGCCCAGCAGTCAATCTCTTCCTGGCCTGAATAAACACAGATTCTAGAAAACACTTAGAGTTTGAAGACTTTTGGTTGATAATTGCATTTGGATTGTGCATCAGCCTATGAAGTGCGAAGAATGCAAAGTTACTGAAACAAGTTTTAGAAAACCTGTATCTTACAGGAATATTTTTGCTACTGACACATACTGATGCCTTTTCTTGGTCTTAAAATCAAGAGTCAAATACAGTTAAAAGGGAAAAAGGGATTTTACCTTGGTATTTATTTTAAGGATCCTTAGGTGCACACATCCAGGTGGAATGTGCCAGAATGCACACACACCAATGCACACCCACAATAGATCAGGTATAACATTACAGGTCTTACTAATTAGCTCATCTATCAAAAATTCCCCAACGAAAGGCTCGAGTCAGCCCCCCTCCCCAAGGAACCTTCCCCTGGATGGTTCTATCTTAGTTTACAGAACGTGTTCTGGAGAGGACCTTGGGGTCTGGGGCACACTGATCCCTAGCTACAAAGCTTCTAAAAGGCTAAGTCTTCTAGCTGAACAAACAAGTCCAAGAATGTAGGCAAAAAGCACTAATACAGAAGTTGTAAAAAGGTATAAAAGAAAAGGCAAAAAATCATCATGGCATCAATACAACCCATTTTTTAATGATGGATTTCCTATCCAATTCATTCCCTGAATTTATATGAATATGTTAAAATATAGAACTTGTGTTTGATGTGTCCTCTTTTATTCTTAGCATGTTATGAGAGTCCACTGTCCTCAGACCCTGATCTCATACCAGGGGCTATGTGATCCCTAAGCAAACCTTCATAAGGGATTCTGTCAATTAATAGTTTTCTTGGTCAAGTAATCATCAAGATCCTCTATATACTATAGGCCAGGCTGTTTTATTAATGTTTACATATGTCAGTGTATAAACAGACATATTTCTTCATAAAAGCTTGAGAAGAAAAAATATTTTCTACAGAAAAAAAAAAGATTCTGGAAAGCACACACAGAGATGAGAACAGTACCAAGGCATTCAAATATCTCCAGTGCTGAATGCAGAAGAAAAGAACTTGCTACAGAATACTAAAACATAAAAGAAAATCCTCATAATCTTTCAAGAAGATTTTTTTTTTTGATCTTCAGCTGAAAGCAATTCAACTGTTCTTTCTGATGAACTGCAAAATCCTATTGCTGAAGTCAGTCATGCATAGTCTTTAGGAAATGAGAAAAGAATAGTTTGAACTTTGGAACTCCATACAAAAATTAGAAAAAACCTCATCTTAATGGAAAGTTACTTTTCAGGATGATTCTGTGCTCTATATTATTGCTGACTTTTGAAGAGTCCTGGAGAGACCGTGCCATTTCAGCAAGCACTAATTGATATTTACAGACTGCTGCTAAGTGGGGTTATCACCATTTTAAACAGCTCCAAAAGTCAGACAGATTAAGCACAAATTGAGGAAACTGTCTCTTCAGTACCTCTTTTTTGATGTAAGTGATGTTAAGGCTCTAAAATTGCTTCATTTTAAGGACTACAAAAATAAGAAAAACATTAGTAACTCTCCACCACCACCAATACTGAAAACTATCCTGGATTTGAGAAAAACTCAAGACAGTCTTCACCAGACTGTCACAGGCCACCTTTTAAGGGTTCCTTTATTCTCAACCTCTCCATAAAACTCCAGCATTTATGACCTACCCCAAACATGGAAATTGAAGTGACTGAATTTTCAAAAGAAAATCTGAAGTCATTAGCAATTACTGAAAATTTTAACCACAGCTTTTAAAAAAATAAGTGACCCCTTTAGGGCACTCAATTACAGTTTGCTAAAATGCTAATCATAGATGTAGCCCTTTTCTTCACCCTTCCCTCTCACCTCCTGAACTCCTTGAAATGCACTATCTGAATAAGTATTATTTTAAATCTCTTATTTTCTCTGTTCAGAATCTTTGTATTTTAGCACTCTTCCAGTACTTAGAAAGAGCAACCATTTTGTTCTCAGCCATTAAGTCTCTAATAACACTGCTTGTATTTTATTTGAAAGAACAAAACACAAATCAACAGTACCAAGAAAACAAAAACAAACCAAACAAAAAACCCCAGCAAAACCCAAGAACTCAACCCAAATCAAACCCCCCCAGTTCTGAACTTCCATGCTCAATTACAAATGGAAAACCTACGAACACATTCTGGTGACAAGGATAGAATTTTTACACAAAATATGGCTTAAGAAAGAGGTAGGAGAAAAGGGTATGGTGATTGATTCTGAGCTGCATGAAAAGAAAACTTTAGTAGCTGCCCAATAGACTTAAGAGTTTGACATAACATCACTGTTCTTGTATTAACAAGAACAAAAAAATACATAATCACTGAAGCAGTACAGAATTTTCTTCCAAATCTGCCTTTCTGTATTAGAAGAGGAGAAAACACTCAGAGCTTGAATGTATGGCAGAAGTTTGATAGGCAGAGACAAACGACAGCTAATGTATCCTTTGAAATTAAGTCCCAAAAATAGAGAACTTAATTCTGCTGCAAGGTAGTAGAGAGTATTTAATTTGTTGTAAGACAGGGCCCTTGCCATGCCAGCTTATTATGTGAGATGTGCCAGTCATGGCAGCCCAGTCTTCCCAGGAGCTTGGGCTACAAGCTCAGATCTTCAAAACCTGTTACATTCCTTATTTATGAACTGCTACACTTTGATCAGCCAAGCCAGTCACTCTTTTCTCCCCTCTATTTTCATCTTTCATCAAACTCTTGATAAAATTTCATTTCAGACAGGTCTATAGACTGATGTTATACTCCGGGCAATTCACTAAAGATTATTTTCTATGTTAATTTCAGAAACAGATAAAAATCAAATATACCCCATCCTTGAATTTTCCTGACAGTCCCTCTCTTCTTGCACAAAGGCACAAACACACTCTATAAAGATTAAACTCAATAACACATCCTCACACACATTGGGAGAAAACATTCCTCATCTTTCAAGAGACTAAGAGTACATAGGAAATGGCATAAGCAAATTCAATACATATTATAAGCAGACAAATTTAGCTGCACACTCAGGTACTTTTCTTGAGAAGAGTAGTAGAAGGCTTTTGTAAGCAGTTGGCAGATTTTCTATTTAATTTACTGTTTCACAGGGGATGGGCTTAACTAACAGCATGACTGAGGCTTTGATCAGATGGCAATCAATACCAAAATCAAAAGCAGAACATACAGAACACAGAAAGAGTATGAGGTGAGCCAGGTGCAGTCATTGCAAAACCCTCTGCATCACACATGGAGGAAACAGGGTGTTCTGTAAGGCCCCAGGGATTTTAAAATTATTTTATAATACTGCATGTTCCTTAGATAAAGAAAATGAGAAACTGAGGCATTAAGTTTATTTCAGAGGCAATGGGCTGAAAGAAACTTCTCTTTTCCTAAAATCTTCCCCAGTTAGAGGCAGCAACTGTGGATAACTGTGTCTCAAAGACCAAAAATGGACATTTTTTGGTGGTTGTCCATTTCTGAATAACAGTAGCACAAAGAGTCCAGTTTTAACAAGAAACTGCTCAGTTATTCTACTCATATTCAGAGATAAGGAAGTACAAAAGAGATGTGAACTGTAGTTGCTTCTGTCTGTTGCTGCTGAGCTCTGTACAGCTCTTAGTGCCTGACAGAAATTATTAACAGAAAAGCCTTTCAATTTTGAAAAGAAATGCTGTGGATCTCAGCTGTGAATTTTTAAGCTTCCAGCATTGTCAGTGTTTTAAGGAGGGGGAAGGACAGAAAGAGGAAGAAAAGAAGTCTTATTTTTGTCTCCTGAAATGGGAAGACCATTTCTTTCCCAGCTATATGTGTGAGGGGATAAGTAGGTTAAAGATGTTTTGGGCTCTTTACGTCAGTGGGAAAGTGCTCTTAACTTCTGGGAAAGTAGGCACTGGCCCAAGAAAAATCAAGGTAAGTCCATTTCCACTTCTTACATACTGAAAGACCTTCTTATGGTCCTCATTTCCCTTTTAAGTGTCGTAAAATTAAATAACAAAAATCCACAACTCCATAAGAAAACTGTATGTAAACTACCACAGCCACAGGTTGGACTGCCAGAGTGTGAATGTTACTACAGTATTGACAA
This sequence comes from Corvus brachyrhynchos, assembly GCF_000691975.1. Taxonomy (NCBI): domain Eukaryota; kingdom Metazoa; phylum Chordata; class Aves; order Passeriformes; family Corvidae; genus Corvus; species Corvus brachyrhynchos. The sequence goes on along the minus strand of NW_008236509.1, from coordinate 651,141 downwards.
GGCATGATCCTCTTCATTGCTTAAGGTGGCAGTTTTACTGTAGTGTCAGAATCTAAAGTGTGTTTTTGTGGTTTAACCCCAGCTGGAAACCAAGCCCCACGCAGCTGCTCACTCACTCCCCCCACAGTGGGATGGGAGAGACAATCAAAAGTGAGTAAACTCATGGGTTGAGATAAAGATGGTTTAATTGGTGAAGCAAGAACGGTGCACTCAATCAAAGCAAAACAAGGAATTCATTCCTGGCTTCCCATGGGCAACCATCTCCATCACAGGACAGTGACTTGGTAAATCAAACCCAATCACTCTGAACGTCCCCTGTCTGACTTACTCCTTCTTCCCCCAGCTTTATACACTGAGCATGACCCCGCATGGTGTGGGACATGCCTTGGGTCAGTGGGGTCAGCTGTTCCAGCCTTCTCCCAACCTCCTGTGCCCTCCAGTCTCCTCACTGGTGAGGTGGGGTGAGAGGCACAAAAAGCCTTGATACTGTTCAGCAGTAACCAAAATATCCCTGTGCTACCAACTCCGTTTTTATTGCAAATCCAAAACACAGCCAAGTGCCAGCTACTGTGAAGAGAAGTAATTCCATCCCAGCCAAAACCAGCAAGTGTCCATTTTCCTCCTGTGGAAGATGGGCCTGTCGAAATCTTCAGTCAAGGCTCAGTTGTTACAGTCCTACAAGCCTTAGCTGCTGGAGCTGTTCCAGCTCTAAAAATTGAAATTCATTGCTGATGTGCTACAGCAGAGTAAGTCAATACACCATCCACTTCAGCACCTCATTTCCTCATTAGAGAGGATCCACAGAAAGTGAGCTTTCCTTCTGTCGCCCCCAAAGAAATACACACTACATTGGACTGGAAGGATACACATTGCACAGGAATGTGGCCCTTAGGCTGACCAGAAGTACGTAATGGAGACCCAGCACGTAGATTAAGGCATGAATTTTGGCTTATAGAGTGTGGTGTTACAAGAAAAATGAAGAACATTGGCAATGCCAAAGTTTCTATGCTACCTGAAGTCAGACTGAAAAATCCACAGACTAATCTGAATATACCTGTGCCAAGTTTGCACCTAGCTCAAGTTTTTGTTGTTTGACCTCATTTTTAGTCTTGTTGGAAATATATTACTCCATTAAAATGAATAAATACAAATTTTTGAATTTAAATCAAACCGTTCACTTGACTACAAATCTCAGTACTCAAACTCTCAACGTTGCTTAGAAAACTCAGTGCTTGAAACCCAGCCCTTTCCAAGATGTTTAAGTAGTCATCATCAGCATAGGTATAGGACAGTAGAAGAATACTTGGTTCAAAAAAACCCAACGTATATGGTTCATGTTTTATAAAACCAATTTCTCATATTCTATTAAGTTCTGAAGAGAAAGGAAATAACTTTTGCCACATCAAGGCGTAAACCCTATTTTAGTGTATTTATTGGAATTGATGCTATGCTTCAGAAAAAAACAGCCCTTTGCCATATATTTAGGCCATAGTTCTCCCCTGATAGTTTCCACAATACCTTTCTCTGTCTTCTTCATTTCTGAAACTTCTAGACACAGTTCCACAATATCATCACAGGATATTTAAACAGCACTTTGTTGTATTAAAACTAGAAGTTACATTAGCATAGGGAATCAGAAGAATCTCCAGAATATTTTCTTATGTCACACCATGACTCTTTTTATTATTATTTTTTAAATAAAATTACAAACCAAAAAACCCCTTAATCATACACTGCCATGCCAACCAAGGCAGAGTTTCAAACTGTAAAAATAGAACAGGCACCAAGCTGTTTTCCCAAGCTGTAATTGAAAGCCAGCTTGGCAGGAAGCTGTGTTCTACTGGAACATGACAACTCACACTACTTTTTTAATCTTTGCCATCACCAATACAAGTCTGCATCACGCAGCTGGGGACTTCTGGAGGGACCTGTGGTGCTTCTGCCACTGGATGTGCCTTACACCATCAAGATCACAGAAGGAAACCTGCAATTTCCTTCTGAAGTAGCTTGGAATACTGATCTCTCCAAACAAAAGTGTGTTGTTTAGGTTGGGGAGGGTGGTGGATTGGGTGGGTTGGAGGATTTTTAATGCTTCAGAAATTGTTACTCACAGCTTACTGCAAGAGTCAGATAAAACCCAGATCCCGACTCACTAACCAATTGGGTTAATAAATCAAACTGCTGCAACTCTGTATAACAGCATAAACATGACAAGATCAAACACTCTCACTGGATATTATTGCATGTCTTTAAGGAATCAAAAAGGTTTGGTAATCAGATAAGACTGGAACCAAAATTCACTAAAAGCAGTTGAGATCTGGACACCTTCTTTCACTGAGCTGATAATGCTTCCAGTGAAGAACAAAGAAACCAAGCCAGCTGACAGCTGTGTAACAAAAAAAAATGTTCAGTGGCCAAGGTGAAAATAATGTGCATTTTAACAATTTATAAACAGGACATTAATCATTTCATTTAGCTTTCTGCATGCACTTCTAGAGGGGAACCCATCTGCTGTATTTTATAAGCACACCTTAGAGTGAAATGACTTATGCTTTGCAGTCAATAAAGAAAAGTAGATATAAGCAAGGGAGTCAAAAAAAACGAGTTAAGTGACTACATGTGAACCAAGGAACACCATTCATTGCTACCATTGTGGTAACCCATTCCTAAAACACAGCTTGTCCTTTACTAACTCTGCACAGCACAAGAAATCACCACATACAAAAGACACCACTATAATCTGTCAGGAGTTTCACTCTAAAACATAAACAAGCAATGGATCTCAGTTCCACTGACAGTTTAATTTTCCTCTCTTTCAGTCTGAGGAAATTATAATTTCAACCTCTCACATCACATCTGGGGCAGCTTTATGACCTTGCAAGCACACTTGTCATCGTTTTGAAAGTACAAAACAAAAAAAAAATTGTCTCAATCACATGCAACAGAGCTATCCTGAGCAGTGTAGGTTTGACGTGTCCCAAATAAGTAACATCACCCCAAAATCGTAATAGTGTTCTCCACTACATAAACTGAGATTTCACAAATTGAGTTTGTTCCCAGGTCATGCTAAGCACATGCACCAATGCCTCTTGTCAGTGCCTTACACCAGCCCTTGGTTTTGCACTGCTGATGTATCATTAATTAAACCAATTTCTCATGTAAACTGAAGAGACAAGCGTTCTGAGAAATCAGTTCCACATACAGACCCATCACACTGACAGCTGGGCCTAACTTTGCAGTTCTGGGCAGGGGACTCTGAGGCAAAAGACATCACTGTAGAAGAAAAAGGAGTCTAATTCTGGACATATGCCAGCCCAAAGAAGGGGTAACTCAATTCTCATGCAGACAGCATTACAGCTAGCCTGAAGCTTGCTGCCACAACTCCAAACTATATTTGAATTAACATGACATTTTAGAAGTGTCTTTGTTGGGGAGTTTCGTTGTTTTGTTTGGGGGGGGAAGGGGGGTTTTACATTTTGTTTGTTCATTTTAATCCTATTTGTTAAGTACGAAAATGCTGAGATCCTTCAAACTCAGAGCATTTAAAAATGATAGGTTGTCTACACAGCAACAGCATTTTCTTTGCCCCCTCAGGACTTCTGTGTGTCCAGCTGACCCTGCTTCCCTTTCCTGAACTGCAGCTCTGCACCCCAGAGTATGCTGACCTAAATGCAAACCCTTTCTCCTCAACTCTGTCCAGTCAGCTACTTCCCTCTGGACATAAAGGCCTCCTGAACAAAAAGATGTTCTCACTGCACTGTGCAGAGGGTGAAGGTCTCCACTGAGCAGATCACCAGCTGAGCTGGCATTATATACACACTTACCACTTACCCACATGTAGGGGAACTGTGTTGTTCCACAGTCCTGACAATTTAACAGAACTGAATCTCAATATAAGACATATGCCACAGCCCACACAGGGTTTTCCTTTCCCACTATTTCTAATAAAACATTTTCAAATTGGAGAACATGCTCATGTTGAACTACATATCATTTTCAACTGCTGCCTTCATTCATCTGAATTCCTACTATATTTGATTTTAAGTGCATGTACTTCAAATGCAGCTTCTCACTATGGATATCAAATGCTCTTATAGAATGTTCCAAGAGCTATACATCAGCAGTTTATTTCGCTCTATTTAAGAGCAGTAAAGTCATTGCAGTATTTTTGGTTGGTGTTAACTATGCAGAATAATAATCTGTTCAGAGCAGTCAGAGAAAAGTTACTGATGAACTTGGGAAATACCAGCCTACCTTCAGGGTACTAAAACCAGCTCCTGTCACACTGACTATCAAATTAGTGAGCAGATGTTCCTCCTTCTCTATAAGGACTATCTTCTCATTCTAACTTCTACAGCTTATTGGACCACATCAACTCCATGGTTCAATTTTTTTTAAAAAAAGACCCCAAACTCTTCCCATGATATTTTCAATTCATTTTTTCTTAGCTCTGATTGGTATTATAATACATAATTAAATATGTTTCCCTGCTAGATTCCCAAAACATGAAGTTAAGAAAGAAGAGGTAGATCCCAGCTGTGCTTTTGGAATGCAAATAGCAACAATCTACCTCTGTATAGTTATCAATAATTAACACCCAGATACATTCCACTAGGATGCTGCAGCAGACAGACCAGTAAAACCTTCATGCCCCATTCTGGAAGGGAGGGGAAAGACTGTAACAAGCTATTTCATCTGTGTGGTTTTGCCCCACATGTTTATACATCTCATTTCCTTGTTCTCACCTACTACCCTGCTATTTTGACAACAGGTGCTACTTTTAGTAAGTATAGTAAGACTATAGGATATGATCTTGATATTCTTTTAAAATTAGCAGGGTCTCTGGAGCTGGTGCTTAATTTGCACTATTTTGCCTGTTTTCTGTCCCTAGGAATCCTCACAGTGTGTTCCTTCCTGAAGCATGTTGAGCTCTAGAAATGTAAAGGCTTTTTCAAGCCAGAGTCAGTTGGTCTTACTTGCACTTCTCATACATTCTTGTGTTTAGAAAAAGGAAGTTACCAAAGAAACAATAAACAAAACAACCCTTCTTTTTTTTTTTTTCTTTAACCTATAGGCTGAGCATCTGTTGTCTCAGAACTCATTCCACATTAGCTTCTACTGTCTTTAACTACACTCATTAAATTGGACTAAAACCACTCTATCTAATAATTAACCAAACGACCAAAATATTGCCATAACACTATTAAAGCAAGAATAATATTCCAATTCAAGAATTAAAAGTTTATGAATTCTCCAGCCATAAAAATGTTAATTCAGACTGTGTGTAAAGAAACTACAAAATACTTTTCTTGTCAGGGCAGACCTTAAGTTGTTAAAAAGCTTTAATCTGTTGCAGGTTTGTATCCTCAAGCTTTTTCATTCCTAGCTACAACTACCTGTGTCAGCAAGTCAGTGGAACTGCATGCAGAGTTTAGAAGCACATGAAAATTTAACTCCTTCAAGTTACACAGTAAACAGAAACCTTTGGCTAAAAGGCTTCACTTTTAGCAGAAAAGCAGGAGTTAGAGTTCTTGCTCTTAAAAATCCACTTCATTCCCCTTTCTTCTAACTCTTCAAATCCAAAGCACCAGCCACTGAAGAGGATTTTATTTAAGTGCGTGACACTGCAAAGGGAAGAGATGAAGTGAGAAGAATTTATGCTGTCTTCACAAATACTGACATACACGTAACTAAACTCCAAAATAACCAAGAAGACTGATTCCTAGATTCTAAAAGATGTGCAGTTTTAGAGGTGCTATAAGGTATTCACAATTACCATTTTCCCATTATGTTCTTGTAAAATAACAGTGATTCCTGTAATATATTTCCCCTTCTTTCTGTCTGGCAGGAGAGCTGCAGATTAAGCAGACCAACTCTTTCTAGTCGGGGCATTAGGACTCAGGGATAAGTAGTTTACTACTGCTCAAAGGCACTCCAGGACATTTTCTCTAGTCACCCACCACCCAAATAGACATGCTTAAAAAAAACTGCTTCAGGAGAAGCTTAATGTTTCTAGAAGCTCTGACTTAAAGAAAAACCCTGCCTCTCCTGAGCCTTGCTTAGCAATTTAGATCTGTTAGGTAGACTTAGAGCACTGCTGAAAGAGGATTCAAGGAGAAAAACCTCAAGTTTAACACTACCTTGAGCAGTTTTTATCTTTACTGACTTAAAACAACCTGTCTCTGATGACAGTGGGAGCATCATTTGCTCCACTGTATAAACTGTCAAATTCAAAACAGCAACAGACAGTAGAGCTGGCTATAGCCAGCATAAAAACAAAATCCCTGTGGCAGCACTAAAATGTAAGGACTGATTCAGTCACATCTAGAGGTAATGGGGAAACTAATGAGTCAGAGCTTTGGACACATTCACTTTCAGTGTAATTCAGGCTGCACCTTTAATTAAATTAGAGACTCTACTAGAAGCACTACTTAGAAACTACTGAAAGAGAAGATGGGGAGAGATGAAGCCTCTTTTCCCCCTCCCCATCCCTTTTTATGTTCTCACATCTGACAAAACCAATCTCCTAGCTGCTTGGAGCAAAAATTCTCCTGTTGTTGCTTTTTAGCAGTTTTCTGATGATCTCTCAATGGGAAACTGAGCAAAGTCAGGCCCCAGTACCTACAGTATCAATCAAAATGAAAAGAAAGATGATTCCCTTAATATCTTTTTCTTTATGTTTAATTACTCCTTGCACCTTCTCTCAAGGGGTTAAACTAGGCTGGCTTATACTAAAGGCCTCACAATCCGCAGGTCTTTGATACAGAATTTGAAAAACAGCTCTAGTAAAGCTCAGAAAAGCAGAGCTTTCTTTTAAAAAAATGAAGCTTGAAAAAGATCTTCTGCTCCTTAAATCCCAGTCCTCAATGAAAGATGGAGAGCTGAAGGGGCTAAGTGCATGTTTGTGTTTAATTAAGGCAACCTCTACCTTTAAGAGTAACAGGAGAGTGTCATTTTCATTACATATCTTGTGCAAACCTAACCTTTAGACAGGGGCCTCTAGAAACATCCTAATAACTACAGCATATTTAAGAATTTTGATCTGTTTAGAGAAGTTCATGATGTATAGAATTCTAAGCATATACTCTGAGCTGTAATCTTAAAAGATTATGAGCCATCGTTTTACCACCAATGGGGCTCACCACCTGAAGAGTTTATTTCAAGATCCCTGCCAGAGGGAGTAACAGTCAACAATTTCTCTTGTGCAACCTGAATATACTATTCCCTATTTCACTTCCTATTTGTATCTCTTACTCCAAAGGATGCTTTTAGGACCAAGAATATATTGCTTGTTTTCTGTGAATGGGAAGCACAGAGCACAGTGTTCTCTAGATGTTAACAAGACACTGATAACGTGGGTCAGAGGTACTACTTGACACCCACCAGGTGGAGAGATGAAAAGTTGTGCTTTCTCTCTGTAGAATCATTCACGTGGAGGGGAAAAAAACCCCAAAAAATAAACTAATGCATTTTTTTGCTAACTGGAGAACTCACCACAAAATACTTGTCCAGTCTGATGCTGAAGAAAACTCAGATATGAGATACTCCTGTTGCTAAAAGCAGTGATAAGCATAAAACTGAAACCAATGAACCTAAAGCCCTAAGCAACGAAACAGTTGGATAAAAAATACAATATAATTGCTTCCAGGATTATTTTAGCTTCACTATGTTTGCAAATAAACACAAACCTTACTGTGGACTATTGAAGAATCTATCAGACTATCAACAGACTCTTCAATAGTTGAGAGTCAATTTGACAGCTCAATTACCTGAGAAAAACTTACTTGACCATTACTAAACACATTTAAATCCTGAAAGTTCATATTTACAAAGCAGCAAAGAGAAGCTTAGACTCTTGCCACCACTACAGCTTTAAAAGCTTCTAATATAAAATCATACTAAAGGGAAAATAAAAGCTATTCAGTACTCTTTAAAACAATAACATGAGTACAAAATTAAAGCAGTAAGTCTTGTCTGTATAAGGCTTTGTGTGGTATCTGCACACATTAACTGAAACATTTTAAGCTGCATTCTGAACAGTTGCCTGCAAATGTCCTTTCAGAAATCATCTGGGATGATGCTCTGCAAGATGAAGAGCCTGATTCACTGAATTAAAAGAAAGAGATACTGTTGAGTCATGGTAGCTGAGTCATTGGGTAGTTATGTTTCTATCTAAAACAATTTTTAAATCACTTGAAGATACTCAAAATAGTAAGGATTTCAAAGCAAAGAGGAAAATATTAATTCAGAAATGCAGGTCTTCCTTATACACAGATCCCCAAGCCACAAGGGGATACATCAGAAAAAGACTTATATAGATGTCAGATTTTGTAAGCAGTAAATAGAGTGCTTCCCAAATATTTCTACTAGACAACTCAAGTTTTTAAGCATACATCAACCACTGTTCTTGATACTTTTCACTATATTTCATTTATTTGGCTGCCTATACACAGCTATAATCCTTTTCATCATTACTGTAACAACGTCACTGCTGGTATTCAATTGAGTTTTAAGGATTCTAGGGCAATTCATGCCACTTTGTGGGTATAACTAATTAAGAGTTCTCAAAATAGGAGAAAAAAGTGGAGAGCAACCAGCCTGTTCTTCCTGACCCCAGCTTTGTCAGTCTTACATCTGCCTTCACTGCACAGTAACAACTATCCTTATTCTCAGGTATTTTTCACACTTTTAATAGAGAATTACCTTTATAACCTGCTACAGCTCTGAACACAATGAGAGAACTGCAAATCGTCATCTACTGATTTCAGCACTGAAAATAGGCCACCTAAGATTTAAGCTTCATCTTATAATAACCCATTCAAACAGTAGAAATATTCTAAACCAAAATTAATGCTAGACAGTTAAAGATGAACAACAAAGATGCATAGAAACCTGATTCACTTCTTTCATCCCTTTTTTATAAAGAGGTCCATTCTTCTGATAAGCTGAAGTAGAGATGCTATAGTTCCAACTGTTTCCAGAGCATTTACCGTGTTCCCTCTGGTAGTCCAGCAACCTTCTTTATTCTGATACTTCTCCTCCTCATTTTTTTCCTTCCCTAAAGGATCGCAGCTCATCCTCTACCCCGACAACAACAACAAAATCCAATCAAACACAAAACTCCACAATCAGACAAAGAAAAAAGGCTGGGCTTATTCTGAATCACTTACTAAATCAATTGGTCTAGAGTATTTTTTCCCACCATCTTTTCTGCCTTCACTTTTCCCCCAGCTATATAAAAACAAACCACACAAAAAAACCCAAATCCAAATCAAATAAACCCCCAAACCAACAAACACATACACCTCCACCAACCACTTCTGTGCTCAAATCTTGGCTGAAGATACTTATCCATGAGTTGTGTCAGTTTAGTTTGGATTGTAGACTCTAAGAGGCAAGGATAATATCTTACACAGTTCTTGTAAGCTCCATACGCTTATACGATTCATTCTTCTTATATTATTACTCATAAAATTTTACAACTGTGTGACTAAAAGGAGAGAAATATCTAAATTTCCCTGAAGTTCAAGACAATTTGGCACTGAATTCCCATTTCTCCATTGAAACAAGTAAGCCATTCTGCAAATATAGATTCAGAGCTTAATTCAGCTAAAAGATACACTTTCTTCTGGGTTACTCTTTCATTGCCACTTACTGATATTAACAGCTATGTTTTACCCAGCTATTTCATGGCCTCAGACTTGTATACACAAAGAGATTTGCAGAGCTATACAAGCATAGGAGGGCCTCAAATATGTGACTCAAAGGGCTCACAGGTTATGTTGAAATTACATTTCTTTTAAGAAGCTTTTCCTCCAGCACTACCACATGAGATGAAACACAGTACTTTTCCCATAGTCTCTTCATAGCTTTGGAGGGATCCATTTGTTTTTCCCTGTTTTTCTAGGAGGACTAATCTTATTTCCTCACCCACATTAATTCCTATTACTTCTCCATTACTGTGCTGCTGCAAAAGTATTTCCATTTGCAGTTACATACCATTGCTAATGACATTCTTTATGCTCTGCTGTATGGAACTTCTGAAGAAATATCTGGAAGTTATTTTAAATTGATATATCTATATTTCTTCTTTAGAGATTTTGCTTTCCCCTTTGAAAGATTTAATCCCCTTCAGAGCAACACAAATTCAGACTTTGATGCCAAAAAGGGTTTAAGTAGCTGTTCTGCTAAGCAGGATGTAGAGTTTCAAATGATTCTTGTATCCAATCCATAACTTTAAGGCAAACAAAAGCTTGTCTTCCAGAAAACTGCATTTTTCTAATCTTAAGAAAAAAACACAATGCCACTCTGCAATGAGTTACTGACTTGCATGAGCCATTTTCTGACTTCCTAATTCACTTGAAAACCCAGCAAAAAAACCCACATCTCTCAAGGGAAGCAGTTTGCATCTGAATTATTTTTCCAAGCACTCAAAGAGATAAATCAAGAATTTAAAAGAAATTGAGGCAGTGAGTATTTCCCAGCAGTCTGCTTGAACTCTGCTCTGCAGGTTTATATAACTTCTTGCTTTCAGACACACAGATAATGAGAAATTCCCCAAAGGAAGTCCCAAATGAACATCCCAG
>NW_008236509.1:610121-640542 GCF_000691975.1 Corvus brachyrhynchos | reverse complement strand
GAAAGAGAACTGAAATGAAATGAGATATAATTATTGAGGTTTTCTCACAATTACATATGTAACTGTAACTTATATTCAGTAAGATGAGTTTTTCAAGATCTTTTAAGTTGTGCATAAACAGTAATATTTCCAACAGTGGGACTCATCCCAGCAATAAGACAAATTCTTTGTTTTAGAAAATACATTCCAGGTTTAATAGAAATGTTTTGAGTTCACAAGGAAAATCATAAAGTTTTCAGCCCAAAAAATTATCTAATTTTTGAAACTTGAAGTAAGATTCTGTATGATGTCTGTCTCAGGGAGCCTTTGAAAGACTTAACTGAGATAACAGTGAGTTATAAAGGACATCAGTATCATCTTCCATTGGAAGAGAAGGGATTTTTTTTAATTTAAACTAAAAGATTTGTGAAGCTGGAAAAGTGCTCATAGTTCTTATTTTTATTTGTTTAGTAGGAAGAGAAGGGATTTTTTTTAATTTAAACTAAAGATTTGTGAAGCTGGAAAAGTGCTCATGGTTCTTCTTACTTTTATTTGTTTAGTGATTTGTTCAGAATTTGTTTTAAAGTGTTACCATTTAATAAGAATTTTTTTTAAATGAACATTTTAAAGTGTTACCATTTAATAAGAATTTTTTTTTTTAAATGAACATGCTCACTCTCAGAATATAACACGGTCTCTGACAGAAAAAAGGAAAAACCACATGAAGTGACTGAGAACCTTTCCAAATTGGAGCACATGAACCTTTCCTTGTTGTGCAGCTTTTAGAATGACAAGTAGATTCAACAATTTTACATGCAAAAATCTGTAACCAAAACAAGATGCAATAGAAAAATTCAATACACTTATAAATAATTTTGCCCTTGAGGTTTACAAAATCTGAGAAGATTGTGTAAGTCTGCTGAGTTTGGAATTTTACATCTGTTCTTTGTATTCTACACATCAGCTTGGCAGAGGATCTGGGCATTACTTGGTGAGGCCAAACATCTGCCCAGGAACTGGCAGACAAAGAACTGTGTCTCACAGCTGTTCAGTGTTATAAGAAATGATCAAAAAATGGATTTATATTTAAACAACACAAGGACATTTCTTACAGAATTTATGTTCTACTCAGTGCAGAATACTGCTGCCATCTCATGAGGAAACCTAGATGTCTAGAGAAAGAATTTTACATTCTTTAACTCTGAAACACAAAAAATTAAGGAGACCTTAACTCAGCATCCACAGTATTTTATTGTAGCTTCAGCTTCTAATAATTACAGCAAGTAACCTTTTAGGGTCATGTGGAAAAGGTACTCAAGAATGAAATTAAAATTCTCATACACTTCAATATTATTCATTTCATTACAGACTGGCATATTTTATACTACCCAGAAAATATAGAAAAGCATAGATGGTCCAGTGTAGAAAAGACAAGGCAAGCCTTTGAAAGGAGAGAAAGAAGGAGATAGAAGGGACATTGTGAAACCCCCAATAAACAGTGACACACACCCCCCATAAAACCCCCACAGAGAGAGGCTGCAGAGTTCACAGCCTCTGTCTCCAGAAAGCAGTGATTGCCTGATTAGATAAAAATTATTACTGAAACCTGCACCTTCATCTGTGACCAGAATCAATGAGAAGCCAAGGAACAGCTTCATAAGCTGTGACAACAGGAGACCAAAGCATCAGATGCTTGTCCAGATCACATCTGTTTTCACAAGTACCTCTGTATCAGACCCTTTTGACCACACTAGAACAACAAAGGCTTTATTATAGCCAGGAGTTCTGAAAATTTGCTATGCTTTGAAATTTTGCTGTTGTTCTGTCCAGATGCTGGTGTGACTTATTTTGAAGAGAAACTATGCTTCTAATACATCTTCAATTCACAAAAATGTAAATTTCAGACAAGTAACTACTGTATAGTTCCCATATCATCATTATCGTGAACTGAAACAAGACTAATTTTTAAGGCTTCTCTCATTGGACTAAGAAGTCAGACTCGTAATTGTGAGGGAGTTTAACCTATTTCAGGAGAATCTATTACTCTGATTTTTTAACTCATGTCCAGAGCAGCCTAAAAAATAGCATTTCTTCTCACATACTTTCATGGCCGTGTACTCAGTTGTTATTTACCTGAGATATAATGTAGAATAAAGGAGTTACAGCATGTCACTAGGTGCTATGTGAATTAGGCTAAAAAAAAAATACCAGGGTAAATACGTTTTTAACTCCTTTCTTCTACATTTTGATTCAGCTGATTAAGGCATATACATGGCCATAAAAAACCCCACAGGTTCAGACAGTCTCCACCTTTTTTGGCCCTGGAAAGCCTGAAGCAGATACACTAGGGCAAGTTAATAAATGGTTAATTTTACATGCAGCAGCAGTATTAAGTCATTATCTCCAAAAAAATTTCCTATGTTATTTATTTCACCAAAATAATGGCTCTGATTTCACAATTTATTATATCATAAAAGCACCAATGCAGAAGCAGCAGTAGAGAATTGTGACAGAGTTTTATACACATATTAAAACTTTATACAGCTTAGAACTCTATGTTGCACTGCAGAAGTATTTCATTACTTCTAAATTAATTATCCAACCAGAAAGTCATAGATCCTAAACTAAGCTTTCATGACTAGTACAAAATAATAGCACCAACACTACAAGCTCACTACTGACAAGCAGCTGTGCATCTGCAAAGATTAAAGAATCTCAACCCTCCTTGAGCCTTTTCCCTGGAAGCAGCCATAATCACAGACTTTGAAGACAAATACAATGACTCCAGAGAGCTTAAAAAGAAAAAGAAAGCCTGTGGGGGTTAAAAAAAACCCATAGAAAAAGATAAGGTTCTCTCTCACAGTAGAATAGCAAATTGGATGTACATACTTATCTTCAAGTACTTAAAAACTTAAATTCATCTTTTATGTCTGTACTCATCAGAAACTCAGAAAAAAAAGTCTAAAGGGCTGTGGGCCAACATCTGCTCTTATTCTGTCCTAGGATGGGGCAATTAGAAGCACAAATAAGGGGGTCATCACCCCATTAAGATTAGCAGCACAGCTCTGTACAGCTTCCTATTGGGGCAGTAATTCAGTAAATTAGAGTTTCAGAAGTCTACCTGATGTAAATGAAAGAGAACTTAGAAATTAAAAAAAAAAAAAGAAGAAGAAGAAATGGAGACTTGTAATTATTTTTTTTCTTTTTGTGCACATAATAGACAAGCTTTTATACAGCAGCTACCTTGTCTACTAGTTTTCAAAGGCTTCTAAGTTTAAGGTTTTCTAAGTAACCTCATCCTACTTTTAGGTATCAGTTGTGACACTACTTAAAAAAACTCCAGTCATTGTGCACTCTGAAACTCCCAGGATTATAAAAGCAATGCCTGAAGAACACAGTCAAACATGAGCAGAAAAACAGATATTAATCACAGTCACTAACCTTAGTACCTCTCTCCAGTTCCCTCACAAAGCAACACCTTCTCAGGAGCTCTGCACAGTCTCAACTTGCAAGAGTGGAAAAAAATCTGCTGCAAGCTGCACCTAACAGCCTGCAGGTGTGCACAATCCCACCTAACTGCTTGCACCTGGGCACTCCCAACTCTCCACCCCCTTGCCCCATAAGTTCCCTCTGGAGGTCTCAGCAGGTTGCAATCTGTGTTGATCTGAACTGTTTCTCTACAACAGGAGTGGTGCACAGGGCAGTTATCCTGTTTCCAGACACACTAGTGTGAGGTACTCACAAAGCTTTGGAGAGATTAAGGACTGATTTTTTTTTTTTTTTTTTTTTTTTTTTTTTAATGTTTTCTCTAAAAAAGAGCTCACTGCTCTTAAGAATCTCCCAATTTCTGAATTTAAGTGGGTAGGTCAGTACAGGAAATCCACTGATGATTTATGTTCACTTTTGCTAGACTCTACTGGGAGGAAAAATTAAAAGGACAGACTCGTTAGAGTCTAAAGCTGAAGGGAGATGTAAAGCAAGATGTAAAGATAGAGTTGTTTGGACTCTTAAAGTAATTTACTATTGCTTTTTCTGAAACCCTTTTAAAAATCATAGAACATTGACAACTCCAGGGATTTTTGAGAAGAATTTTAATTTATGTCTGCAGTCCAAAATAATGGCAAAATTGTCTAAAAAACCACAATTAAACAGAAGCTTTTTTCTTTCTCTGTCTATATATAATGGTTTTCATGGAAAAATACTCCTCTAAGATTATTTAGTATTTTCTGACATCTGCAGTTAAAAAAAAAAAACAAGCTATGACGAACTGGCCACAACACACACTCCCTATTCTTTGCTCTGCTGAGGGGAGGAGGAGGGGAAGAAACTGGGAGTGAAGTTGAATCCAGAAAAAGGGAGGGAATGTTGAGTCCAGTCAAAAAGGGGAGTGAGAGAGTGGCTTTGGTGGACACTCTGCTGTCTTACTTGTTCAAGCACCTGCACTGGTCACCAGTGTTACTCCTGTCAGGACTGCCACAGAACTAAATTGATTTCAGTGTGTTAAAAGTGTGAAGTAACTTGGTTTTTTTGGTTTTGGTTTTTGGGGTCTTTTTTTAACGGAAACTGCTGATCTGCTTTTGCCTCATAAATATTGCGAGACTCAAACACAAAAAAATATAGCAGCACACTAGAGTTGTGTGATTAACTCTCAGGCTGACAACGGAGTAAGAGAAAAAGCCCTTTTTGGCTGAAAAAATGACCAAATTATGATCTCTTGGTGTGAATGGAGTGTAGAGGTCCACAAAAGTCAGTGAGATGTAAGATTAAGGCAAGATTGATGTGTAGCAGTATTTAGACAGACATTTGCTGTTTGTCACTCTAAGTCTGAGCAATGATTTTCCAGATGAAAACATTCTATATCTGTCATCTGTTTTTAACAGAAATTCATAAGATGAACATGTATTTTTTAATCTTAGTTGAAGAGAAACTTGAAAAGTAAATAAAAATAAGGGAATACAAAGATTAACTCTTAAATCTATTCATACAATAAATATGAGGAGATGCATTCCGACCTAATGACACACTTTCCTGAGTGGCTATATATTTTCTCATTGTTCATTTTGATGACATGACAATAAATTAATGTGGAGTGCTAAATCTTCTGTATGACCCCCTCAGTTGTGTTGGCACTAACTTCATGTGCATGTATTTCTGAGCTCAACAGGTGCATGAAAAGCAAGTCAAGGAGGGAATGTGCATTCTGGGGTGCATAAAAGCATCACCTGGAAAACCAGCATTAACAGAATACAAATGTTCACTGAGAGAGTAGATAGTGGGTCAAACATCATTATTAAACTGTAAGATTCCCTGAAAAAGAGTGATGAATAGTACTCAAGAGCAAAAACTAAAGCTCAGTTTTTTTCTTTACTGTTCCACATTTGTGATTTTCCAATATTGTGGGGAAATGTTTGTGCCTGTTGTTTGTAAGAACAGAAGTGTTTGTTTCATCTGTGTGAAAGATGTTTTGCAGGAAGAATCCAGTATCAGTCTCCCTGCTAGATTGCTTCTAATTGACCTAACATTTTTTTGTAAATGCAAGGAAAAAAATAAATCTAAACCATCCCATTCAGTACTTCTTTGTGACTAACCTGTTCAGAAGGAATTAAGAGCATGCTGAACATGTTGCTATAGCATCATTTATTCATTGTAGAAGCTGAACAGATTCACCATTCACTGTGAATTCTTTTGCTGAATGCAAACTCCTGAATCACTTATTTTGTGTGCAATGCAGCAGTTAAGTTCTCCATTTGCAGCTAATCTGTGTGTATTACATACCAGAAGGCCAAAATCAACCCAATTATAAGCAAATGAAATTCTGTTGATACCAGGTAAATTACCCACGTGCTAAGCTTGCTACCTAATACTCTTTACCACGTTGGTTGGCAGAAAAGGGTACTTGCTTTCTAAGAATGCTGACTGCAGGGCCTTTTCATTTCTTTTTAGTGTATCATGCTTTTGAAATGTCTCAGAATGATCATGTGAGATGACAGACTTGTTAGACACTACTGCTGGCTCTGGGGAAGATGTTTAGCTACTACATTTAGATCTTTACGGTCTTCCTTCCGTGTAGTAAGATGTTTACAATGAACCATTTCCATTTTCTTCCTCAAGCCATTCTCCATGAGACGAAGGACGAAGTTGTCCACAGGCACTGAAGCACCACACCATTGCCTCTGACTATAGAACTGCTAGTTTAGGTAAGCTTTGTTCTGATAGAAAACATCAAGCCTGTACTGTTATTTTTTTTCCTTTCAAGACTGAGCGCACCACAAGGACTCATGGAAGCAGGAAGAAGTAGGGGTGGGGAATATGATGACAATTTTGGCAATAAATTAAGTATTGCTAGCATTTTGAGGCTACAATAAAGATTCAGAAAATGTGGTGATGCAATGCTTTTATTGTACTTTTGTATGTTCTTTGTACCTTAATGGTTCATCCCTACCTCCCCCACTTCTACTCCCAGTTGGTCTGTCCCAGATCCAAGCCGCTCCCCCGGTGCTCCCAAAAATGGTTATCCCCTCCCCTTGTTCTGGCACCTTCCCTAGCAATCACCCAAACCCCTCCCAGAGTTCTGGACTGTTCTGTGTCTGTCACCAAAGCCCTCCCTAATTACCCTTATATGGTCCCCGTCAATCCCCTGAGACCCTGCCCCCTCGGGTACCACCCCTCTTAGACATCCCCTAAACCTCGATGCCTCATTGGGGCATGTGACCCCTCTCCCTCCACCCACCAAGACCATTGGACCAGATGTGAGTCCTTCCCTCCAGCATCCCTCCCTCCTAATCCGCCTATTGGTCCCTAGTTGGGTTACGCCTCCTGTTCAACCCCCCCTTTATAAGGCATGGTCACCGTGCAACTGTTGCTTGTTCACCGTGGATCCTCTTCAATAAACCTGCATTACCTCCCATGGCAAGCCTCCCTGCTACTTTTTATCTCTCCCTTCTTGGAGGGCTACTCTCTGCCCCAGTGCCTGGAGCCTGTGCTCTCCTGGGAAGAGCAGAGGCTTCAGAGGAGCAGCTTTAAATCTCCGGTTGCTCCCCAATCCTGCCGCGCACCGCTGGAGCTAGCTTGGGCAGTGGACAGCAGCAGTCAACTGCGACAAGAAAATCTTCATGTTTCATGGTATTTTGATGTTTTGTTGCCATGATGTCGTTTTTCTTGTGTTTTCTGACAAACTAAATTCTTGGCAATATTTATATGAGTTTTCAAGTTAACTGTCATTGAGAGCTTCAATGCTTAGTGTAAATGAATTATAAGTAGAGAAAACGCATTTCATCTAAAATTTACCTATACTTACAAGAGCACTGTTCTTCCTTAGGTGTGCAACAACTTTAGTTTGCAGTGCTTTTTTTTTTTTTTTTCTTTTTTCCCCTCAGTTTTGCTTACAACAATGACAGTCAACATTAGTAAGTAAGAAAGCACATTCACCGGGACCTAGCACAAGATGTTAAGAAATCCTGGGCAAAGATTCTGACAATTTGGGTGTTGACCCCTTCTGGAAACTCCTTTTGAAATAAAACCAAGCAGAAAACACAACAGCCTGTGAAGAGCCTGATGCTGGATCTGTACTGCAGCAGACTTTCAGGGGACTGAAGCAAAAAAACTTGAGCACAGCTGCTGGGTTACATTCAGGCATACATGAGACCTGCTGCTGGATTGGTTAATTAGGAATCAGACACAAGACTGGAAATACAGCCTAACTGGACATGTCGCAAATACCACAATATTAATCCCTTGACTTTCATAATTAAGATTATTAAATAGTCCATGATATTCTATTACATGGACAATACAGAGGTGACAGTGTGTCATACTTTGAGTTCTTTCCCCTTTCAGTAAATTTGGAAAGTGTATGGCTGTATAATGCCATTAAAAATCTATGAACTTGCAAGGAATTTGAAGACTCTGCTATGTTATGAAAAACAGTATTTGTATAAGCTATTTACGGCCCAGTACTAAAACCATTACTATTTCAAACCTGAATGTTAATGGTAGCTGCCTGTGTAGTTAATTTTAGTCTCGAATTAATTGGACTCCTCAGTATTGTATTATTTGTAGAGCAATAGCCGCAGGCTTTTTTTGTTTTGTTAATGAGTTTTTTAAAGTATTTTATCCAGTTTCAAAGCAAAATCAGGATGTTTTTCTCCAGCAATCTAGATACCTAGTTTTACACATTCACAATCCTATCTTTCTTTGGAAATTTAAATGCTGGTTAATGGGTCTTTTTCATTTTACAAAAAGTACTGCTATGGATACTACGTCCAAATTACCCCTTTGCTTGTTTATGCAAAGCCTAATGATGATGCTGCTGCTCTGACTGCACCTTTAAAAGAAAATTATTGTACTTCTACATGAAACATAGGAAATGTTGTTTGTTATCACCTTAACCTATGAACCCAAATTGGTGTGGGATTTTGTTCACTATGAAAAGAATGTATCTTTACAATTAACCTAGGTTTAACCCTCTATCTCTACAGCATGCAATTTTAAGTCTGAGTGGTAAAGGGTAAGCAAACTGACATACACTCACAAGGATATCCCACTAACATGCACAGAGGTTTTCTAAAGCAGTTGGTGACACGGATATGATTCTAAGGCTGGGGGTTTAGGATTTTAAGTTAGAAGCATTTGACTGAGGAAACAAAGTGGACTTAGGTGTTTAATGACTCTCTACAACTGAGCCTGAGAGGAGATTGTAGCCTGGTGGGGTTGGTCTCCCACGTAACAAGTGATAGGATCAGAGGAAATGGCCTCAAGTTACACCAAGGGAAGTTTGGATTGCATATTTAGGAAAAAAATATTCACTGGAAGGGTTTTCAAGCACTGGAACAGGCTGCCCAGGGAACTGTTTGAGTCATCATCCCTGGAGGTATTTAAAAGCCGTGTAGATGTGGCACTTTGGGACACGGTTTAGTGGTGGACTTGGCAGTCCTCGATTAACACTTGGACTTGCTGATCTTGGAGGCCTTTTCCAACATAAATGATCCATGCTTCTATGATTCTGTAGCCTTACACACATAACTTCACTATAAAGTAAATCATTACCAGTTTGGCAAAGTGAAGTTGATGCTAACTGGTTGATTCATTTGATTTCCACTGACAGCAGCTTTGTCAGTGGTTGTATAACAACATCCTGCAATTGCAGCAATAAAATATCTGTAGCTGTTACACATAAACAGCTTTATTCACAATGTGCTTATCTCCACTGGCAGGGTGGTGTAAATAAGAATCACCTACTACTGCTCCAGTACATATTCAGCTTCTCTATGACTGTAATACTGATGTTCCCCCTTGAACTTCCTTCATGATTTGTTTATTTAGGTATGAAAAGTGATGTCAGATATTAGGCCTTGCTTAAAGATAGCAGCAATGACAATCAGCTTCAATGAGAATTGACTTGAGCTTCCAGACCTTGAAATAAGTGGCTAAGCAGGTTATTTCTATGTATGATGTTATGCATTACTTTTAAATAAATACTAAATTGTATAATATTTCAGCATTTATGTACTAAACTAAATGAAATATATTATCTATCATGATGCTTTGTGGTTTTAATTGTAGATTGGTTGATCTTTGTGCTTAAGAACTAGAGGACAGTTTGCTACATCAACAGTCAATCCCTGGAATGACAATAGGATACCAGAGTAAGAGAGTAGAAATTCTAAACATCTGGTGAAATGTTCAGAAATCAAACAAAATCTTTTTATCAGACATCTGGAGAAGAGACAATGTCAGGTCTCACACCAGTTTGCAGACAGCTGCACAGCAGTTCTAGACTGCGCTTTCCTCTGGAAATAAATCTTCCCTTTTCACTGATTTTCAGAAGGGGCACAGAATTTTGTTCTACCAGATCTAACTGGAAGATGTTGAGGGACACAGCAAGATGCTGTGACACTTGTCCACAGCACAATACTAAAAATGTCCTCTTGTACGGGTTATTGGATTGAGGACACATAATGAAATTTCTTCTAAAGCCTTTTTTGCAGCTCTGGTAGGTTTTTGATCACAGTCTATTCCCTAATTGCACTCTAGAGAATAAAACTGCTCTCTCTTTCTGCCTGTTGCCTTTTGCACACAGCAAAAATCTAAACTGAGGTAGAACTGTAAAGCAGCCTCTCAATCAGCACGTGTTCACAACAAGATTTCTGACCGTAAGTCAATGTGCCCTCAAGTTATTATTTAAGGGACAACCCTGGAAGATTATGTGTGTTACCTCCTTAGATTTTCTTCAGGATGTGAGCTGTTGAATCACTGCAAAGAGTCTGGAAAATTGCATCAGAAAATCCTCTCAAGGAAAGGGAAGCACTGAAGAAAGATGGAGAAGAAGGTGAAAACTACAGACTAAAACCTGTCCTCTGCGTCGTCGTGAGCATGAGAGTACAAAGTGTATGACTGCAATCCAGGAGAAATTGAGGTTATCCAGCTTCTGAATGCATTGATGGACTAAAACTTCATCTGGGGACATCCAACAGCAGTCACAGTCCTTAAAAGTTCTGAGGAAGAAAACTGAGTATCTATAATAACACATAAAAGCATATGAACCATCTGAATTGAAGATTTCCTTGGTCCAAGTGAGGTACAGCACAGTTTTATTTGATTTCTTACCACAGGTCTGTGAGGCTTTACAGTCCAGATTTTCCCAGATCTAGGAACAGAGATGCCATCACCTCTGGGACTTGCTGTAGTTTAATCAGACTCTTCCCACAAACTTGTCTTTGGTGAAGAGAGCTCTGATTCCTCAGCTGAGTCCCTAGATCCTAAGTTCAAACTGCACAGAGCAGATGAGAAACATCTTGTGAGAAAATAATTTTCCTTTATTTTGGCTTCAAAAGCTTTCCTTTCATGTGGCTGAGCAAGGGTTAGAAACACAACAAATGCTTCCTTCTGAGGTCATCTAAAAGATTGATTTTGACTTTGTCAACTGGACAACCAGCAATAACCTCCTATAACTATGGAATAAATTAGGGAATAAAAATAATTGAAATCTAAGTTTGTCATTTACATAATTTATTTATCCAATTCTCAATAACTCAGTGCATTTTTACTTGAGTTTCCCTCATGCATATACATTTTTTTTCCTTTTACCATCTTCCTGCCTTGCTGTGCTCTTTAATGAGTCCCTGCAAGAAATGGCTGCTATTATTCTTAGGTGACGGAAAAACAGAAAAACAGGCAATGAGTCTGTTTGTGGGTTTTTTTTTGCTTTTGAGCAGAGTCACTACTGCATCCAAGAATCACTTTTCCAGGCAGTGAACATGGGTTTCATCTTATAATCCAAAAAAAAAGTCACAGCCAAATTAGTCTGTATTAAAAACATTGAGAAGATTCTCTTTTTCTCACTGCCTCTACACATAGCAGAGAAAGAGATATTACTTAACCTTGAAATTGAATTGTTAACATATTTTTAGACATGCCTTGGAATTTACTTTTCACATTCTTTTTTTGTGAACAAATTCCAAACTAGAAGCTGAAGCACTGAAGTTGCATATAGATAGACAATATTTTTGTCTCTATGTAACAGGCATAACTAGTCTTATCCATACAATTATAAAAACAGAAATATGTTCTAAAAGCTTAGCCATATGCTCTCTATTTAGTACTGATTCACTGGAAGAGGTTTTTTTCCCTAAAAGTATTTTTTTTCAAAACTGTGTCTAACACTGTCTGTTTTGGCTCATAACACTAAAAACCCACAGTGCCTTATCACCAAAAAAACCCTCAGCCTTTGCTGTAGGTGGTGTTAACTCTCCTTCTTCTACAATTCAAATGATCTGACATTCAAAATAGCGGATTATTAAGGGATTCCTTCAATATCAGTAGGATTAGCAGCACTTAGATCTTTGAGAAATTCAGGCCAAAATTTTGGGTTTAAGAGTGTAAACTCTGCAACCTGCCTGCAATCTTGGTACCAGTAACCAAATGTAATTCAAGACAGCAGTAAATCCCCATTCACCTTTGAATTGTTACACCCTGACTTCTCCCATATGAGAAAACCAATAAAACAAAATGTCTTGCTGCTTTATATCCTGATTTTTTTCTGCCTCAGTTACAGTATTTCTAGAATTAACGACAATTTTGTCATCAAATTTCTAGTGTAGCTAAGACAAAGCAGTAATTCTCTTTTCTGAAATGTCTGCTTTTTTGCAGCCACAAAATGAAAGATGATTTTCTTGCTAGCGCAGAGATAAAATGGAAATACTTGGCTAATGGGCAATTTATAAAAAAATCCAATCTATATGGCCTTCAAATGCAAGAAAATTTTTCATACTTTCTGACCAAGATCTTTTTTCTTGCTTTCAGCTTTAATAGGATGAGTTATTTCTCAGGCACAATTCCCCACCCTGTCTTTAAGTGCACAATGATGTCAAAAGGGCACAGGCAAGATAAATCCAAGTGATCTTCTTCTATTTGAGTGTGTTGAGATTTCAGAGATTTTCTTTATTATGCAGAATGCATATTTTGTGCTAAAAAGTTTTAGAGCCTTGGAGTGGATTTCTGCAGCATTTCTAAAAAGATCCTAATAGCTTGAAAGTTGATATTTAAAGTGGACTAAAAAGAACATAAAAGTAATAATTGCCACATCTGCATAGTGCTGTCAAACATGAATACTGAACGTTGTATTAATATCAGTAATTCCTCTTGGAAGCTTTTACACTTGGTATTGCTGTCATTACTAAATGTGTTTATGTCAGCTACTGTAGTAATTTTTCTAATGCCGTAACTTTCTTCAGTTAATTATAAACAAATTGGCACACTTTATTAATGGGTCCCACTAATAATATATTATCTCAGATATGTGTAAATGATGCCCTATTACTAGCAGTGATGCAGCTCAATTAATGGTGCCAAATGCTATAACCTTCTTAATAGCAAAAGGCACACCAATATTCCTAGAAAACAAAATTAGATGTCTTTAAAATAGAAACAAAGCACGAGTGCAGCGAGGGCAACATGATGCTGTCATGTTGGGTTTAAACAACCCTGAATTTAAACAGAATAACAGAGACAAACCCTGCCTGATACTTAACTTGTAAGAGAATAAACAAAATGCCTGCTGACTGAACCAAGGTGTTGTGTCTCTTGTCAGCTCAATCAGAAATGAGCAGCCATGGCTTTGTTCCTACGTTGGACAAAGAAACACAGAGAAAACCCAAGCATATGAAAGTCCTTAATGCTGCTTAGGAGACCTCCATTTATCAGAGCTGATGAACAAGCTGTTTCTCAAGCTGTCCAGACACAGCTTCACAGGAGTATTTAAACTTGCTGTCTACAGAAGTTAGAATTTAAAAGTTACATAGGTGACTTCAGGGGAGAAAAGAGGCATCACAGGACCTTGTTCTTGGTGTGGTTGGCAGGAGGGCCTTGCTAGTGGAAGGATTTGTCATGTTCCTGTGTTTAATAGCATAAAATCATTAATTTTTGTTAAATTCAAGCCTCATTACTCATTACTGCAATGAGTAATAAACAGAAAATATGAAATGTCACAATTTAGTAGCAAAAAAATTGAATTTATTTCAGGTATTTTCCCCTCAGAAAGAATAATCTGAACTTTACTAATTGCCCAAAATGAAACACTGCAAGTTGAAATACTTTGTTTTTCTCATTTTCTGTTAATCACAGGAACTGTTCCTGTGAACTTTGTGTGTATGTAGCATAGTTGTTTATACCTAAGTGCTTCAGGTTATCTACACTGCCATTTATTCATATATATATGTGAAGTATCATGCACATTTCTGAGTGCTATAAAAATTAACACTTGAAGGAGCATGATAAATGAGTGAGTTAGCAAAGTAAAATTACCTTTTCATCAGTGTAGCCACTTTATAATTGTATGTGACTATTGCAGGGTAGTGCAGCCTGGTACTTGGATGGTTGAAAATTAGTTTGCTTGCTAACACAGTTCTATTATTCCCTTTCTTCCTGGGGAGGGGAAGAGAGGTAGAATGAAAAAGGAGAAGGGATGAGAAAGATGGAGCTAAACCCCAGGTTCATTCTGGAAACAGATCAAAACCCTTTACTACAATCCACCCTCAAAACTGAGGTGTTTCAGTATTTTCTTCAAATTTGATTATTGCCAGGGAAAGGCCTACTGGCGATCAAGTCTACTGGTGATAAAGGCCTACTGGTGATTCATATATGAATGAGTCTTTCGTTCTAGAAAACATGCCAAGCTACAGGAGGCAACTGTCTCTAGAGAAGGAATGGTTCAGAGCTGCCTTTGGCTCACTGAACACTTCAGAAAATTGTGTTACCACTGGTTTTTGAAATTACATTGCAGTCGCCTCTTGCAAGCCGGAGCCCCAGAAACAGTGTAAACTCTCTCCAGCTATTTTGCATCAGGATCCTAGTGGCAGATCTTGTACTGGCAAGTTCCGCTACACAGTCAGAACAGTTCTACATCACTAAATGTCTGAAATGTCTGACCTGAGTTGCAGGGACAAGGGTAATGTAGTTAGAGGCTGAAGAGCCATTGGGTTCTGATATGTAGCAGCCCACACAATATTTTTTAACATGGTTATCATCTTTGATGTTTTCTCCATTCACCACTGGTACAACTGTTTTGACCTGTCCCAGCATTCTTGAAACAGTTTTAAGTTCGTTATCAGGCTCAGAGATTTTCTGTCAAAAGTGGACCTGCACCCCACACATTCATCCCTATTCTCACCTGTCTTAAGTTCAGCAATGCCAAGGCTTCTTGGCAGAAGAGATTCTCTTAACCCTTCTCTGTCCACCACTATCAATTACCAAGATAACAGTTCCCATAGATAGAAATCTATGCTCTAATTGTTGAGTGCTCAGTGCTGGTCCCAATGCCCTGATTATTTCACTGTTGTTACAGATCAGATACTGCTGTTACCGTTTACTAATGAAGTCCAAATGAATAACATCTGCTTTCCCTGCCCATTTTAAATCACAGACCTGACCTAGAACATCTCTTACTTTTATTCTAAGAATAAAGAACATTTTTTACTAAAAAAGGCCTGGAAAAGACAAAGCATTGGCCATAATGTATCCATAACCAACATTTTCTTTTATTAACATATTTAAATTTAAATTTAGGTCTAGGAATGTCAAATAGGTCTCTAATATGATATCTTGCTTTATTTTGAAACAAGACATTGTTCTCCAATCTCGTTTTACTTTGCACCAGTTTCACCTCGCTCTTGCCTGACCTACTTCACAGCAAGGTTTACTCTGCTTCTCATAAACTGCACTTCCCTGTCATCCCATGGGATTCACCTGAACCACAAGAACTCTCAACATCAACAGAATTACTAATAAATAAGGGATCTTTTACATCAAAGGAAGCACAAAGCATCTCAGTAATGCTGTAGAGGTAAGAGAGGTATGATATTAATGAGAAGGTCACATATGTTGTTTGCTCAAACACAGAGAGTAATTTGGGCTGAATGAGAATTGCCCTGAGTTTATGAATAGCTTAATCTCCCACTTCCTACCAGCAAAGATTAGGCAACATTTGACATTTTTTAGAAAAAATTAGGCACTCTATTTAAGATAAAACATTTTATCTTCAACAAAGTACATTAGCTAGAAGATACGGATAAACATTTCACTCTGTAATAGCCTGCTTTATTTACATAAAGTATAACATGCTTACTGCCTTTTACCATCAGAACTGCCAGCAGAATGTATCTATGAACCACCAATTTATACTTATTGAGTCACTTTTTACCCTCCCTCTTCTTTTCTGCTTAACAATGCAAGAAACCTGCTGGTAAAAACATTACACAGCTTTAAATCACTTCGTTTGCCACAGCAAATAATTACTGAAAACAGTGACCTTGCTATAACTCGTTTATGTATGTACGGAGGGGGAAAGTCTTCCTGGCATGAAAGTGGACAGCAAGAAAAGTGCTCAACATAAGGGATGGATTTAAAAAAGAAACAAGAGTCCATTCACTATCCATGCGTATTTTAAAACTTAGAGATTTAAGAGTGCCATCAGATCTGGTTTATGAATACTGCAGATCATCTGGTTACTCAGTTCCAGCACATTGCACAGTACAACCTTCATCAGTGATGCCAAAAACTATTCAAGACACCATTTAAAATAGGTAGTGAGGCTACGTCACCTTTTATGTCTTTTGACTGAAACTGAAAGAACTTTCTGCAAGAATTCTTTCGTAGTATCAGTGTATAATATAACCTGTTTCTGAGAAGTTTTGTGAGTCATTAGGAAATTCTGCACTTAGAATAATACTTTATGGCTGCACCAACTGCTAAAGAAAAGTATTGGATAATCATAACTACAAGCTTGTGCAGAACAGTTCAATTAAAACTCAGGCAACAGAAAATGTTATTGTTTAAATGAGCAACCAACAAGCAGATTCTGCAAGTGGAAAATATTCCAGAGCTCGGTATCTGGGTCATACAGCTGCCAAGTTTGCCTTCTGTGTAGCAACACTGACAGAGAAAACTGTTGAGGGGGATTCATATTTACATTTTTCACCAGGGTAAACAAGAACAGGCACTGTGAATTGCATGTTTAGGGAGCTGCATGCGGGGCTGCAGCACTACAGCGATAGCTGGCTTTCCTTTCCTATTGAATGAGAGCTTCGGTGGATCGATGTTTATTGCACAGGGTCCCTGGTGGGCACACTCAGGCAGCGCTCTGCCAGCACCCACGCGTGCACACAGTCGCTGGCAGGTGTTGTGGCCAGCCGCTCACACCCACAGTCTGTGCACGACCCGGAGACAGAGGGGCGAGAGGGGTTCTCTGCGTGCAATTCCGAGGTGTTTAATGGCAACACACCCGAAAGGAACAGAGGCAAGAAGAACCCCAAACCACAAGCCTGAGCTGGTTTTATCCCAAAAACTGCCAAAGGCTGGCAGAACATCCAAAACCAATAGTCTGAGGGCTAGGGGGCAGAGGCAAGGTTGAGTAACATAACAGGGGCCAATGGGAAAAGGGATGGGAGGGGGGAGAGGGCCAGTGACCAGCAGAATTTAGACAAAGGGAGAACTTTCTGGCACAGTGTTGTAGGGAGAGACCTTTTAGGGTAACTTGGGGGGGCGTAAAGTGGACTTAGCCACTGCAACATTTTCCTAAACCTAGAAGTAATACCCTGAAAATACCAGCTGTATTCTGTTCATATGTGTACAATATCAGGATTTAGAATGCAAGTTAGGCAGCGCAAGCACCAAAATGTTTCTGAACAAACAAGGGTGTGAAATACTGAGACACTGGACTGTAAATCCACTAGGTCATCTAAGATTTTTCAAGAAGGTCTATCATTTTATGTTCAGTGGCAATTCTGCCCCAAACCCCTTAATATTTATTGATCTAAACTTTAATCTGTATGTATCCCTTGTTAAGTTATGCGTAACAGAAATACATGGTCCTGGCATAAAATGGGTCTTCAAGGTCAAGTAGTTTTCTGTGGTGGGTTGACCCTGGCTGCATTCCCGGCAGCCACCAAAGATGCTCTATCACTCTCCTCCACAAGTGGACAGGGGAGAGAGAATGTACTGAAAGCTTCGTGCCAAGATAAGGACAGGGGCACATCACTCACCAATTACCATTGTGGGCCAAACAGACTCAGCTTGGGGAAATTAACTGAATTTATTACCAATCAAAACCAGAACAGGATAATGAGAAGTAAAACAAATCTTAAGAACACTTTCCTCCCACGTCTCCATTCTTCTTCCTGGGCTCAACTTCCTCCCACCCAGTGGCACAGGGAGACAGGGAATGGGGGTTATGGTCAGTTCATCACACATTGTTTCTGGAGCTGCTCAGAGAGAGGAGTCCTTCCCCTGCTCCAGTGTGGGATCCCTCCCATGGGAGTCAGTTCTTCCCAAGCTGTTCCAATGGGGGTCACTCTTCCACAGAGTGCAGTCCTTCAAGGACAGCCAGCTCCAGCGTGGGTCCCCCACAGGATCACAAGTCCTACCAGGAAACCTCCTCTGGCATGGGCTCCTCTGTCCACTGGTCTGCAGGTCCCTGCCAGGAGCCTGTTCCAGCACAGGCCTCCCACAGGTTCACAGCCTCCTCTCAGGCATCTCTCTGCTCCAGTGTGAGGCTCCTTTCAGGCATCCACCTGCTCAATATCCACCCTCATGGTGGATCTCAGCATCCCTGCGATCTCCCTGTGCTCAGGGGCTCAGCCGCCTCACCCTGGGCTGCCCCATGGGCTGCAGGGGAATCTCAGCCCCAGCGCCCGGAGCACCTCCTGTTCCCCCTGCACTGACCTGGGTGTCTGCAGGGCTGTTCCTCTCACACACCCTCACTCCTCTCTGGCCACAATTACGTCTGTGCAACAACCTTTTTTTCCTTCTTCATTTACAGTAATAACAGAGGCATTAGCACCACCTCTGATGGGCTCGGCCTTGGCCAGTGGGCCTCTCTTGGAGCCAGCTGGCATTGGCTCTGTTGGACACAGGGCAAGGCTGCAGCAGCCTCTCACAGAAATCACATGGCTACCAAAGCCTGGCCATGCAAACCCAATACACTTTCTTATCTATTTCCTACCTCCTCACTACAGTAAGAATTTAATTCTAGTGATGATAATCATCAAGTGATGACCAAGAGAAAAATTTAAAATCTAAGTCTGCAGACACTGAGGTTGACACTACAAACGAAATGAAAAAATGCCTCAAACCCACTCATCACAGACACTAACTGCTGGCACATTAGTACATGTGCATTTAGTCAATAAAACTCATTAATTAGTCGTAATGATTAGACTGAATACTAATTTAGGACCGAGATCCTCCTGGCTTTTGGACCCAATCCCAATTGAAAAGTATTTCAATAAGAATTACACTGTTGGTAGACATGCCTGATCCACAGCCCAGTGGAGTCACAGGTGGCATTGACTTTTAATTTTAAGGAGGATTGGAACAGACTACATTCTTCATCATCATTTAAATTGACAGTTCACTCTTATGGCTTATGTTACAACCCTCAGGTATCCAACTGATACTACGAACTGTCTTTCTCAGGTTCAAAACGTGCACAGATGGAGAAATGGCCTCCCATCACATCTGCATAGATAAGATGGGCAACAGGAGAGGAAAATGTCTCTTTCTGCTGTGAAATAAAGCCAGGAGCTGACAGTGCTAACCCAGAGCTCCACAGAAGGCTCTGTGAGAAGAGCACCTGATGTTGTCAGGTGAAGCTGTGTGTTCAGCCCCGAGTCCTGGACAGATGGGATTGGTCTGGGTGCATCAGCCTGCTTGGTGCTGGCTCTTGCACCATTCTGGCCATCCTGGTCCAGCACTCACTGCTTGCCCAGCTTCCCTGTCACATGTCCTGTACATGTTCCTGACCCAGAAATGCTGGGAGAAGCACTGCCTATGGAATGGGAAGGAGTCAAACTTTGAAAGAATCCTCCCCAATTCCCATTTGTTTGAACAGATGTACAACCTCTGCCATGCCTGGGAAGTGTTTCCTCACATCCCACAGTGTACTCTCCAAACTCTGGAAGTCTGAAGGGAGCACTATGAATTCCAGCATCCACTAATGCATCCAAGGAGTGAAATCCTTTCTTACCTGAAAAGGGTAGGAAAATACACTGACACCAGTGAAGAAAAGTATTTCCTAGCATTCCTTCCCAAATTGCTATAGGTTTGAGATTTAATGTTCAGTTTAGGAAGGTTTTGTCCTACTCACTGAAGTCCAGTCATCAGCACTAAATGTACTGAGGCCTTTTTCTCAGCTTTTCTGCTCTACCTTTCTTGCCAGCATTGACTGACAGCGTCAGAGTTCACTTGAAACAAACTCCTTTGTCTGCCTCCCCTCTTGCTGAATGATACCTTGTGCTAAACTGTTCTTTTCCTGCTTTCTGGCCAAAATGTGCATAGCCTCTTTCTGAAACATCCTCCTCTAAATGTCTGTCCACTTAGATGAATACAGACATGTTGCACACCCCTACTTGTGTTTTGCACACAGGCTCTCCATTTCCGTGGTGTTTGTATTTCAGCCTGTAACAGGAACACACAATGCAAGGAAAACGCTGGAGTCAAAAGATAACAGGAAGTCACCTGGTTGCAAACATACAATTCTGATAAGTTTATTCCTTTGCTTAAATCTATCTTATTAATGAAAGCCTAATAATTCTAACAATCAGTACAGAGAGTATTTCTAAAAATCAGTACAGAGACTATTTCTAACAATTAATACAGAGTATTCCTAACAATCAATACAAACAGTATTCTAACAATCAATAAAGAGACTATTTCTAACAATCAATACAGAGACTATTTCTAATAATCAATATGGACTATAACAATCAATACAGAGTATTTCTAAAATCAATAGACTGTTTCTAACAATAGAGTATTTCTAACAATCACTACAAAGTATAACAATTGACAGAGTATTTCTAAAATCAACAGTTTCTAACAATAGAGTATTTCTAACAATCACTTAAAAGTATAACAATTGACAGCATATTTCTAAAATCAACAGACAGTATTTCTAACAATCAATACCGAGTATTTCAAACAATAAATACAGAGAGTATAACCATCAATACAGTGTGTTTAGAACAATCAATACAGAGAAATAAGGAAATTCTTAACCTAAGGAACTTAAAAAATATCAGGGACAAAGTAATTTTATAGGTATTTCAAGAAGTCTATCTGCAAGTAACTCAAAATAGTCTATAATTCTGCCCAGCAAAATGAAAATGGCCCTGAACAGCACAGAGGACTCCGTCAGGAGGATCGCTCTTTCCAAGGCTTTCTCCAGGAGCCCCAGCACAGTCTCTTCTTCTCTGTGCTCCCCTGTGCCTCCATTCCAAAGCTGCCTGCACATCATGAACACCCCAAGGACAACTGAGCAAATGGCCCTGAACCGCACAGAGAGCTCTGTCAGGAAGACCACTCCTCTCCAGGCTTTCCCCAGGAGCCCCAGCTCAGTGTCTCCTTCTCTGTGCTCCCCTGTGCCTCCATTCCAACGCTGCCTGCACATCATGAACACCACAGGGACAACCAAGCAAAACACTGTGCACGTGTGCCATTGGATCTTTCTCTCCAGGTCCCACAGAGGCCATGCCAGAGACGCCTGTCTGGCTTCCAGGTCTTCAATTTCCTTCTCCCAGTGCAGCTGGTGCTGACAAAGGGTCGCCTCCCGCTCCTTCATCCTCTGGACCATTTCTTCCTCATCCTCGGGAGAAATGGTCTTCTTGTCAGAGGATGGGAGCGGCTGGTTGAGGGTGAGAATGGCCATCAGCACCAGGTATGTATGGAACATTCCTGCAGCAATGGCAGATCCTTCCTTGAAAGAGAAAGGAAGGAGGACAGAGCCCAGATTCAGACTATATTTCCTTGGTAAGAGAATGGAAACAAGCTCCCCCCTGGAAGAAAAGCTCCGGCATCCTTGCTAGCCCTGCCAAAAGGCTGGAGGCCAGAGGTGCTCCTCAGGGCATGCCTGGTGCTGCAAGTTCCAGAGCCAGCTGCCCAAAGAGGCTCCAGGAGCACATGGTGAGGAGGAAGGGGACGAAGGTGCGAGACACAGAGACACAAAGCATGAACGGCCAGGTTTGAGGAGAGAGAAGTTCAGCTTTGCAGATGGCAGAAGAAACCAACCCACTCCCCCAAGCAGCAGGAGGAAAGGAAGGGCCCCCACGCTGGGTGCAGGCAGACAATGGAGATGTTCCCCAGATGTCCACTAATGAGCTGGGGAGAGGGAATCCACCAACCTGCTTTTCAGCCACTCCCACCTCTTCAAACCCTCCCACTTTCTTGAGACAACACCTGATGAAATCCTGCTCAGCGTGGGCAGCTGGGTCCCTGAAGGGCTGTGTCATGTTGAGGCTTCCTTGCCCTCCCAAAGCCCTTCCCGTGGCCGCCTTGGGCAGGGGATTCATCCACCCTCCCTCCTTCCCACAGACCTGCTCTGACCACTCTGTGGGCCCCCTTTCCGTTCTCTGTGTCCGTCCTCAACTGCGATCCCAAACTGGCTCCGGGGGCTCTGCCCTGAGCTCCCAGGAGCTCGCAGGCTGCAGATGCCAATGCTCAGCCACGCCACAACACTGCCACCACCAGCAGCACCAGCACAAGCAGCACCAGCAGCAGCAGCAGGCGCCTCTCAGCTGTTGGTGCCACTGCCCTGCAGCCCCTCCTGCTGCCATCAACGTCCCCTCGTTGCCTCGGAGACAGTCCTCGAGTCCACCACGGGGTCACAGAGCCATGGAACCCTAGAGTTCTAGGTTCATGCAATCCTAGAGTCATGGTATCCTGGGAGCTGCACTCATCTTTGATGTTGAGCTGATGCTGGGCTATCAGGTTCCTGAAAATGTTCTCCACTTCATTCGCTGTCTGGATATTTTCAGTCAATTGCTCGTCTCTTCTCAATTCTGATGTGAGATGTTTCTCACATCAAACCAATTACTTCCTTTCCTTTACTATCCGGCCAGCAACCTTCCCTTTAGTTTCTTACCTAAGTTTTCCACTCACATCACAAGAAATTAAACATTAGCACTTACTGCACCATCCATTTCCAAGAAGCAACTTCCACACAACAAGATAATTAAAAGCTATTTTTCACGGCATAAGATTTCTGTGGGATAAGCATGGTAAAAAGCGTAAGAAGGCAGAAATAAAAGAGAAGATCTCTGGAGAAAACGCAAAACTAGTCTACAGTTGCACTCTTCTCAAAATTCTCTGGGACCAACCCTTTAGAAATAGGTCAGTGAAGAAATTTGGATTCCATATCAAATCCATGTACATTTTACATGCACTCAAATACACCATTCAGGCCTATTCCAATGATATTCTGGAACCTTTTACAGTATCCGAGCTTACTGAAGCAACAAGTCACGTACCTCTCAGGATAATAACATGACAGGGTCAGTTTGCCAACCAACTGGCTACCAAAGACAAATCTGCAATGATGCACAGAGCTTGGCAGCTCATTCAATACTCATCACTATTTGAACCCATTACAGTCATCCAAGAAAGCATCTCCTTGCAGCTGTGCTGGTTTCTTTAAAAGAAAGGGAGAAAGAGGTTTATTTTGAAAATATTAACTTCTGTCCTCTCTGCAAATCACAGTTTGCCACCTAGCCTGTACCAGCCTAACACCACACAAAAGGCCTTTTACGAGACCAAATTACAAAGTGAAGGGAGACCAAACATAGGTTTCTACTCTTCTGCCTGGCAGGAGTATTTAAACAGAGACAGAGCTGGAGATCCAAGGCTGCCATTCAGATTGTTAAATGGGCTCATTGACACAGTTTGCTTATAGGGAGAGGCTCCCATAAAAAAGGGCAGCAATGAGGAGAAACCTTGCTTTAGTGGCAACTACCACTGAACATCCACCTTTTCTGCCCAAAACCTTCAGCACACAGAGTTTGGGGGTTTCTCTCCATTTTATGGAGTATGCTCGTTCTGATCAAAAGCTCCCAAGTGCTTCAAGGGCAGCAAACTCAGATTGATACTGGGGGATTCAGAGAGGCTCATTGCTGCATCAGCTGGCTGCTGCAGAAATCATACAGAGAGGGCTGAGCCTTTCCATCTTGGAGTGGATGATTGTGAAAAGCATCTATGCAATTATTCAAATTGTTTGAGTTCCTGTTGGTAGAGAAGGTTAATTCAGCGTAAGCCCTTTTTGGAGGATAACCTGAGCCTAAATAATACAAATTAAAACCACATTCAGTAACTGTTTTTCAAGACTTATTTATTCCCAGCCTAGAATAGCAAAACTTCCTAGTATTTAGAACAAGTCAATAAGTGAACATCTGTGGATCTTTGCAACAGAAACTTATGTCAGGTTTGATATTTCAGCAAAGTGTAAGACTTTAGGCACTGTTAGATGAATACAACACACATAATAGTTCAGTGAACTTGCTGCACTGTAACAGCTTAACAACTGAATGCATCAACATTCCTAATGACCACTTCTGGTCCAAGATCCCACAGTCAATTTTGAGGAAAGGCAATGGATATTTGGTTGTAGCAAGAGCATTGGACTATCTGGTATCAGGATTGTGTGAACAGAAGGAACATCCCCCAGAACATTCCCACTGGCACACTGCAGTGGCCCAACCCTGTGGAAAACTTACTGAAAACATCCAGGCAGAATTCACTGGGAACAATTCAGAGATGATAATAAATAACAGTGACACATCATCAGACTGCAGAATGCTTTACAAGACAGGTATGCAGTGAGAGAAACAGAGACAGACACTAGAGTCTGTTGGAAATATATCCCCAAGAATATGCTCTAGTGGTTTAATTAGAACAACAAATAATAAATTAGTATTATTTTATAACAATAAAAGCAAAAAAGAACTGGAGATAATAATTCTCATTTCTTAGCTTGTTTCCTTGCCCTGCAATGCTTCCTTCCACATGCAGTCAAATAACCTACATATTTAACTAAACCACAATCAGAGCAATGATTTGAAAACTGCTGGTATCAGTGATTTTAGATTATGAGGCACAGCTCATGGCTTTTTTCCCTTAAACACTCTTGTTCAATAGAATGAAATTACAAACAAAGGGACACAGAAGTTTTCTTTCTCCTTGTTTTCTGCTAGAAAACAAGCAGCTTAATAGAGGAAATATCAATACTACATTATCTGCTTGACAAGAACGCCGGGAAGAACAGATGTGGTGCAAGTCCTGAAAATGCCTTGACTTGCAGAACATGAGCTTTATTCCCTTTTGGGCCGACCCTCAATCCATGCACTATTGCTCCACTGCTGGTGACTTCCTGTGGAAGTCATTTGAATATGTACTACACCATGGAGCTGGGTCTGGCTGGGTAGCTGCACTGCCCAGCAGCACTTGCACAGCCCCAGGGCTTGCTTTTTTCCCTGCCCCTCCACAATGAGTAGGCTGGAGGTGAGCAAGAATTTGAGAGAGGACACAACCTGGACAGCCATCCCAAACTCAGCAAAGGGATATTCCCTGCTGTACAACATTGTCATGGTCAGCAATAAAGGGATTTTTGAGGAAGCAGACATTGCTCAGAGGCTGGCTAGACCTATTAGTCTACTTATGGTAAGTGGTTAGTGATGGCCTTCACGTCATTAGCTTGGGAGTTTCTTCTTGCTCTTTGTTTATTAAACTGTGGTGCTTAGCTGCTGGCTGGGGTAAACCCATCACACTGAGATAAAAAAAATAAATACAAAATTCAAATCTATAGAGTGGAAGCTTCCATACTTCATCAGACTCCTGTAGCTCCTAGAGAGCAGGATCCCTTTCTGCCAATGTTAAAGATCTCCTTTCCTCCTTTAAAGCAGTCTGGAACAGTGAGACACTGTAAGGCTGAGAAAACAAGTGAGTTCTCAGAGTCATTACAAATGGCATTGCCTTAGGTGGGATTGCAAAATACACAGGACTCCAAATTCACTTTGCAGTTTTTACAGAGATTTAAATACATCTTTTAAATTACAGCTATGGGAAAGTGAATTGGTAGTAAAATGAGGTTGTTTTGAATGACAAGATATAAATTGATCACAGTGCCATTCATTGCTCCTTCTCCAGTGGAAATACAGTATATTAATGAGAGGTTCACTGAAGGGCACCAGATGGCTTAACAGAGAAGGAGTTTGCAGGTCTGCCCTTGTTTTTCACTGTCATTCCTCATATGACCACTCTGCTAAATGGAACTGGTCATGCAAAACTTTCAGGAAGATGTCCAAGACGTGGTAAGAAGCAGCACAATTTTCAATTTCTTTCTTTTCAGAACGACTGTAATTTTCAAAGGTGTTAGTCCAAGGCTTTGTGTTTCCACTAAGAAAGCCGTACCATTTTACTGTGTAGATGTTAGTACCTCCAGCTAAACATATTGCTTCATTTGCTGAACATATAAAAACAATTTCAAAACTAGCTTGTCCATGTTTTTAAATGTCCAGAAAGATTTCATTATGTAGCCTGCCATTTGGATATAGGGACATCTGACTGTAAAGGTAGTGAGAGAAACCCACCATCAGTGGAACCCACAGAAATCAGGAGGCCTCAGAGCTGCTGAGACTAAACTAGTTAAAATGCTGCTGTCATTCACCACCAGAAAAGGCACTGCTCAAATTTTTAGAAGAGATTTTTTACGATATTTAAAATCAATTTATTAAAATGCAAATTGCAGTACGTGACAATTGCTGTCACGCTGCAATAATCTTCTCAAAAGCCTGCAATGCAGATTGCAAATGTTCATTATGTGTGTACCAGCTTTGAGGAGCCAGCTATTTATTAGCACTGGATCTTGTAACGTGCACTTCCTTTTTTTTTTGTCATTGCAATTCCTTGAAAGGTTTGCAAATATTTGTGATTTAGTGTTGATATTTTATTTATTTATTGTGAAAAAAAGCTCTGAATGGTTTTTTAGCATTCACATGTGAGCTTATAACTTAAATGTGGAGCAATAAATGAGAAGCTCAAATGATAGATCACTGGAAATATTAGCATTCCTATTGCATTAGCAACAAGTTCAAGATAATGTGCCCACATATTTAAGGTGCTTTTCAATCAGACAACATATTTTACAATAGTAGAGAGTGTACTATGCAGTACAGAAAGTACCTAAGGGAGGCTGATGGTGAGCATGAGAAAAAGGAACAACAGTTAATCACACAGCTTGGTCAATCAAATTAAAAATTTTGTTCCACATAGCTTTTAATTTAGTTCAGTTTATTGCTCCTTGGAAAATTGATTTAAAACATGAAATGCAAAAAAATCTCAAAAAAGGCTCTAAAGTATAAAAGTACATCCTTCATTACAATCTTTCTCCAGTTCAAACCCCAAATTTGAACATACTCCCTGGGAAAGAATTCACATGGTCAGAGATTTCTTTTCTCTTTCTGAAACAACAAAGCTAGACTTCCCCTTCACCCTTCTGTGAACATTTGATTGTAAAGTCACAAAAGGTGGACGTTTCCCTGCTGAAGCTGCTCAGCCTTTCCCTCCCTCCCAGCAATTCTTTGCTGGGTTTTCATGGTGCTGGAGCCCTGAACAGCTCCGTGCTGTGCTCTGCTCTATGGACAGCAGGCATGTTTCACAGCTGGGTGGTTTCACAGTTCAGGGAAGCACTGGGGTAGGTAACAGATCTCAGTTACACCCCAGGCTGTCCAGGTGTCCAGAGTGACTCTGAAAATTCTACTGGACAAGACAGTTAACCCTTGATACTCATCACAAGCAACTCCCCTAGATGGTTCCAGTGACATTACTGAACCCTAATAATCTAAAGTGCTGACTATTTCCCATTTGTATTTCTTTTCTAAAACAGAAATACTGATTCTCCCTTTTTCTCCGCTTCAGTTTGTCTTGTATATTTACATGATAACCTCTTTGGGGTAAAGACTGTGTGTGCAGCCACTGATAAAAGATTGGTTTTGATCCTACTCTTTTCAAGTATAAGTAAAGAAAATACTTAATAAAAAGGCAACTGCTGGTTTTATCTTTAAACATTCCAAACATTTGTTCCCAGATCTTGCAGAAAGATAGTTTCAGTTAAATTAAATGCCTGCTCTTCAATTGTCCCAATGAGAGAAGTTGCTGTACATTTAACACTAAAGTGCTTAATCTGCCATGCTCTTAATCAGTTAAATACTGTGACTTTTCAACCTTCCAGGATTTTGTGTGTGTTCTCCAGGGTCTAAACTAATCCTCATGTTCATCCTGTTTATCTCTCTACTTGTTTACTCCACTTCAGGTAAGTTAATCAGCACTTTAACTGCCAACTTCCACGACATAAACAATGGCTGTCAGTCCAAAAAAATAAGGCCAAAAAGAAGCCAACCCCTGTATCCAGGCATGGAGACATTCAGAACCATGTGAGGGAATAGGAACCTCAAAAACTTAGGTTTTTGTGTTGCTTTAATTCTCAAAAATGACTGGAGATTTACTTTTAAATTCTAGGAAAGATATGTATCAAGCATGGTCAAAATGCTCTGTCCTGACATGCAGCTTAAGGAAGCCACAATTATTTGTTACAAAGAGTTCCAAGTGGAATTCTACAGCCACTCAGACCAAGGAGTACCAGTTCCTCAGCAAAGGAAAAGACTGACCATTTGTTGGAACTCGCTGTTAAGTTGGTAATGCCAGTAAAGTTAAATATCCTGCCATTCTGGGTGGTGGCAAACTGAATCAGGACCTTTCAAATCTACAATGCATTCTGGTATTTCCAGCTGGCTATCATTTCTACTGAAAATTTTAATTCAAAGGCCATTTTGGGAATGGTTCAGAAGTAACTTGGATGGATTTGTAGGCTTTTGGGTTTTTCCACCTTTCAGGTGAAAGAATCTGAACAAAACAGGGTTCTTGGTTATTGAAAAAGTAAACACCTAATGATTTTCTAGTGGTTTTAGGTTAAAGTAACTAAAGCCTTCATGCCAGCATGACTTTTTTTTCCAGAACATCTTCTGTTCTCAAAACCCAGTCTCAGGAAACAGTTCTTAAAATTAATTTTAATGATATTTCAAAGAAAATGTCTTCTAACAGCACCGCAGATCTTCCAATGCTGTAATTTATTCTGACACTAAAGAAAGTAGCTAGAAGTCTTTACATGCAAAGTATAAAACAGTATTTTATGTAATATAATAAAATACAATAAAGTAAAATATAAAGATTTCCACCACCTTACAATTAAATGTAATAACAGATTATGAGTTGTCAAAAGGAAACAGATGGTAAAACCTGACTTGGAACACAGTGAAAGGTCCTCCTGTACCTGCTGTATGTAACACAAGAACACATTTACCATAAAAGAGTATCTTCAGAGAACCTTTAAGTCACATTAGTGAACTCTCAAAAGACACTGTTATTGTAAAACTGAATTCATAGCCCTATGTGTTATCTTGCTTATCACAGCACAATATTTCACTGACCTATCACATATAAACATACACAATTAAAAACTGCCAGTAGATGGCTAACAAAGAGGTAATAACATAATTTGTGTAACTACCCAAATTTACCTGTTTTTATATTGTAATAATCATAACTTGATACAATAATCAAATTGGTCTCAACAGCTACTGTTGTTACAAACTACACAAAATGCAGTTCTGTGATATTTTGAAGGATTCCCATGGTCAGCAAAAGTGTAAAGAAGTCACAAATATAGACCAAAGAGTTTGGTAGTGTCATACTGCAGTCATAGATTCAGTTTCTGTCATAGTCTGTACAGTATTTGTGAAGAGAAACTACATTGATCCCAGATAAATATCCTCTCCCTGGGGCTTCCTAACACCCTGTAAGAGTTTCTGTAAGTCAGAGCCAAGACAGCTGACTTCTTTTTCAATTCAGAGCAAGAAAGATCCACACAGGAAATTTCCTTTGATGTATTAAATTATCAGGTCATATCAAACCAAACCCCACAGAATCTAAAATAGAAACTCATTTTCCTGCTTCACAATTATCTTTTAAAGCATAGTGAATTCATAGCATAGGAAAGATTCACTTTCCTTGTGAATCTTGTTTTTCTATTAAATTACATATAGTCTTCATATTCTGAATAAAATACTGTAGAATACTAAATATTTAAAATGCTTAAACAATTGCAGGAGCATTGAAAATCTTTAAGTCTGTATGAACAGCTGAGGTCCTGCTCTGTATTCTGTACCTAACCAAAATACCAGCAAAATAAAACCTCTAACAGGAGCTAGATATTTCCCATAGTCATTTATTAGACAAAAGGATGTCATTCTCAGTAAAGGAAGAGTGTTTTGCCACATGCAGTGATATCAGTATCACCAGGGGGCTGGGCAGTGGGAGGATGGAAAGGAGAGGAAGAAGGGTCCTTAACAGATGGAGAGAATAAATCAAAAAAACCCAAAAAACTGATTACATCTCCCTAGAAAAATCTCAACAGTGGAATTAGAGCATTTATGCCATCCAGAGCACTATATATTATTCAATAATTACTAGTGTTATTACTACTCCTCACAGTAGTAGCAATGTTCTTCAGTCAACAACATCCAATCCCAGATCGCTACTTGTGCCTTAATTATGTGTTTATTTCTTCATTAGAAAAGCATTTTTACTCATTAAAGTACGTAAGTGCAGGCTTCATTTCAAGGGCTTAAGAATGTACTTAATGTTAAATTTTGCTTACATTCCACTGAATAAGTATTTTAAAGCAGAAAATGATTGGCCCACTAGAAATAAAATTTTCCCTTTCTCTTGGGGAAATTCTAGGTACAATAAATGGTTAAGAAACCTTGAAAATCGTA
Organism: Corvus brachyrhynchos; assembly: GCF_000691975.1. NCBI lineage: Eukaryota > Metazoa > Chordata > Aves > Passeriformes > Corvidae > Corvus > Corvus brachyrhynchos. Next base: position 610,417 of record NW_008236509.1, on the reverse strand, counting down.
AGTGGAGAAAAAAACCCTCAGAATTTTGATCTGGGTGAAGCCTTGCAGACATTCTGAACATTCAATTCCAGGTTTCATTTTGATCTTTTTGTAGAGATGAACACATCTGACAGATACAAACTCAAATGTGAAACTGAACTTGACAGGAATTTGACTTGGGGGTCTGCAGCCATGGTTTGAGCTCCACTCTTTTTTAGAAGTTTAAATATTGAGTCTTTTAGGGTACCAAGCTTCTAGCCTTGCACTCTTCCATAATGTTCTGCTCTGTTCCTGTCCCAGTTTTCTCTGTTTTTGTG
>NW_008236509.1:596379-610098 GCF_000691975.1 Corvus brachyrhynchos | reverse complement strand
TTGGTTTTGAGTGGGGGATTTCTTTTGGTAGGGTTTTTTTTGAGAAGCAGGGTAGGAATCAGAAACAAAATATGACTGCAGCTTCATTGGCCAGCAAATTGCACAGCTTTCCTTGTAGTTGCGGCTTTTTTACTAGCATTTGAAATCTCTATTTGCTCAAGCGTTTTTTGTTTCTTTTATGTGGAGTGTGAGGAATGAGACAACTCTTGGTTCTTAATTAAAATAATTAAGAACAATTTATTAAAAGAACAATCAGCAATTGCAAGTACAAAAAAATTGTAACGCCAAAAAAACAAAACGGGTCTGCAGTGATCAGAGACCTTGTTGGCCAAACCGGCTCAGGAGTCCCAAGGCATAGACCTTACAACACTGGGGTGACTTCAGCTAGCCCAAACCCAGAAGGGTTAAACTGCCTTTTGAAAGAGGTAGAGGCTTGTGTTCCCAGCATCAGACTGCACCACCAGCTCATCCGACGTGAAAATGGCACCTCTGAGCTGGTGCCCAGCAGTTTTACAAAGTCTGGGTCCCGCCCATGACCGCCCACTGTCCAGCCCCCATGGTCCTGGATGATTGGTGGTGTCTTGAGGTGAGGTAATCTCAGTCTGCCAATGGCTCGCTGTTGTCTAAGGGAAATATGTCATCAGCTCTAAAGGCCTGAAAAGTCCTCATTAAAATTCCAGGTTGCCACGGCGCTGAGTTGCAGGCCAACGGCCAGGTTCTAAAAATAGCTCTCTGTCAGGTAGAAGGTCTCCTTTTTGGCAAAGCTCAAAACTCACTTAAAACTTACAAAAGTTAAGAACACTTAGTAAAAGGTCTAAAACTGGATTATAAGTATTTCAGAGAACTCTTAAAAACAGGGTAATTAACTTGGACACATACAGGAGTTAAGACGTGGGGTTTTACACTTTTTAGGGACTAAAGAGGGGAACAAACGTGTGGAACTTAGTATTAACAAAGGATTTTTTAACGAGGAATTATGTAAAACACTCCTTAACCAACTAATCAGGGGAATAACTTTGGAACTTAGTAACTCTCAACTGGGTTGATGGGTAATTTGAATAAACAATAATTAAACTATTAACAATTAAAAGTTGAAAATACTTAATATGCAAAGGCCAACACTCCATTTCATATATGACGAGATAAAAGCAGTAGTAATCAAAAGTGTCTGAATATATTACCAGCTTTGGAGAAGAAGTGTCTTTTCTCCCTGAGCATTAATACACTTTAAAAATAGACATGTGAATAGAAAAGATATAAGAATGCTCACAAAGTCATAGAGAGGAATAGAAAATGTTTTAGTTTTATTTTTCTCTATTTTCCTACATCTGGAATAAATTTCATTCCTTACTGTTCTGGACTCTTGCTACCTCTTCCTCTGCAGTCTGTTCAGATGTAGGTGAAAAACTGCTGCAAATCAGAAAATTATTTTGGTTAATATCTGACAAATTAATGAATGTTTAGCAATTAACATCAGGAAATACAGTAATTTTAACCCAAAAGTTATCTTGTATTCAAACCAAAATTCAGCTCCACCGTTAAAAGACATACATCCAGGGAAATAAACTCTCTAAAAACATTCTCACAATAAATGTTCTACTCTGCTGATGATTTTGTGTCAAACCTCTTCAATCTCTCCTCACTAGAACCAGCTCCTAATTTGCTTGGTACTGTATAGATATTTTGCATATTGACCACATATATGCCTTTTGCATATAAATGGCAACTGAGAAAGCAGAGACAGCATTTCAAAGTTCAGATATTTTATTTAGAAATTGCAGCAAAAAAAAAAATTAGGCTCGTGCAAATGCAGTGCAGTATCCAAGAGTCAAACACCAGCAATGGAAGACACACAAGGCAACCTGCAGGATCTTCTCTGAATGTTGACTGAGCTCCTGAGCTGGATACTGGGTGGATTCTGTAAAGGAGGGTGATATGCATGGCCCAGCATGAAATTGCTTTTCCTTATGCACACGTAACTAAAATATACACAATGAATTTTATTCTTTTCTTCCACTCATATTGTCCAGACTGGCAGAAATACTACGATATTATTTCAGCCTCGTAAGTGTGCACTAATAATCACAGTCTAACCTCTTTTGAAAACAAAGTGGTCCTCTGAATGTTAAAACACAGGAAGAGCTAAACCATGTTCAGTGGGAAGAAGACTTGACAAGACAGTATCCTTATAATCTTCTGCTGAATAAATATGAACTTTGCTTAGATTCTTAATAGAAAATGTTAAACATTAGTCGAAAGTCAATGTTTTCCTATAAAACAATAAACCTCATAGCCAAAGTAATCTGTATGAAGAAATACCATCCCACATAACACAAAACATCGGGCAGTGCAAATATCAAAAGACAGTTTGAAGAGTAATACCCGGTTTGTTTTTCAAAAGCATGTCCAGCACTTACAACAGAAACCCTTTGTGAGTTTATCTCTCTAAAATGGGTCCCTGAACTCCAGAGCTTATAGAAGGTAAATGCTAAGAGCATGAAGTGAGAAATAGGGGAAGAATGGGGAGAAATAGACAAAGGATGTATAAGCCCTTCCTTCTCCACGTGAAGAATGAGCTGTTAGGGAAACTGGTGTTATGAACAGGAGGAATCACAGTGATACCTTAGGTTACTCAGAAACACCAGGTAAGCAAGAGCACAGGTGGTGCTCAGAGCAGCCCTTGGTGTCAGAAAGGGAAGATGTGACAGGCCCATGGAGCCAAAGGACAGAATTAACAGCACCTTTGCAACAGAGAGGGATCAGTAGATGTTAGTGGGCCATAGCACAGATGCTTCTGTTGCTGCCCCGGTTTTTGGTAAGGAGCAGTTACAGATTTTACATCCTGGGCTTTAAAAGCACTTTGTAGATCTCCCTTGAAGACTAAGGGTTAGATTTAAGAAATAGGAGGTCTGAGATTTGGTATTTGTGGAAAATGTTCCCCCTGATGAAGAGCTGTCTATCCTTACCTGATTTTTGTGTGAAACTACATTCAGGATTCCACCCATCTAGTTCTATTTCCCATTTATTTAGGTAGATTTCAAGGCAGAAAACTAACATTTAAGAGGCAGAAAGCACATTGCAATACAATAGAATGGCAATTTCCTCTCTTCAGCTGTAGCACCAACCACCGTACTGAAGATACGCAGCTAATAGTTAGTTCTGTCTAATCTTTTATTACTATGCAAATAAGATACGCCAGAAATACACATACACTATTATTTTCACAGGCTGGTTTGAAACAAACTCTATTTAATAATAAAAAAAAAAAGGTTAAAGTAAAATTAACTTTTAAAGTGAACACTGTTATTAAACCAGTAACACAAGGAAAGAATACTGTGGTGTTCAGACCTCATGAATATGTTAAGAGAGTTTTGTATAATGCTGACACAGAATTGTCTGAAGAAATCTTTCATGTGGTATACGCTGCCTTTTGCTCTGCACATGGATGTATTTAAAAGTTTAGATACTTTAAATATAGAATGAGATTCTATTTGACATCATATTCCACTGAGGTTACTCTGAATTATGAAAAGTAAGCCTGTCTCTGCAGAGATATAACCCTGTGAGCTAAGGTACTTCTCAGATATTAAATGTGGTTCCTTCAAGAGTCATATTGATTTACAGAAAACCTAGAGATTAGAAAATATTAAGTATTAATCAATATTCTAATTTTATTCAGGCCCTGTATCATTTAACCTGTTTAAAAATACTTAAATGTGATCATTGAAATTTGGTAACAAGTGGGAGAGAGAACTCTTGATGAATTTGGTGTCCACTGCACTTCAAACACTGCAGTTTAATACAATTCTGTACTTGGGAACACTAAGCCAAAGTCTGAAATGCTTTAGCATGTGAAGAAAGTGATATACCAAAAGAAATGTGCCAAAATTTAAATTGCTGATAACTCAGAAGCTCTTAGGTCTATGTGGCAAACAACTGAATGCCTGCTCAAAAAATCTAGAGTTCATTAAATTCTCCAATCTAGTATCCACAATATTATCTTTATTTATATTACTTTAGGATATTTTTAGTTGAAAAAGAAATTCTGCCCTCTCTTTCTACTATATGTGGAAATAGAAACTACTAGAAGTAGTCCCTGGGTACATGCTGGGATGTCTGGGATTTAATGTGTAAGTGCTGAATAACTGAAATGAAACATGGTAGGACAGAACATGTCCTTTTCAGCAACAATTCATGATTTTGGATGGGTAATCTGCAATACATTTAAGAGGGTTTGATTTCCAAAGGTAGGTGCTTAGTGGTTTTTAATAGGAATCACTGCTCTGTCATGGGGGTTTTTTAATATAAACAATCACACACTAGAAAAATCAGGCATTTCTGGAAAAAAAAATGTATTTCTCAAAAACATAGTGTTTAAAGTTTGTTCTGCCTAGCAAACAACCAGTCTGCAGAGAGGCTTCATTTACATAACACTTCTGGGGGATTCCTATCTCCCAAATTCAGGGTCACATATTCAGACTTTTCTTTGGCTAGGACTGATTATTCTCTCTAGGCACCTCTCAGCTAACTGAACTAAACAAATAACTTTAAAGAGGAGTGATGGATGCAGGAAAAAAGACTGTCTTTCCTTAAGCAAACTAATACAGCTGGCAAAAAAGATTTTAGGATCACAAATCCTTCACATTAAATAAATAATCAATTTCATTATAAGTAAATACAAGCACTGTAGATTAAAGGAGGCTGAAGATCAGTAATTAACATCTAATACATTTATTTGGGGGTAAGAGCTTATTTAAATTTCATTCAAGCAATGTTTCTTTAGTGGAATACCAATGATTAAGGAGTATTAGGGAAAAGGTGGGGGTTTGGGCATTGTTTATCCTTTGGGGGGACTTGAGGGTTTTTTTGCTGTTTGGAGCTTTTTGGTTTTGTTTTTAATATATAAACTCTGAAAAATCATAAATCACCTCATAGAAGCACAATCTATTTCAGTCACTTAGTTTTCAAAAGATACATTAGCTTTCACTACTCAAGTTTCATTCGAAACCTCCATTCTCCTCACCGATGGTTAAAAGCTGCCTTGATCCCTTGAGAAAGTGTCATTTGTGACTGTGTCACCTGAGTATATTCAAAATCAATTTATACTTGAAAAGACTTGCTTTGTAAGACAAAGCTTTTCCCAATTATCTCTCTGAAGCTGGCATGGATGTGTGTAAAAACTATACTAAAAAGGAAGATGACAGACAACCACCTGCTTCACTTTGTTAATGCAGAGATGAAATGAACACAAAAAAATATCTTAAAATAAAAGGCCTCTACAGCATTCATGACAAGAAGAAAAAAGTCAGCACTGCAGTTCCTCAGCAAAAGGGATAATAGGGATAAGTGAGGTGCTTTTATGTGACTTTAAATCACTGCTTAGTTTATTGTTAACCCTGATATGACCTTCCTAGGATTTTGCCTCCTCAGTAAGGCAGTATGACTGCAGTCTTAAAGATACACCAAGCTCAGGGATATCTCTTAGCTCAGAAGACAGAACAAAGGTGAGGCGAACTTGACAAGCATCAATGGGTGGGTGTGTGGTGAAACTCTATGGACAGGTTTGGGTCTGCATCTTGAAAACAGGGCAAGTCCAACAAATCCTTTGTTGGTGATCAGATGTTAACTGATGCTGTTATCTGCTTCACTACAAGACACTTCTCTTTTTCCATACATGAAGAATTAACACATGCTAAAACAATCTGTTTCATAAAAAAAATCATGAAGAAAGACTTCTTTATGATAGTTCAGGGTTGTAACAGGCTACCAAAGCTGTTACCATAAAGAGAGTTTGGTCTCATGTATTAGAAAGTCTCTTAAAACCCCAAGAGAAAACAAAGACCCTTATTTTCATAGCTGCACACACAGTAGCAAGACAAATGGACAGTGAAGGACACACAATTTCTCTTGCCTAGTGACTTTCTGTCTGTTATCAAGACTGCAATAGCTTCTAGGTGTTTACTATTTTCAGCTTTGTATATTTTAGGCCTTTATTTCCCCAGATGCATTTCTTTAATCGCAACTGCTGTCCCAGTGGATGTATTCTGAACAGAATTTAAACAAGTAAAGTATTTTTATATCATGATATAGGAGAATATAAGACTTGCTGTAAATATTTGTTTATGAAAATGTGTCTCCCAGGTATAGCAGCATATTAGCTGCCAAGACACTTGACAAATCAAGATGTGTATAGTTACAGTTCACATTAGAATAAACAATAAACAAATCACAGTAATATAATGCACGTGTGGAGAATGACTGAAAGTGAATGGTTACCTGATACCAAATGATATCAATGTTTCCAGCTGGAAAGCATAACTGAAGGTATAGTTTATTGAATGTGTGTGCCTCAGAAAATAAATTACTGCTGCAGGCAAAGTTTCAGCAGCGTACTTAGCTTCCTGTCTTTGGGCAAAATGCCCACCTGGTACAACTCTCCTCTCTGCTCCTTTGGTGCAAAATGTGGAGATACCACCAGTTGCTGTCCTCGTCAGTCTCTAGTGAGTCTCACCTGTCCTTCCAAGAGGCAATGAAGTCGAGCAAAGTCCTTAATCTGCACCATATGTCCCACCCTCTACATCAGCACTCAGGCAGAAGGAGATGCACAGGTGTGTCAGCCAGGACTCCTGAGTGAAGCTGTGAGCCAGGTAAAAGCAAGCCCAGCGCTGGGGAATGCAAACAGCCCAGGGAGTTCTCTGTAGCACTGTGTTGGTTTCTGCCTCCAGAGCAACCTCCCCGAACCAGTGCTGTGTCTCCTGTCCTTCCTTTGATTCCTAAAGACATTCCTCATCCTCACACTATGCACGGGCTGTTCAAAGGCCTGCACGTCTCTCAGTCCATTCCTCCTGTCTCCTGCTCCACACTCTCAGGAAAATTTTAACTCTGAACTGGAAGAATTTTCTTGCATCCCGTGATAAGAAGTGAAACAGTTGACATCACCATTGTCTCTACTGACACAGAGCAGCTGACTTAGCACTCTTGGCTTTAAAACTCTTTTCCACATTCAGGGATGTATCCAGGGGCCTAAAAGGAGTTAAACCTAGGAAAGAACAACATCCATTTCTCAGACCTGTATCCTTGTCTTGCCTCCTCTGCTTGATAAAACAAAAATCTAGCTGGCATCAAGTTTTAAAGGTGGGAAACAAGATCAGATTCTGATAGTGCGACATGATGCTCTTCAGAAGGGAAGAGGGGAGAAAGATGAGGCCAAGACTGGCACCTCTAACTTCTGCTGCTCGTATTTTGTGGTCACACACCGACAGACCACAGATGTGCCTGGACAAAACCCTGATTCATAACGCATTTTTTCTACTTCAGTCTGGTTGTTAAAATGCTCAAATGATTTATAAACTCACTCAATTCCCAAGCCCTGAACAACAGGTTCAAGATTTTTGAAAAAAATCTTTCTACACTCTTTTTTATAACAGAATTTTTACACTTCCATTCAAGTTTCCATCCTCCATAACCCATACTTAGAATAGCTTCAAATTCCAAGCCCAAGAGCAGGATCTTTCTGAAGGCAGGAATTTCAGGGCTCAGTTATATTCACCAGCACAGTAAGGTGGGCAGACATTGCAGCCACCCTTAGGCCCCCTGACAAGGCTGTCTGTACCACATGAGGTGTGAGGCAGTGGGAATCACATGAAAATCTAAATCTTCTCTCTGTATTTACCTGTATTTGGGAAAATTAGCCAACCAAGTTCATCAATACCCACCATGCAGTCAAAATGCATGACTTCTGCTGGATTTATTTCTCATCATGAAAAGATGCAAAGCTCCAGGTCCTTTGTCTCTTCTGTCACAGCTGCCTCACCCACATTAAAATGGAAAGGAGGAGTTACTTAGTGCACATAGCAAGTTTCAGCTGGCCATAAATCTAACACACGTTACTTTACCAAACATATTTATATCTGAATACTTACATGGAGTGTCCAGGACACTGGACAGGTATTTAGTGACAAACCAAAACTGAGCAAAATTAAAGTACATAGGTGAATAATTATAGTTTTCCTGAAGTTTTTTTTACTGCACATAAGCTACAGGGCTATTAAACAATCGCAGAGTGATTTTCCAAAATTACGTTTTTCACTTGGAGACCAATTTATCTTCTATTTTCCCTGCACAGAGATTTTGCTTGATGTAGCAGCAGAATTTTGAGCATTTGCCATTCTTTCTTTCCAGATGTCAAGCACATCTCCATTACTCTCAACATATGTGAATTAAATAATCTTTTTTTTCCATTTTCTCAAAGCATATTGAAAGCTTTGCAGACTGTCACCCTCTTTTTCCCTTGAGGAAGGACTTGATTTCTTAAAAATCCTATTTCTTTTTGGTTTTGTTCTTAGAGTTCGTATTTAATAAGTTCTTTTGTAAAACTCACTGTATTTTTGCAAAGATTAAAATGTTTGTTCTTAGAGTTCGTATTTAATAAGTTCTTTGTAAAACTCACTGTATTTTTGCAAAGATTAGAATTTAATCAGTTACGGTCCCAAAGAACATACTTGTGTAACTTCTCACTGACAATTCTCTAGGAAAACTCACACTACAAACAAATCCAGTCAAAAATATGTCTCTTTCATGGTTTTAACTGAAGAACAGGAATACCATGTTAATAAAATCCCACACTGTATCAAAAAAAGCTCAAGAAAGGATCATTGTTATCTCAAACCCACTTTGGGCAGAAGCAGCATCTTATGGATCATCTCAAAATCAGTTTTAGGGCATTTTGGGAATAGTAGCTGTTATCAACATGCTATTTTCTTCCTCACAAAAGCCTTAGTGAATGAAGGAGACTGGTTTAAATTGCAGATTTAAAATTGGCAGAAGGATTTAGTCTGTAAGTTACAGTTACTAACAGCAGGGTCCTACATAATTTAAAGCTAGATTAATGTTTTGTTACCTTTTTATGGATGATGCCTGTTCTTTTGAATGTTACTTTGATTTACTTGATAAAATAGTTACCGAATTTATTTGATTATTTGATTGAGTTCATATAATAGAAGACAGAAACAAGATCTTGGCAGTGTAAGGAAATAATCCTCCCCTACAACAGTGAATAATGCAATGACTTATGATTCAAACAGAAACAGAAAACAGATCTGGGTAAGCAGAACCCCTCTAAAATGAATGCACTGTGGCTGCAGCAAGGGAAGGCTCACAGCTCTGAGAGCAACTTCCACATGGAAGCTTTGGAAGAACACTCCACAACTTCTTAAAATGTTTGACACAAGAAAGTAACAAATGATTGTATTTTTTAAAAATATTATAATTTAAATATTATATTATGATTGCCCAATAAATAGCTCTTTTTTAGGGTTTAAAGATATCTTTTAAAGCTAAAAATACTTGACCAAAATTGCTGCAGCAAACATACTATGCAGGTGTCGATTGAAATTCTGTTACTGGTTACAAATATGATCGTTCCCAAAGTTTAGAATTTGATTTTTGGTTGAGGGGGAAGAGAGTGTTGTTGCTGTTTCTTTGTTTTCCAACACATTCATTCATTGTTTCCATCTAAAACAGAGATGTCAGGATCTGCCACACATCTGCCTTCAAAGAGATTAAGAAAAAATTTCAGCTGAATGCTCATTTCAAAAATAAAAATTATATTGTCACAGGAGAATTTTAAAGTCTTATGGAATTTTCCATTTAACTTCCTTCAAACTGAAAGGATTTCTCCTGGCAATGCACAGCTTTCAGTACAGTGGGATTTTATGCTGTTTGCTGCCACTGCTATTGAGATAATCCAGCATCGTTCTTTCAGTTCTTGATTACTGCAGTATTTCTCATACTCTCTTTTCTTCACATGCTAGTGTAAATTATTTAGAACAAAAAAGAAAAACTCATAATTTGCCTCCTTCTGTAAACATAAGATCCTTAGCTGGAATAAATCAGCTGAGATATATCTGCTGAAACACTGCCCCAGAGAGAGTTTGGGATTTAGCTGAGAGTGTTGGGGGGTTTTGAATATTTAAATAATATTTTTCCACCTAACAGTTTTCATTAATTTACTAGATGTCACCCTAGTTATTTGAGTTTCAAATTACTAATAAGGCTACTAATTTCTGATGGACTCAGATACTCTATTAGGTGATGATTTAAAATCCAGCTGAAAGATCTTTGTAGAAATCAATTTAAAAGACACAATTAAAGATATGACATTGGCAGCTGCGTAAAAAAAACCCTGACAGATCATCATTAAGAGCATTTGGTTTAATATTGATTACTCCTTGGACTGTTCAGTTAGACTTCTAATTAGGATTGATTGGTTGTGTCCTTAGCAATGAAAGCAAAGATGGCACCTGAGAAAAATAAAAGTGTAGGTGGTTGGATTTTTTAATTAATGTTGACACGCATGCCCTTTGATCAAAGAAAACTTGTAATATCCTACATATTCTCTATTTTATCTGTTCCAGTCTCAGACTACACATACTTAACCATCTGTTTCTCAATCAGAAACCTCCTGGTGTGATTTAGACTGTCTGAATAGAACACAGCAGAATGCAATGCTACTTTCCACAGTGCCTGAAAGGACACCTCACACACTCTGAAGAAAAAAGAGGAAAGAAACCACCAAGCCATTGAGTTCCTCACAACTGATCCCCATGGCGTTGAGAACTATTCTCTTCTTTCTGCTTTGTGTCCTGCAACTTACAGCTATCTCATGATGGAGTTAAAATTCTCATGGAAGGAGATTAAGATCTCACAGTAGTTCCTGAAGAAATTTCCACTCTTGATCCTCACTTCTACACATCCATTTTGAAGCAACTGTTTCTGCCTCCAGCAAGTTACTGGCTCAGAAGAGGCAGACAGGGCCCAGCCTGTGAGCTCAGCTGAAGGCTGGGCCCTGCACAGCGCCTTGAACTTCCACAGGTTTTATCCAGATTAAAGAGTATTCCGCACTTACTGTGCTTACTTATTCTTCTTCCCTCTCCCAAACCAGACATCACTATTATCAGCAGTGTCCTTGCTGACCTTGACACCCTCCTCCATGGTTCTCTCTTCTAAATAATTTTTCTTGGCCATCCTGTAAATAGTTATCAACTTCTTCGTGCACTGGGAAAAGGGAGAAGCTGAGTCCTGCCTCCAGCTGCCTGCACCGAAATTATCCTGCTGCCTCGCTGTCTTTGTTTGGTAATCCCACTATGTTAACATTAATAGATTCCAGTTACCTGGAGGCTCTGAACCTAGCACTACCTCTTCATTTAAATGCTTGAAGAGCAAATCCCCATAAACTTCAGTCAACAGAGGATTCTTTCATCACCTTAGTGTAATCTTCCTGGATTTGCACTGACATCATCCAGTGGAACATAATGCTTATTATTAATGTATAGCTGCAGTGCTGCAGTGGCATCAACCCACATGAAAGTGACTTTGAATGCATAAAAGTGTAGGCATTTGCTAATAGCCACATTCATTCAGGTCCCTTCCAGTTCTGAAGTGTACTGCTATCCCTGTGGTGACTGAAATTACTGCTATCTTGTGATATCTTGAGAGCTGTTAATTGACTTTGTGCTGGCAGGTAAGTGCCATTAGCTTTAGGATGAGGATCCACAAATTGTGCAAAGTAGTCAACTGCAGTAAGTAGCTTTTGCTTTCTGGAGTACTTAAAAGCAATTCAGGGATTTGTTCTCATTAATGGCAGTAATATTTGTGTATTCAGAGTAGAACCAGAGCCTACCTCTGTCTATTTGATCTTATAATTGGACCAGGTAGGATGTGCTGAGCCACAGCCTATGAACTAACCTGATTTAAATTCAAAATAAAAAAAAACCACCTCAGTTTATGTGCTAACAGAATCTTATTTACTTGAGCTATAGAGGGATTCAAATAATTTCAAGTAAACTTTGGAAATTCTTAATCTATACCTGTGAGATTATTCTTCAAAGGCCAATTTCTATGTAACCATACTGCCCATTAAGGTCTGACTGAACCTCTAACACCAAGCAAGGCTAATCTGTCCTATCATTTATGCTTTAGGAACTAATCATACTACAGAAAACTAGAAGTTTTTTGCATCCAAGAAAAAAGCAGACAAAGTATACAACTTCTAAATTTATTTCAACAGTGACATTTGACTATTCTCCCAACCCTGGAAAGGATTTTAGGGGTAAAAGAAGTGCCTTACTGTTTTAAAAGGGATTGCTTTAAAGGGAAGTGGATGGAGTATGTAAGTGTGAAGGACTAGAGTTCTTAAAATCCCAGACTATTATTTGGTTAAAGAATTGTTACCCTCACAGTTCACTGCAGCTGCAGAACAAATAAAATCTAACAGCAGACAGGGATTCTCATGCCTCTATCAGAAAAATGAGCACTACCCAAATACTTAAAACATCGTTTATACTAGAATTTGGATTCCAAGATTGTGAGAGAACAGTAGGAAAAGCATAAACCTTTGTTGCACTGGGTCAAATTTCATCTGGGGTGAGACAAATTAAATATCAGAGGCATGAACAAAATAATTTGGTTCTCAGGGCAATGACGGAGTTGGAGCTTGAGCTCCAGCAGTGTTCTCATTGCCTGCTCTGCTAAGATTTTCTGATGTGGAGGAACAGGCATCAGCAGCCACAAAGGGTGCAGCAAGTGCCCCCACTAGTGTTCTGCAAAGTGCTTCTCACTCCCTCCTGCTTGGGAAGTGAATTAATCTGAATGGATTCTGGTCTGATGTTTCTCATTACTGATTCATTGTTATTCAGGCTGCCTCCAATTATGACTTGCAATCCTCTCCAGGGGATGCAAAACTCATGTAAAATGCTCACTCTACTAATGTACCCTATATCTGACACACAAATTTACAAGGCAAGGGCAGACAGAGACCAGGCTGTATCACAGGATTTCCCCATTTCCTAAATTTTCACTCCTAACAACATTCTCTGTCACCTGCTCCAGGACTTTGTAAAGTGAATTAGAGTTCTTCCTCATCAGAGCTGAGATCTCATCTGTCCAGCACATCAGAGTCAGCCATTCTGCATCTCGCTGCAATGAGAGAGAGCACAGAGGGCTGTGGAAACTTAAGTGTACTCTGAAACGAACCTCAAAGGGTAAAGTGTTTATAAACTAATAATTCTTATCCCTGGAGCAGAGGGGTGCAAGAGTCCTGTACAAGTAGGAAATGGTTTTCCAGTACAGCCTAATAATTGACTGTCACTTTGAACAGCTCAGCACAGCTGAGCGCAAGGTAGAGAACATTCTGATAAAGAAAGAAACAAAAAAAAAGAAAAAAGAGAGAATGGGCTGTGTTTGAATCTCATTTGTAAGGCAAACTCCCCTCTGTTTAAAAATAAATCTAAACAAAATATGACCCCAGAACCACGATGTATTTTATCTTTTATAGGAGAGCAAAAGCCAGTATCATCCATTTTCAGCAAAAAATTATTAGATGTTTTTGTAATTAATATCTAGTGGTCTGTTGTACAGAAGAAACTTGTTTAAAGTTAAAATCTGCACTGATTCTTATTAATTTGCCCAGCAGTGAGACCCAAATGCAGCACAATGTTGGTACCATGTTTCACTCGAGTGGTGCAAAGAGGGTCAACGCCATGGTGCCATTTAATCTCCTGATAACAGTTAACAAAACCCTGACAGAGTGCCAGGCTGGAGAAATGAAGTGGAAGGGAAATGGAAGGAGAAATGGAAAGGAGGTGGTCTGTTAAATTGGTATTAAAGTGGAGGGAGCCAGTTCAGCCTGCTCTTTGTTTTCAAATCAAAATTTTGCCTGAC
>NW_008236509.1:574235-596357 GCF_000691975.1 Corvus brachyrhynchos | reverse complement strand
AGTTTGTATTCTTGCTAACAGTATCCCCAGTACCATTTATACAACTGCCTGCTTACAAATGTGGCTGATGAACATTGGATTCATCTGCTTTGATACAGTCTGGTCAAGGAGTTTATGCAACAGTCATGGGGCCAAGACACTGAGATTCCATCTTGCTTTCCTGCTTGTCTGCTCATGAGCCACACACAAGTCATTTTAATTCTTTTACTCTGACAGCTTTAAAGACAATTAAATTAAATCTGTTTTCAGATTGCAGCCTTCTTCACCCCATGTAACCATCCCTCGAGGCTCACACCACCTTAAGACAGTCAAAGTCTGTCAGGGAGCATTGACCTGGAAGCCTCCAGTTACAATGGAGAAGACACATGTAAGGAATGAACACTGTTCAGTTCTACAGTTCTGCTCCGGCTCTGGGTTCCATCCCTGTGGATAATCACTGGAGCTACCAAACTGTGAGTGCCAGGGTTGTCATGGAAGGGCACCCTCTCAAAGGCCCACAAGGACAAAATATCTGTGAAACTCTGTCACAGGCAAACTTTGTGATCTCGTAACTCTGACAGTGTTTTAGTTTCTGATAAAATGATAGTTCAGCCACAGATAATGACACTCTTTTTTTTCAAGGTGCTGTATATTAATCAATCTGTAAATAGGTTACAAAAGTATCAGCTTGGGGGTTCTCAGTTTCTTCCAGATCCTGAATTTTTTTGGGACTCATGAAAATATTTCTCTCTGCAAATGGCTTCCATTACTCGAGTGGATGCTCTGGTCCCTGCAAGTAATGGGGCTGGGATAGTGTCAGAAAAGTTGCCTAGTTTCAAGAAATGCATTTGTCTTTATGATTCACACCAGTCAACTCTTTCAACTGTATCCTGATAATGCCTCAAATGCCACCAAGCCTCCTATTAGATCATTGCTTTTTAAATCATCCTCCTGTGAAGGATCATGCTTTAAAAAGAGAAGAGAGACACCCCAAGCCCCTTAAGATTCCTGAGCGATTACCTTAAAAGCCTTTTTGCCCAAGAAAGTACTATTTTTTCTTGCTCATCAGCTTTCATCACATGTAGAGTAAAGCAAAAGAAGAATTAAATTTACCTGTCTAATTACAAAGGATGCCCTGAATTACCAGAAAACAGCAGCAGCTCATTCTGGGCAGATACTGCAGGTACATTTGGCAGCTTAAGTTCAAGCTGTGTGTCTGTCAATAGCAGTCTCTTAAGTTTTTCAGGCTGTTGCAACATGCTTTTTATATGTCATACAACACATGCTACATTAGCAAATATTATACAAATTACAAATTAATTATAAAAATAACATGCTGCTCTTAAAAACTAAAAACTCCCTAACACAAGCATAACTAAATATGCCATGTTACCTAAAACTGAATCATACTTAGTTCAAGCTTGGAAAACTAAGATCAAAGGGGATTTTCATAAAAATGTAGATTTTTTCTTAAATGAAAAAAAAAAATCAATCCAAACTGAAAAATTAATGTAATAGTCATTTAAATTTTAAATAATTACTTTCTCTGTGTATCTGCCATTGGTATCTGGAAGGAAATTAAAAAAATGGATTTATTATTTCAAATGTGATGTACTGGAAGCCGTGTCCAAGGCTCTTAATCCAGTTGCATCAAAATTTGTTATCCCTAATATTTTACAGACAGGTTTCAAAAAGCTGAAGAAAAAAATTGCCATAGACATAATTAAATATAATTTAAGGGGGAAAAAAAAAAAAAGAAAACCCACTAACAACTTCTAGTATTATCACAGAAGCACACGAACTTCATCTACCAAATCATCCTGAAAAGTAGGCACAAAGACTTGGAACATGTTGAGAATGAAACCAATGCATCTGGCACACAAAGCTTGCCATTGGGTGGAGAAACATGCATAAGGATACTGACTGAAATAATCCCTCCAGTAAACACTACTTAGAGTTGGAAAATTTACAGGACTTAGGAATAGAGAGGACAGAAAGAGTAGCCAGCAACAGCTTGATACAGTGGAGGGTTTTACACAATAAGCAGCTCATCCTGTCCCTCAGAAACCTCTTATTTTAATACTTTTTTAGAAAAAAAAATACACCTGTACTGCTGAGATAATCATAAGGCACCTAAAAATGCAGACTAAAACCTCAGAAAGAAAGCAATGACACAAGTGTTGCCTGAGGATATCAAAGACACAGAGAAATTTAGAGGCACATTGAGAAGATTAAAAACACTCCTCAGGATATTTTTTTTGCTTAGCTTTCAATGCAAGAATCCACAAATTGGAGTGGTTTTTTGTGAAGCAATTGACACACAGCCAAATTAATCTTAGCATGGGATGGAAAGACAGGCAGATGCCAGTACATTTTCTGCTTGAAATATTAATGAACTTAGCTTCCATGGTGAGTTTTGTTCAGGATGGCCCCAGTGGAGTGAGGAAGGGAAGAATGCACCACTGAGGGATTCTCTCATTTTGGTGTGGCTCTGGACTGCCACCACTGACTTGGCTGGAGTTACTCTATTTTGTGTATTTAATAGGTAACTCAGTTTCATGTACCTCAGGAACCATCAGTTTTCGCATCTGCTGTAATCAAAACAAGTGTCTTTTGCAGTAGATGGCCTTTTCCTACCTGTAGCACTTTTGAGATTTGATACCTGCCAGTGGCAACTTTGAAAATGCTCCACAAAACCAGCAGGTGGGCACTTGGCAGATTTATACTCACTGCTGTTGCAAGCAACAGCCAGAATCAAAAATCAAAGCAAGGAGCAAGGAGCAGAGTTATCACACTTTTTAAAATGTGTGTAACTAGTTCCACAGAAATAAATAAAAATACCCTTTCTTTATTAGTCCCCAAAAGAGCACATTTTAGGCCATCTAGCCATCTCCCAATGGAGAATAATGTGGCAGCTGCATTTTGCATCCATGCATTGGAAGTAGCCCACTGTCAATGGTACAGGGGAACAGTGTTTATTCCATGCCCAGTTTCAGTGCATTGTTTGTAGAGACACTTCCACACCTCCCACAAAGCCTCCAGCAGCAGCTTCCACCTGGCAGCTGAAGATCAATGAGCTGTCCCGCTGGCCAAGCTTCTCCCTTCCGTCATGATATTCCAAGTGGAGTTCTGGTGCTTCCACAGCTGATTTTTCCATGGTAGTAAACAAGTTTCACTATATTCGGATAGTAGAGGGATGATAAAAAGATAGCCAAAGAGGGAACGAGGATGACACTAAAGTAAATGTATTCTGGTACAGCTCTTTTTTTACATATTCATGTTTCTAATTTCCATTGAATATTCTAAATCCATTTACAGCAATCCTATATTATTATTGTAAGTGCCTATTACTCATTATACAGCTTGATTTCATACTGAAGAAGATGGCCCCCGACTTTGCTGCAGATGTATAATTTGAGAATTTATTTCCCCTTTCATGTGACAGTTTCATTTTAAGGGACATACTTTTTTCAAGTTTTCCCAAAAAACCACCAGAAATAATTATTGTGAGGCACAAAGATGTGAAAATGGTCAAATTCTCAAATCCCTTTCATTTCGCAGGCACTGGAGCTCATAATTTGTTTTTTATTTTTAATATTTTTCAGGTAGATCCCTTGGGATAAAACACATAGTGGCACAAATAATGGACACCAGTTGACCACATTCTTTGGGGAAAGCCTGAAAGATCTGGCATTGTTTAGCCCACAGGAAACATGTTTAGAGAATATACAATAACAACCTTCACATATATAAAGAACAGCTGCAAAAATAAATTTTTTCCAGCTACACAGCAGATATGGCATAAACCAAGGAGATAAAATTTCTATGTGAATGTGCACAATTGTAGTTCTTAAAAAGCTGCAGTAGTTACACTGAAACCATATGGACCACCAATGGCAGAGAACAGAGTAAATGACCTTTTGATTTGTTAAAATTTTTTCAACTGGCTCTAATTATACCTACCTTGATGATTCATAAGCAAGAAAATAATCTCATATGGATCAGCCAAATTATTCTCTGTGAATAATTCATTTAGCATGAGTATAAAACTATACTTCTAAATGGAAAGAAAGCATGTTTTAGAAAACGCAGGAGATGAAAAGTTATCAAATAAATACTTATTTCTTGACCAGATGGGTTCTAAAGCAGAATGCTTGGATTCATTCAGTTCTGCGGGGTCTTTGTGGATAACAGCATTTTTTATGGACAAAGAATGACTCTTTTCTAAAAGCAGAGCTGTAAATAAGAGCTTTCAATCTTTATTAATCTATGAGCTGTCCAAATTATGCCAGAGAAGGTACATTTTGGAATCGTTAGCAGTGCGGCCCTTGACCAACATCTGTCTCATCATTTAGGTCCCTGACCTTCACTGGAGCCTGGCTGTCACTTTGTACCTCTGGTTGCAGAGAAACACTGAACTACAACTGCACTTGTGCTCTGATAGGTTTCAGCTTTGAAACTAAATCAGTGATAAAGTTTTAGGTTCCTTCCTAATCTCAGCATGGGAAAAAATATCTTAACAGTGAAATTCAGTTTTACTTATCAATCCTACATCTTATTTTAATGGGGTTTCTCTAATAGCCCCCATTGTAGAATGTGCCACCAGGATGTGAAGAGCATCTAAAAATGTAGAACCTTCCTATGGAAATGACGTCTCCAGTGTCTTCTTTTAGACTGGAAGTCATTCATCCTTCAGTTATCTTAGGTGTAAATGAACACAGTGAAAGGACTCTGGTGGAAACTTAACCAACATACAATATTATACTGGGGTTGTTTAACCTCCAGTAATAATTAAAGTGCTTTGGCAGCTACACTTCAGTGCTAATTTATAATTAACTTCAGGTGCTTCTTTGATCTTCTTGATATATATTTTCCCTGTTTCCTTATCAAGAGTCTCCATGCAGTCTGTAATTTTGCTTCTTAGTGTGACCATAGCTTTAAGTAGACTCATTAATATAAGCTTTGGGAAAATACTGGTTAAGCCAAAGCAAGCCCTTTCCTCTGAGCTGGAGCATCATCTGAAGCACTGCTGATTAAAAAGGTAGTATTATATAAGCTCATAATAGGTTTGTCATAAAAATAAAAGAATGATCCCCAGCTTTAAGGCAATGCATGCCAGAAGCAGTACAGATTGCACCCTACCAATGACCCACATATTAAGGCACTCAGAGCATTAATATCACAACACTACAAAATGCAAAGTGTCATGTTTTATATCCAGTTAGGCTCTTCATCCAAAGAGGAAGATATTTCAAACTTTTTCTGAATAATGAAATATTGAACCAAAAATAATGGTTTTTTTAAGTGTTAAAAGCTGTTAAAATAACAGAGTGGTACAGCCAAACTTACCTGAAGCAAGAAATAAATACATAGCACAAGGGAGCAGAGCAGTATAACTCATTTCCTCAGCTAAAGCAATGATCAGTAATCCTCAGAAGACCAAATCTAATCTCATATTTTCAACACATTAGTAAGATATGCATCAGGGATAATGTAACTGTCCTCATATTAGACACTTGCTTGTGAGAAACATTAAGTGGAAATTGCAACAGAAGTGCCAGGGACAGGTCTTTTGTAAACACATCAGTCGACATGTACAAACCGGAACTGGTGTGACTTCTCCAGTCACAAAACTGCTGTTTCACTGATGTGCCACTCCAAAATCCCGGAATGTATGCAGGAATAAAACATGCTCTCTACTGAACATTTCATCCCACAGGCAGAAAAAGTCTGAGTGCTGCAGAGCACCAGCACTGACTCGCAGCATGGATGAGAGTGTGTGCCCAAATGCGTTGGAGGACACAAAAATGGGAAGGTTGGTATTACTGCAACTCTAGCTACATCAGAACCTCCTTCCAGTGCACACAAGCTTTAAGAGAAATAAATTTCCAGGTGTATTTTGTGATGTCATTTCACAAACTTATGTTTCTTAACAAGTTGCTGAACAGGGTGGCAGCACAGGTATGTACTAATCCTGACATACTGCTCAAGCACTTCTTCCAGTAACACGACCTCCCCACTCCAGGTCAACTTCCCTTTAAATCAGTAATTCCATAAGAATCAGAATAATTCCATAAGAGTAAAAGAAGGAGAAAAAAATCACAGAATGTATGAAATTCACAAGCATAAGCTAAGACTGATGAGTGAATAAACATGAAGCCACATCTTTCATTTTATTAATTTTTTCCTTCTACATACATGAGATAAAACCAGGCAAAGGAGCAGAGAAATTTTTTACCGTCACAGATACAGCAGTCTTCCCATCATACATCATCAGATGAAAGGCATGTTGTGCTTATTTTACTGCAGTCTCATTCATTATTCTACCTGGCAGCAACCTGGAATGTTAAAAATAAATATCCCTAGTACAGCTTTATAGTTGATGCCACAGAGCAGCAGCTGGAGATCTGCCAAGTGCAAATTGAGTGGCTTGAGGAACTTTTTCCCTGTGTCGACAGAAGCAGCTGTCCATCCTCCTAAAATCTGTGTGGGCCATCATATTCTCCTGCTTAAGAGTCAGGATTTTGGTGTGCCTTTCAGAAAAAAGGTTGAGTGTTCTCCGTGATGGAGATCCCATTTCTGCAGAGCAGCGCTCAAGTACCCCTGGAAGAACATTTGGCAGGACCTTGCCAAAGATATTTTGGGAGTGAGACTTTTTTGTCTCTGTATTCAAAAAAAAATGCATCTGTCCCTTTCAAAAGTGCTCTCAGAGCTCTGTTTTTTCCATTGAAAACCACTGCAATCTGTCTTGAATTATCAAAGCTTGCATTTTGATGTTTTCATGAACAGCCTTTACTAAACAGTAAGAAAACCCACGTGGTAATCTGTTTGTGAAGTCTGGCTCTTGTCTTAGATGTTATAAGTTCTTTATGATGACATGATAAAGATTCATTTATGTTACAATGTTTCTTTTCTTAGGTTTGTGACACACTTTTTCGAAATACAGGTGATACCTTAATGATACATGTTCATCCAGAAAGAGTTCCATTCACATTTTCTAGAACTTCTCTCAGAAATTACAGTGTATCTTTATATGTGCTGAATTTTTTATGAGACCTTCAAAGAATAGTGCAAAATATCTCTGCAAGAATGTACAAGAAACTGTGAGTATCATCAATACAACAAAAAAATTAATTTATTCCATATTGTTTACAAAAATGAAAACCAATCAGGCTTACTTTTTAATACATTTTTTGGTCTTTTGCCATGGTGGAAGTCATCTTGGGGAAATTATACTTAACACTATTATTCTTCAGGCCTCTTTCATATTTTTCATAGCAGATTTTGCTATTCCTGTTGCACTAATCAGACTGGTTTGTGTGTCAGAAATCAGTGGGATCTTGTGATCTTCAAGCATCATTTATATGGAATGTTTGGGGGTTGCTGATGAGTATTTCCTACTCAAGTAGTTTGCCCTGATCCAGTCCTAACAGGAGGTGATCAAGAAGATGGAAGGAATTTTTTGCTGAGGTGCACAGCAAGAAGATGAGAGACAATGGTCACACATTGCCCAAAGAGCTCGTGGAGTCCTTTGATGTTTTCAGATCCAGACTGGAAAAAGCCCTGAGAAACCTGCTCTGAATTCATTTGTTACCCTGTCTTGAGGAGGAGATGCTTTGGCTCCTAATTAACAAAAAAAAAAAAAGAAAAAGAAATCAATAACTGAAGCTAAGGCAAATTCAAGTGAGATGTGAATTCCGTATTTGTGACAGTGAGTGTGACACTCTGACATGTTACAAGTCTATTAACTACTCTGCTGAAATCTGATTGTGTATTTTTTTGTTTGTTTGGGTTTTGCTTTCTATAAATGGTTTCTTTTACATAGGCTTTTCAGCAGTTATTTGTGCTGAGAAATAGTCACTGTCCATCATAAACACTTTTGTTGAAGCCAATAATATGAATAAAACAATGTTTGAGCAGAATCTGCAGAACCTACTGTAATATAGAAAAAAACAACCCTCCACAGAACTTTTCCTTGGGGAATTATAGAATGGTCTTGTAGGGCAGAAAATTTCAGCTCTGAATCTATCAAAATAAGTGCTGGTTTTCTTAAATGCATTCAATACTATGAAGCATGTACCAAGAGGAACTAGAATAAAAATGAAATAATTCAAATAAATGAATGGATTAGATTAAATGCAGTATGGTCACAATTGTATGATTCAGCAAGGATAGGAACATACATTTAAATCAAGCTAAAAAAGTCATTTGTCAGCAGCAAGCATTAAGATAACTTGAGAACCAGAGGAAAAAATCCTGACAGAGTGATTTTTTGCAGGAATGGCTTTCTGTGACTATATGAGAATGTTGTTTGATGGGTGCTAGAAAAAGATCAACCCAAAGGCCCTGAAACTTAAAATATACAGAAAGCAATTATTTGACTTTTAATAAAAGGCCCCATAAAAATAATAAGCTTCCTCCAAAAGCAGTGTCACTGCTGAAGAAGGAATAACCCCAAGACAGCACAACAAGGCTCAGGCCAGCTCTGAGGGCCTTCCACAGAATCCCTGATAGAATTCCTGCTTTTTTTTTTTCAGCAGGGCTTCATCTTCCCTTGTTCCTCTGCCTCAAGTCTGCATCACTGGGCATCTCTCTGGGCTGCAACATGAAAACATTTGCATGCTTAAGCAGCAGCAAAAGCAGCAGCCTAATTTGTGCCCAGAATGCCTTTCTATGGTGTACTCCTGCTTAATTCCTGAAGCCACAGTGCTGGCATGAGAGCTCCCAGCTTCCACCTTTTCTGGGAAAAGTCTCTTCCCCAGTTCTGATTTCATGACAAAACAAAGAGCTGCAGAATGCCAGCACTAACTCACCCTCACTGGAAAGGCTGGGAGAAGTTTGGAGATACATAAATACACTAAACTATAGGTTTATTTCCATTACAGTGAATTGTGAGAGGCTGTACCTAATAATCCCTACAGTTTCTTTACAGGACCTGGTGAAATAATGCATTCTACAGCCATGCAGGTAACAGTCGAACAGTTTGTATTGCTGCAAAAACTGATGGACTAGAGAAGCAAGCAATATGACCTGAAATGCTACAAAACATATATTTTCCTTTGCAAAGTGGGAGAGAAAAGCACAACCCTGCAGCATCTCCTGTTTTCATCAATATTTTTCCCAGTGTCCATAAAATCCTAGCAAGCAACAAACACATGCAACCAAGAATCTGTAAATACAATTCTGTTTCTGCAGCTTTTCATCATCTTTGGGTAAGCAGGTTAGAAGGAACTATCATTGTTAGAGAGGAAGGCTTCTACCTACAGGGGGGCTGTCACTCTGCACAGCTATGGCACAATATGATTCTGCTCTCTTTATTCTGCTCTAATGCTGCAGATAAAGCTGATACAACTTCTGGGAACAAAAATACATTCAAACCACATCTCAAATTTGATGTTAAATCAAAAATTTATTCCAGAATAGAAATCATATTTTCGCTAACTCTGTAGAGGACAATTCTACAAGAGTTACAGAAAGAGTTACTGCTCTAGTTCTTTCTTTAAAAAAAAAAAAAATTAAAAATTCCTCTCTTCTCTCAGTGTCACAGAGATCTCTAGGGCCACCTTGGCTTCACACTGCCCCTTCTCTTCAGACACTATTCAACAGTAGATTGTTCTGTACACTCACACCTGGAACATGAGTCCCAGCACGGCAGGAGGTTACATGCAGGACACCACCACATCACTCCACAAGGACATTAACACAGTTCCACAGACAGAACCAAGCAGAATGTCTCTATTTCGTATATGTAACTCCAATAGCATTAATTACAACAAACTGACAAGTAGCCTACCTACTACGGACAAGCAATTACAGCCATGCTATGTGCTGCAAAAGAGGAATGCAGGCTAATTAATAGCCCTTGCTATATAAAAAAGTCTAAAAAAAGGGTTGTGATCACCAAAAGAATTTGCCTTTTCAAAGAAAAGCACATGGTGAGGCTGAGGGAATAGAGAATGACTTGTGACCCAGCCTGGCTGGGGATTCTCACAGTTGTCTCTTCCCATCACACCAAAAAAGATTTTAGGATTATTATTCCTTTTTTCAGAAAATATATTCGGAACCACAGCCTACCTCCAGCTCCCAATAACTGAGGGTGGGCCAGAGGCAGAACAAGGTGGTGAGATTCCATGGGGGCTTTGGGGAAGCTGCAAGGATGCTGTTTCCTAACCTGGCACCCTCAAAGTGACCCCCAAGCAACATGAAACTCTTAAAGCTGAATCACAGAATATCCCGAGTTGGAAGGGACCCACAGGGATCATCGGGTCCAACTCTTGTGAGAATGGCCCAATCAAAGAGCCTGAATGCCCAAACCTGAAGTTCCCATTCAGCCCTATGCAGACAGCAGCTCAGAGATTAAAACATTTTAAATCAGAGGGGTTTATTCTTATACTATCAATCTGAGATTTTTCTGAGCCTTTCAATTCAGCAAAATGTTTTGATACTTGGACTTTTTTGTTGGTTCAGGCTGAAAGCAATGTTGAAATAGCATTTCCCTCAGGAAAGATTCTACTCTTCAGTCCTTTCTAGATATTATTTTAATCATGACTCTTTAAATAGAGTGAAATGGCCTAGCTAAGCATCAAACTGGGAATTGTTAAAGAAAGTATGCTCTAACTGTTTCTCCATTTCTGAAAAATCCATTTACAGGGTTGCAAAGGTATTTACTTTTATATGCAGGCAGTGTTTCTGCTCCCACAGCAATTTTGCTCTCTATGTGAACTATCACTTTAGGAAAGACAAAATGGAAATACCTATTTTCTACCCTTAGAATTAGTTTTTAAATTCTGAAATGTTCTCTGTCTTCCATTTCTAAACAAAGAGTGGTACTGGGTTCTTCAAGACCTACTTTCATTTTGCTGGGAGTATTTTGTGTTCCTCTCAACTTTAGCTTTACTACAAAAAGCTCCCTGAAATGTCTTTCATAATCAAATGTTTGTTTTATAATTTAGATTAAAAAAATATTTAGTCACCCACTCCTTGTGATATCAACACTAAGTTATAAACTACACAGACACTTGGAGTCAAAGCACTTCAGCGAAGCTGGGCCCAGTTCAGCAAAACACTGCATTATGTATTTTTGGCTCACTGAGGTCAATGGGAACCAAACACACACCAGTCCTATCAGTCTGGATACACTTCACCATGCACAGCACACAGCTAAGTACATTTTCCTGTAGGCTGCCCTGGCTAATTTGCCATTCCCATCCAAACCAGACATTCTCAGGAAAGGAAATTTAGTCCTTGTAGCTCCATAATTTGTAGAGTATACTTGCACTTCCAGATCTGTAATGTGACTAGACCTAATAAAAATGGTTTCTTAATATATCTATGAATGTAATATCTGTGAAGAAATGCCATTTACCAGGGAAGAAAAGAACTGTTAAAAACTTTCCTCTGTCCCAGTTATTCCAGATCAAAGCCATCCAGTGAAACCCTGTTAAAAGAGAACCAGATAAAGCACAAAGCTGTTAGGCAAATCAAAGCAGCCAGTGGGAAAATGATAAAATACTGAAATAACTATTTAAAAATTGCATCCCTAAAACTCTCAGCTAGATGGATACATATTTTAATACTGCTTGACAAAGTGTGGTGTCCCTCATTTTTCTTCTACTACATACTATGGATAAGGAAATTATTTTCAGGAATAAATCTGTTCACCAGTATGTTCATTTTTCATTGGCATATTGATCTCAACTCTCTATCCTTTGGGTATGAAGAAAGTTTCTTTTATTGACAGAAATTTGGAGCTGGAACCTGATGCTTTCTTTACCCCATGTCATAGAAACAATTTCCTGATAATTCTGGTATACTGGCCCCTGATCTCGATCCCAAAAAGGAATGTACTGGTGATGGACCCTCTTTGCCATCCTACCAGTTTTTGTTCAGTAACTTTTAAAGCTTTGGAAACTTCTGCATGTTCTCTGAGGTGCAGGAAGGTCTGCTATTAAAAATTGCCTTTTCCCAGAGTCTAATCAGAAATACCCTTTTAGAAAGTGCATGTGACCATTAAATCATTAACTAAATGTTATAAAATAACTTTGATAATTTTATAACTATATTTAAATATTACTAATAAAAAATTATCTGCCTATTTCAATAATGTTTAATAACTTAATCATTTACATTTTATTAATATCTTTAAATTCCCATAAAATATGTTGGGTTCTTTTTCTCAGAGGCAATTCTTTCTAATGAAAAGTGAAGAACAGTGTTTATTTCAAGCAGTGTTATGATCCAGCACAATTCCAAACAGATAAATTCCATCACACCCTGGGTCCTTGTACATTACTCCTCCTTTCCACCCACTGTTTTCCTGTGAGTATGGATGATGTATTCCAGGAGATGTGTGCACAAGGTGCCTCGTTGCCCCTTATGGCTCTGCCTGGTGCCCGTAGTTAGGTACACAGACAAATTAGATCTTCTGTATTCACAAGAAAAATTAAAAGGAGCCAACTTAATAGGGTGTTCCAACCCACCCACACAAGGGTGAGAAGAACACAGGTTCCTGTTAATGGATCCCCTGGGGTGGATTAGAGTGAAACAACACTGAATGATTGGTGTTTGGAAATATAAATCTGTAAGGTTTATTTTAGAGCAATTTGATGGCAATGGAAAGCAGGTATGTAGCCATTTTGGTTATCATTATCTTTAGTAGGATGACAATATAAAAGCATAAAAAATATCACTTAGGGAAACATGTAAGGAGAAGAAAGAGAAGGAAGGGTAAGAGCAGAAAGACCTCACCACCCAAAGGCCTCACAATGAGATTTGGTTGCAATTTCAGTGTCTGTTGGTTGAGGTGATGGTCATAGTCTTGGCTGAAGTGCTGGTTGCAGACTGGATCCATCAGGTGTGGAGGGAAATCCATGGAACACAGAATGAATCCATTGGGTTTACAGTCACTCAGGTTCAGGTGGGAATGCCAGGTACCTCTCCTGGGGTGGGGAGTTTCACACTGGATATGATATGATGTTGTGGATCATGGGACACTGTGGGAGTCCCTGACACCTTATAAGATGGTGGCCCATTATACCTCATCAATAGAGATGAACAATTTCAGGATTTGTGTGAATGCCCCTGATACTTCCCTGGCAGAGGAGTTTTCACAGCTGAGCTCCTTTGGGTGAGGACACAGAGACAGCTCCCACCACAGAGTTTGCCTCTTTGCTGACCTCGCTCCACACCCAGCTTGTGGCCAGCCTGAGGTGGGCTGTAGTTTATTAAGAGAGACTGAATGAAAACTCAGGGTTCTGACCACCTGCACATACTCACATACCTGCATATTTTCAGGTAGAAACTCCTTGTGTCCTCTGTTCTCCTCAAACACGAGCAATGCAGCAGGAGACAGGCTCTTGTCCTCTCCAAATAGAACAGAGAAAACTATTAGTTCTCTTGATTCACCACTTCATCTCATCTTCCAAACACAAGATCACATTCAGCTTCATTCATTTTACTCATTAATTTCATTTAAAATTGCAGGTATTCTCACATGACTCTTAGGAAAACCAAGCCTAAAGACAATGTGTAATGCATACATTACTAATGCAATGCACACAAGTAATGCATCCAGGTACTTCACAAGAATAACCAGAGGAAAGATCACTCACACATTTGCTACTTGCAAGTCATCTACAATTTTCTGTGAAGCTTTTTTTTTATTATTACAGTTATTCTTAAGTTCCTTTTATCACCATAATCAACTGCCTTTCCCAGGAAAACTTTATCATTCTGTGTCTGCTGGCTCTTGATGGAAAAACATTTCACTTCTGTGGAATGGAGAAGTGTTTGCTTTCAGGTCAAAAAAACAGTTCTAGTTCTTAAACATCACCTCTTCCACCTCCTTCAATCACTTGCAGTAACTTTCCTTGCAGTGGGACAACTCCATCGGGCACTTTTACTGTCATAAACCCATACTATGCTTGGCATAAATACTGCCAACCACAGACTTATTTTACTAAAACCTTATTAGGTATGTCATGTTAGCCAATCTGCACAAAATATTTATCCACCTACAGGGATAGAAGGAATGACATGATTCTGTTGTGCAAGAAAAGTGGTGATTTCCCTGACAGGCCCCGATGGCTTTTGTGCATTCAGCAGCTCTGATGTATGGAAAGCAGAGTCTCTGTGCTCTGCTTTGGCTGTAACTTGTCAGTCTATCACATTAAAAATATCCAGGACTTCAGTCAGCAAACATAAGTACCTTATCCTCCTGCTTTGGATGTTAAAGCCATATTCCACTGGACTTCATCTGGGAAAAGGCTGGACAGAAGGTTGAGTAAGCACAAAATTAATCAAAAACTCTTCTGAGCCTCTGTGGGCTGCATTTCTTCCTCTATCATTAGTAAATCCCTATTGTCTGTGTGAGCCATGGAAGGAAATGGTAATCTATAAAACTGACTGAACACTATGGCATTTCCATTCCTTATCTAATATATAAGGACAGTAAAAGAACTGATGGATACAGGAAAATGTAGGGAACATTCTCCTTCTGGTAGATCCTGGTTATTAGGGAAAGTAAGACATTTTTAAATGATATGGGTACATGTCCTACTAGCTATTTTCACATTTTAGCTGTCAAAATGAGTAAACCAGATACTTTTGAAGAAGGAATTAGAGGTCCATTTGCTAAGCTGAAGGCACTTAGCACTCCTGTCACATTGTGTTTTATTAGGAGGACCAGTAAAGAATAACAACTGTCAGACACTGTTCTTATTTCAATCCTTAAAAATAGTATAATTTAATTTTCTGTTTCAAAATACTTTGAAGTTCCTAAAATTCTGTCATAGAAAATAGTAAAATAGCTTCTAAGAAGCCAAAATTTTTCTTTTCCATTCCTGTTACCATTGAGCCTGAAAGGTAAAAGGTCATGTGTCATGGGAGGCTGACCCCCTATGTGCTCCCTGTATAAAACACAGTTCCATTTTGGATTGATTTTCTAAGCAAATGGTGCAGTTAGGGTGATAGGCTGTAAGCACATCTCCCACTGTTTGAATAATTACTTACAAGACAACATTTCTGTCCCCCACTGCTCTCACCAGTCCTCAGCAAGACACAGGGAAACTTGAGCACTTTCTGACTCCGTTCCCTCAATTATAAAACCTCAATATTAAAGATTTTGGGGTTTTTTTACTTACTTGTGAGGCCACTCATTCGTCCCACCTAACTGGCCATGATGAGGATGCAGACCAAGCCAAGACTACCTTTCTGCAAGATTGTCTGTAATTCTACAAACACCAAAATAAAAAAAAAAGGAAGGCAAAAAATCAAGCATATCTTTAAGTCTCTTCCACTGGATGTGTACACTTAGGGTTCTCATTTAAACTAAATGTCTCAGTTAAGCCATTCAAATAATAATGCAGCTGCTTCTTTCTATTTCTTGAAAAAAAAATTTTATCATTTTCATTTGAAGGTCTTGTGATTTAAATCCATGCTCTTCTTCATGGCAGGCAGGGCAGATGTGCAGAATGCTTGGGGGAATGCAGAGGTCTCCTCTGCACACTGTTATTCCCAGAGGTAAAGAAATATTTCTGCCTTAGAATGTCCATTCATAGCTCAGCCTCCTCTGGGCTCCTACTTGAGTTTCCTCATCTTTCAGCCTTGTAGATATTTCTGAACTCTGCCGAATTTGACTGAGCCTGTTTTTGATCCTCTCCATAGGCCACAGGGAGCACATTTCATACATCACTCTTGTAAATTAATTATGTTAACAGATGAAGGGCGGAATCATATCAAAGGGTGTGCACATATCTCTGAAATCACCTGAGCCTAAAGACTTTTCTTACAAAACTTGGGTCTCTGCTTCTGAGAAAGCCTGAGGCAAAACCTGCAAGACTGCTGGGGATGCATCTCACTGTCTTCCCTATTCATTAAGGCAGTAAAGAAATAGTGACAACTCTGCAGCATTAGGAACACCCCAGAGAGTCACTTTTTCATACCCTGCAGCTTCTGGTTCCATTGTCAGTGCTGATGCTGCCATGCTCTGTTTCTCTCCTACTGTTCCTTTTTATTCCAGACCACAGCATTTATTTTAAAATCCTTTCAAACCCTACTCACCTTGTAACACATAATCCTGCCATGGTCATGGAAGAGCTGCACTGATCTTTGTATCCATGTGGCCAGGCCAAGGTGACCTGATTAACACAAATCTGTGAGATTGCATCTGGCCAGCCCATTTCTGTGGATCCCAGCATTTGGTACATGTGCCTACTGCTTAAGGGCCACTCCCTAGCATAGCTGCTGAAATTACTTTTTCCAGATACAAGGGCTTCCTTACTAAACTGCACTGTTTCAAATGCACTTTTTTTTAAGCCAGGTTCCTCTATAACCTTCCTCTGTAACAGCACTATTTACTCTTTCTGCATGCCAGGCAAATAAAGCAGAAAGGGTGAGAATGCTGGTGTAACCAATAAAACGAGTAAGAGCAGCGTAGCACAATTTATCTTCTTTGGTAGGAGAAAGTCTCAGGAGAGAGTTAATTCTTGGGGAGAGGTGACCATTTTGATTTTCCTCCTAAGGCCTTTTTCACATTGCTAGAGAATTTTACAAGATAAGAATGAATCTTTAGTTGAACTTTAACTACAGGACATCAAAATACAAGCTGAAGGAAAAGGAGAAATAACATGACAACACTGCCAGGTCTTTTTGCAAAAGACCTGCAGCATCTCATTTCAAATGAGATGTCAATCCTGTAATTAGCAATTCAGTCAGTATTAATTGTGTGTGTGTTACTTTCCATCAATCACTGTCGTTTCCATGTAGTCAGGATGTTTTCTAGAACTCAATTTGTAAACAATATGCAAAAGTTTAACCCAGTTTAAATTAATGTTCCTAAGTAGGAAAAGGGATGTTTCAGCTATTTCTTTCTATAAATGGACTTTTAAAATTTTAGTAGGTCCTAAGGGAAAAACAAGTGTGCATTAAAGGCCATTAGTCCACATCCAAAACCATTGCAACCAACATGTAGCACGTACTTTCTTGTCAGGAGTAGCACAAAACTGAAAAAGCCATGAGAGAGAGAGAGTCAAAGGCACAAGTCATTCCAGCAATTCATGTTTTATGAAGCAATGTCTGTTCTTGATTTAAGACGTGTCCAGCAAGACATAATCCATGGCTTGCTGGCAAGTGGGGGTCCCATTTTAAAAAAATTTTAATGCCCTGCCTCTCAATATATCAATTTCAAGCATCAGAACTTGCTTTATTTTCATCTGATAGATTTCAGAAAGCCCTCTGAAGGAAAATTGTATTTGTCATAAGTTATGATAACATATAAATTATATTTTTCATATAATGACTACTGCAACCAGCCTTTCACCTTAGATTTGATAGATTAAGTAGATTGAGCTCCTGGAACACTTCCTCTTTAATAACATTTTTTCATATGCTTTAATTATTCCACTGGCTCTTCTCACAGGTGATCAACAGCCTTACTGAATTGTGAACATTAGTCTTCCACTGGGACACCACTGAAAGTGCCAAATAAAACAAAACTTCTATTTAATATTCTCAGGATTGCATTAAAACCTTTGCTGCAAATTGCATTCTTTCTCTCACACTCCATAACTACATCTGACTGAAAATTAATTGCTCATCCACTTCTTGTGAGCCACTTAGATCCCGTGCTTAATATGGGCAGTCTGTTCCTTAGCTGTGCCGCTCACTGGGAGAGCCATAAACTCTGAAGCACAACCACCAGCAGAAAATTTTTCACAAGTCTAAAAGGACATCATGCAATGAATCACAAACTGTGACTCTGTCTTCAGTCTGTCTCCTCTGGAGAGCTCAGCCCAGAGCACAGACTGGAGCTCATGTGTGAAGCTGCCAAAAATGCAAATGACCAACTGGCTACCAGCTTTCATTTCGCTTCAACCCAAAGTTAATCTAAAAAGCATATACATTGTCCAGCTTCAGCCTGGTTTGCACAGTTTCCAGGTCAACTATCTGTTTACAAGTCTATCTCTTTAATAACCTGTTCCTTTTGTGACAGAAAACATCTATGTATAGAAGTTGCCAGAAACAGAGGGGCATCTTTTGACATGTGGTATCACTTTTCAATACTTTATGCACTTTCCTTAACCCCCCAAGTCTGGCCCTCACAAGCCATCAGGTCAGGAAGGCTTTCTAGAAATAGCCACACCTCATTGGCTTCAAAGACAGATGCACCTCCCTGGTCCTCTAAAACCTGAGATTTCACTTTATTATGTGTGTGTTTTCTCTTGAAAACCCAGCAGATGTGCAAGGACCAGAAGCTGTCATTTTTCCACGTAAAATCTAATAGGATGTACAGTATTCATGGACAAATATGCTCAGGAAAAGAAAACTAAGATTCGAAAGGGGATGGCCACAGTGAAAGTACCCAGCTCCCACTAGGCCTGGTGACTTTCTCTGTTACCTGCACCTGGAGCTCTTGTGTTCCACATCAGCACAAGTGATTCTGTGGCCTTTCTCCAAAGAGAGTGTTCTTTGCAGAATGAACCATCTCTTCCATCAGGCACATTGCTCATGGATGGAAAAGGACAGGAAAAGTCTTCTACCAAAGTTAAATTCACACACATCCTAGGACAAAAGACAAAGAAAATAAAAACTTGAATAAGATGAGTAAAGGGTTTACCTTCCCAGCTAGCAGATAGATCCATTTTACTTATATCTCTGTACCCTGATATGCATATACATTTTACACTGTTTTTTACTGTTGCCTATAAATAACTAATGATTTATCTATAAAACATTCTTACAAGCTTTGAAATCTATTTTAAAATATGGACAAAATAATGGAGGAGATGGCTACATTGAAAAATGAAATGGAAAAAGCTAACAAAGTTTTGACATTTAGGATAATTACGGACAGCGTTCTTGGAAAGAAACAGGATTTATCAGCTCAGTAGTTTACCGTGCATATTTTTTCCACTGGAGGTACTACAACAACGAAAGGGCCCTAAGGAAGCTTGAGCTATTGTTTAGGAAGATACTTAACAATGTTTTTGGCTTCCAGCATGATTAATCTTATTACTTTCCATGGAACTATTCACATGCTTCAATTAGGCTTCCTGGAGAATGTTTACACAAAGTAAAAGGGGAAAAAAAATCACAGCCCTCCAGAGCATCAATTGTTCCCAAAACTCATTAAATTAGTATTTTGTTGTTACAGCTCCTGCAACTGGCTGCCTCAAAGAGCAATACAATACTGCAACCCATCAGCACTCCTTTTATTTTTTGCCAAATCTTTTGATCCATTCTGACTGGATTCCTCCCATACACCTTATTTCTCACTTTGGCTTCTTTCACTTACAGGGTGGATCTCCCCTGAGAGTTTGCCTTTTCATGATTCAGATGCAGCAGGAGACATTTTACAGTGACATAGGGCAGCCTGTTCAGAAAAGACAATATTTATTAACTGCTTAGCATACAGCACCTTGAGGACCCTAGGTCAGAATGGACAAGGAGAGATTACAGTAATTTTTGCTTTCCTGAAGAACAGTTTGTGATTTATTCTCCTGGTATGCTTGTCACTCAACTCAGTGTGCCTTTCCAGGCTTTTACAGACTTTTCTCATGTTCTTCATCCCTTATGAGCAAATTTCCCACCATGGTGTGGCTGTTACACCTTCATGGTAACACTGCTCATTCCAGGATGCTTCTTGGAAGTTCACTTGGCTTTTCTGACCAACAGCTTGAGAGAGAATTTACTCCTTTTGGTCCTATTGAGAAACAATGCAAAAATAAATGAGCAACAGAACCAGGAACATTTTCCATACAGGCATGAACTCTTTCCTCCACAGCTGTAAATTCCCCTTGCAGTAACTTCAATTTCTTTGAAAATACTATAGTGAAATTCTGGGCACTTTAAAGGAGTCAAGACTTTACACAGATTTGTTCCCTTCATTCCCACATTTTGACACGTTACTAAGTGCACACCTGGTTTTTGCTCTGGTTTGCCAGGATCCAAGAGCAGATATTATTAATCCAGTCTTGCACATACAGTTGAGCAATGTTACACACTGCTTTGCAACATTTCTGCTTCAACAACCTTGTCTGCATCAGCTAATGTTGACGTGGGAGCCAACAAAAAAACTCTTTTTAACAGAAGTTTGTGATTAGCTTTTGTATCCAGTTGCACACACAAACACAATAACAGATGGAAGATTACTAAAGAGTGGAAGAGAATGAATTTTCCATGTCATTATCTCTCCGAGATGGGAAGTACAAAAACACCTATTCTATTCCACGTCTGGCACAATGGGCTTCTGTCTTTGGGCCAGATGTGATCTGCTTTCCAAAGGAAAGTAGAAATCTAATTAGAACATACTGTGGAGAGACTGACCTTACACTCATCTGAGTTTTCATTAAAGTAGCTATCTAAAGCACTTGATATGTTGTAGGCTGCAGCTGTCAGCTTCAAGAGCTACATCTGAAAGCCCTAAAGAAGAAATAATTGCCAGGTAATGATTGCAGCACAATGCTAGTGCACCTTGCTGTTCCATTACAAGAATAACCTTTTAATTACCAAGAGTTAAAAGAGGCCTTTTCTGTGGACACTGAGGCACATTCTAGGCATTGTGAAGTTCCTACAATTCCTACAAGTGCATTAATTCCAAAGGATCTTTCTGGTACTTATGACCACTCAGGGTTTCACTCACTCAGAGTAATTAGATTTTTTAAACCATTCCTTTCTTCTGAAGTTTCAGACATCCAGGCAGACCTTCAGTAGGACACCTGATAAGGTAATCTGCTTTTTTTTTTTAAAGAAGGTGTATTGCTCTTTAAAGTGTTTACTTTAAAGAATTTGCAGGTCTTTATTTACAAATGCACTATATTTTAGGATATCTCATCTGCTGGTTTTGCCCTTCAGTATGCAAAATTACTTGAGAGGATGTCACAAAAAGAACTGAGCACAGAGCATTTGCCAGCTTATCCCCTCTTCCAATTCATAGCTTTAAGAATGCAGACCTTTCCCTTGATCTGACAGGCAGCAGAACAAAACACTTGTATTTTAGGTGTTGTCTGTCATGTTTTATCTGAGAAAGACATTTACATACTGCAACAATGCCAAGAACACTGGCTCCCAAATTCATATACAAAATGGAAGCATTCATTAATCACAGATTAACTAGGCAGCAATCCAGAAGACCAGCTTCCTCCAAGGGGTTGATACCAACTGAACATCCATCAATAGATTTCTAATATACCTGAGAACACATTTTGTATTTCGAAAAATTCCAGCAGCAGAAATGTCAAGAAGAGATTGCAATAATGAATAATTATTTGCTATTACAGCCAACAAGTTAATATACTAATGGATATCTACTTTATTCCCCCCTTGTAAGATAACTGATGGTTAATGCATGTTTTTATGTGGGAACATTACTCACAGCCCAAAACATGACATTACTCTTAAAGAGGAGGTTCTGATACTTTACTGCGTAGAAATGCTGTAGTGTGGAATAAATGCTGCCCATTGTTTTATTGCAGCTCTGCAGTTCTGCAGAAAGCTGTGTTAACAGCCAGTGTCTCTTCAGTATTGAGTTTCTAAATTAATATTTATCCTGCAACTGATGCAGAAACTTAAGAACAGCCAACAAGAATTTATTTTTTTCTGTTTTCCACACAAAAAGGCACAAAATAGATGGAACATTCACCACTGTCCACTGGGGATGTTTAGTCTGGAGAAAAGGAGAGACCAGATCATTCTCTACAAGTACCTGAAAAGAGATTGCAGTATGGTGGGTGTTGGTCTCTTCTCCCAAGTCACAACTGTTAGGAAGAGAGTTTGTGCATGACTCCAGGCATGGTTAGCTATGAACTGCTGCTTAACTCTCCCCCAAGAAAAGACCAGTGGCCAGGAAAGGGAGAACAGGAAAGCCTTAGCCTCACCTTCCTGGCTCACAGGCTGGTACAGAGATGTCCAATTTGCAGATGTAACAGGCCAGGAATGAGTGGGTCACGTAGGGGGCCCAGAGCAGTTCTTCAGAGAACACACAGTTTGTCTGGCAGATCTCCTGTGTAGCTCAGCCACACCACCTGCTCTGATTCAAGCCTCATGGGACAATCCAGCCCATCAAACAAGGAGGAAAACCAACTTTTTTCTCCAGTGAGCAGCAAAAATTATTCTAACTGCCAGCAAAACAAACCGCTAAGTTTTTCA
>NW_008236509.1:554316-574029 GCF_000691975.1 Corvus brachyrhynchos | reverse complement strand
CTGAAATCACAGACAGCTCTACAGGGCCATTTTTGTTCATCTTCAAAGCTTTTCAGAAGCACTGAATAATCTTCATATTCCTCCTGGGGGCAGGAAAGTATTAGAACCTGCCAATTAAAACCATTGCAGAAATAGAGGCACACAGAAGATGTAAGAGAACAGCTCAGATGTTCTGTGTAGGTAAGACCTGCCCACCCACTCTGCAGCTAGAGAACATTTTGCTCTATTTGAAGTTCCATGGTTTTTTCCTTTACTTTGCTAAGAGGCAGCACAATTGGTATCAAGCTGGGGTTCTTGCTCTTCCTGTCCCCCCAAGGTAGCTGATGGTAATAAATAGGTAAGGACATAAAACAAAAGGCCCTGAGCAGCATTTGAAGCATCAGCTCTGTTTTGCTGTTTTTTCAAACTCACAGACAAAGGTTGTCTGGCTGGTCAACAAAGAGAAACTCAGCTGGGCCTTCTCTAGGAATACAGTGAATCCATTGCAGCTCAAGAACAGAGGATAAAAATGATATGGGGCCTGCTCACCCCTGCAAATGATATCCATAAAGATACCCCAACAAACAGCTTCCTGCAGTAAAGGATTTTATCTGATTCCTTCTCACCTTCCACAGAGATAATTCAAAATGCACTGTAATAATTCAAAGTGTTTCTGTACCAAGGAAGTATGTGAGAATCCTTAAATATTTCCTGCATGCAGTATTTTTAAAGATAAAATACTATAATAAACTATACTATACTACTATAATAAAATAAATATTGTGTTCATTTCAGAGTTCTGATAATCTTGGATCTTTCATGCTAATCCGCTCTTCAGAAAGAGACATTTGTTAATAGACACATGTGAAATCTTGCCTGCCAATTGTAAGGAAAGGATGGGAACAGGGAGAAGGGAATAATTTTTCACTCTTCTATCCTGAATCACAGTCTTTGCACAGATGGAAAAAAAGTGCTAGTGGAAGCAAATTTTGCCTGCCCAAAGTACAAATTCTGCCTCACAGCAAGAAGAAAAGAGTAGGAGCTGAGAGTTGCCTTCATCTGTCTTAGAGATATTCAGTCAAGACTTCCATCACAGGCACAAACTCCTGCAAAGGAGGTAGTGAAAAGGCACCTGAGAGGGTTGGAGGGCATATCAGACCAACTGTGCTTTATCATATCGCCCCAAACAGACTGAGGTGTGATCACTCTTCATGGCATTCACTTCTCTTCAAAAAGAAATAGTTGTTCTAGTTGTCTAGACTAGAATTACTACTTTCCCACTCATGAGAGGGAGATCCTTCATGATCATGGGGCTTAGGTCCAGGTTTATTTCCACTTAGCATGATCAGAGATAATAGTAACAATCACCGAAGGGAAACACCCAGAAAACTTTGTCCTTATTCCAATTACAAATTTATTTTCCAAGTGCATTTTTAAAAAGCAACAAAGAGGTTGAAAACTTGTAGCCTGAAGATATTTGATACTCCATGGACTACTTTTTATGTCCACAAGACATATTACCAAAGGAAACAAGGTCAGGCCAATAAGATTTAATTTATCAGGGCTCAGACCATCAATGAAAAACTTCCAGAAGTTTTTACACTGAAAAAGTTTGAAACAACTGCAGTAGGGTAGGTTTTTGTCAAATAATGCTATTAGATAAACAAATCATTGTATTTGAAGGTATATCAGATCTTACTTTGTCCCTTACTTTGTCCATTCCAAGACAAACTTTTAACTTGCTCACATCCATATACCTTAATGTACTCTTGCAGGATCTACCAAATACAGAAATCACACACTGATAAATAAAATAGAACTATGACCTAAGTCTTTAAGAAAGTATTTCTCAATTTCATTTGCACAGCTGGACACCCAGTCACCAGCCAGGTAGGACACAGTCCTAAGTTTGCTTTCTGCTGCGCTTGGCTCAGCTCTTTGTCATCTGACCTTAAAATCAGTTAGAAAAGAAATGTATTTTAAGCTGCACAGGCAGAACTGGAACAATTCCATCAGGAATTCTTGAAGCAGGAAGCCTCATGGGGCACTCTGTATCTGTCATACTCTGCAAAATGAAAAACAATAAAGTGTAAAGCCAGGAGGATTTAGCATAAACTGTAATCTGTATTTTAAAATGGAGTTCACAGTAGCTCATCTTCAACCTTAATGGAAATGTTTGCATTCACTGTGCAAGGAATGCTACCTCAGATGAAATTTGTGGTATTGCCTAGTTCTTGCAGATAGTAAAGTTCGCTAAACAGTGGCAACACTGCATTTATTTTTGTGATTACTGAGCTCATGGTAATTTTTACAGAGGTGTGGCATGGAAAGACACAATATTAGACTATTTTCTCAACATTTTTACTCAAGTACTACACTAGATAAGGTCTGCGGGCTCTTTGTCTCAAGTCACAAATTGTAAGGTCATGTTCTCCTGTCTGATTTCCCCATTTTTCTTCCCTGTGGGTTTATTTTTAAGGTGAAGATACATTCAAATAGCTACATTTTATATTTCACAGGCTATTAGAATGACAAACTTTTAAACAACAGAAGCCAGAATGGCCCAAGAATCTGCAAGTCAAAGTTTTAACCTGGACTTCAGTACTGATCAGACTTACTATACTTCGAGCGTTTAACTAGTCAGAAGGATGGTGTCCCGAGTTTTACAGCATGATAATGACTAGAAAAAACAGCATTAGCTGGTGATCCTCTACTTTAATTAACTAGTAAATGGGCTGTTTAATTGATTGCTGTTTATTTTATTGCACTAAGGTCACAACAAAGATGAGCATGGCCCTGTAGAAGCTATGTGAACACCTTGCAGAAGACAGTCCTCACTCTCCTGAATTAGCAAAACCAGGTGCAGTGGAGAAAGCAGGAGAGACTGAAGCCAAACAGCAGATATATGGTTAAAAAGGTCCCAAGACTCCTAAATCCATCACTATGGCCTTTGGACTACAGGGTGCTCAAGGTATTTTTCTGTGACAATAAACTGCCATGTCCAATCCCAGTGCTGACATTAATCAGTAAAATCAACAACAATAACAACAAAATCAACCAAGCAAACAAGCAAAAATCCACCTTCTAGAAATGAACTCTGAAAGTGTGCTGGGAAAATCTAGCAATATTTTTCTCCAAGCAGCCAAAGTAAATGCTTGATTTGGTTCAGTCTGCAGCAAGATTGTGCTGTCTTTTTCTGCATAATAGTTTGCACAGCTACAATAACACAAAGTGGAATGTGGATAGGCTGTGCTTAGGCTAATTTATTGCTGAGAAATATGTGCTCTGTTTACTATGAATTCCATGCTTTCCTTTGGCTTGCCAAATGCATTTTTTCTCAGACAGCTGTTTTGTTTGATACTATGCTTTTGTTTGGTTATTTGAGGCATTCCCTCATCCCGTTTCTTTTGATAACAGTGATGGATCAGAGTGTAATTAATGGATAAATACACAGTGAAGTTTGCAGACCTGTCCCAGAGTGCCACAAGGCAGAGATGCCAAAAGTTTACCACACCTTTACTTTGAATGCTACCAGAATCCTAAGAGCACATTTCAAGGAAAATGAGAAGGGGTAGAAGCAGAAGAAAAGGAAAGAAGGAGAGTATGATAGATAACTGGACAGACAGAGGTTTAAGGGCTGCTCTGCATATGGAGTGTCACAGGATGGAGAGTTTCTGTAGTCACACACAGTCATCATCAGCAGGCCTGCAGTGGTAAACTCCCCAGTGTTTACCTAGATTCACTGATTTTTATTTTCTTTTTCTTTTTTATTTTTAAAAGGGGCTTTTTCTCTTTGCTGGGTGGAAGTAACCCTGCTGGGAAAAAGAACCTTTACAGTATCAGCAGTGAGTGTGATGGGAATAAAGCTTTTGAGGGTGTACCAGACTTTGCATGTCATTTATGTCATACTATTAGAGCTAAGGAATCTTACTTCCCTCAGAGGGATAGTGAAAACGAGTCAGTAAAAGCATTTTTCACTAAATGTGGGGTTTTATTGTGCGTTTTCAGTTATCACCCTCAGAATTTCTTCTTTTAAACAAGAAAATGGTACAAAAATAATCCTTATGCAATTTTCTAGGAACAGGAATATTAATTATCAACTTATTTTAGCCCTGATGTAGCAGAGTATGAAGTCGCAACAGCCACGCTGTTCAGTTACCAGGTTTTTGTTTCTTGTGCTACTGGCACGATCTGGTTCTCCTGGTTCTTTTCTCTTTGCCTTTTCCTCATCCTGTAATTACCATTTCCTCTTTATTTTGAAAAATCCATTACACAAAACATCCCCCAAAATAACAGAGGACAGACCTCTACTATCTCTTAGTAATCATCTGAACAACTAGCTGTGACCACACTTGAAACTTTGTAAAGAGCATTCAAACTGAATCTTTCTTCACCATTTCATTTTACATATGTTGAATGAAGTCCCTTTCCTCAAAAAATATATTAACTCTACAGTAGCTTATTGTGTTTGCTGCAGGCTTTTAATTGATTCAA
The DNA here is from genome assembly GCF_000691975.1 of Corvus brachyrhynchos. Lineage (NCBI taxonomy): Eukaryota > Metazoa > Chordata > Aves > Passeriformes > Corvidae > Corvus > Corvus brachyrhynchos. The sequence goes on along the minus strand of NW_008236509.1, from coordinate 569,556 downwards.
TTTGGGTTTTCATATTGCTTAATTCTAAAGTGCTGCAAGCTACTGTCTTCATTAACAGGATTATTGGACTAAATTCAAGAGTTTATTGGGATAATTTTTAGAAAATAGCTACTTGTTTATGCTGTTTATCCTCCCCTGAATCCCTCTGCTACATTAATGCCTTTCTTTTTAGCCACAAAGTGTTTTAGAGTAGCCAATAATGACCATCAAGAAATTTAAATATCACACAAGGTGCATCCAGGTAACTGTCCTGCCTTCTGACTAGCTTTTGGAACAACACATTCAAACTTGGCATTCTGTAAGGAATTCTGCAAGAGTTTAGTACATTAGGAGCATTATCTTATCCATAGGGTACATATCACTGATGTATATTAATCATAGTCTTTCAGTCTGTGCTGACTCAGCTGACATTCTAAATCACTTGCTGAAAATAGAAAGGGTGCATTTTGCATATATGCAAAATGGATGTACCTGTATGCACACACAAGCACCTACCAGATTTTCATTACCTTTTACCAGGGAGTAAAAAAAAGATAAAATCATGTTTTGTGTATAGTGTTACAAGTGTTAATGTACTAGTAGTCATTTACTTAAGTGACATATATGTTTCCATTTGGACACACATACATTAATTCACTGTTGTCTCCAATTATTTCCTCTGCCACTTCACTTTATGGTTTTTAACCCCCAGAATAGTAACATAGTCTGTTTTCAGTCAGCAACTGAAAATACACTGGATTTTAAATTGTAACAAGACCATACCTGACCATCTTACATACACAAGTCTTCCACCTAATGCAAACCAAAAATTTCAGACATATCACATTAAATCCATGTATCATTAGCCTCATCCACTGCACCTATCAGGGCAACAACTGCTTCAAAGTTCATCAAAACACGAACTCATTTTTTCCTGTTAGCTCTAAATCAGTTTTCAAAAAGAGCATCCATTTCAAAACATATGAATTTATCTCCTGTATAAAATTATTCAACAATTTTCTGGGTGTCCAGCCCATGGTTCCTGAAAAGAATATAGTTTTCAGGTCACAGGATTAATACTGAGATCACATTACTCAAAGCTTAAAAATACCAGTTTGGGAATCAGGTGATAGCAAGCTTATATTACTTGAGGCCATCCCACATCTGTAAGTAAAGATGCAGTAACGAGGGACATTGTTATTTCTTTTCCAGATATCTCTAGTCCTAATTTTTTCATTGCTGTGACAGCTCACAGAATCAGAACTTCTTGAAGAACACCTGTACTCTAGTAAGAAGTAGCAGCAAATACACATTTCTGCCCTTGCAGGGAAGACAAGAAGGCAATGGATCATGAATAAAGGGTCTGGAATTGATTTCATCACCAAGCCCATCTCTCTGCCTGAAGGCAAGGTGAGCTCTGCAGAAGACATTTCTGGAATACCAGTACCAGTAGCCAATACTGGAATACCAGTATCCTCCTTATGATTTTAACCACCAACAGCTACCAAGGATACAGGCCTTAATTTTTACATATTTACCAAGCTGCCTGTCAGGTCCAAAATAAACAATTACTAAAAGCAAGGTCAAATATCTCCACTGAAAATGTCATGCCAGGTTTCTGGGCCAAATTGGGATTTTCATCAATATTACCTCCAATAGTTATTCTGGATAAATGCTGGTTACTGAAGATCAGAATATATTCCAGCAGCTTGGGTTATATCTCCACTTAAAAATGCAATGGCATATGAAAAAAAACAAGGAAGGCAAAATAACTCACTCAAAGCACATGGATTTGTTTGGTTCTCAGCTTATGATCTTCTGCTTTATAATTCTGTCATTGTGACTATTAATGTAGTGGTAAATGTAAAATTGTCTAACTGTAATATTAATTATGTGAGCACACCTCAAAGTAATATTCAGCTTTTTTTCAGACATCATTTGCTGACCACAAGTTATGAGTGTGACCATTCTGAACCCCTGAGGTTTTCCTTAGAGTATAGTGCAAGAAATAACATTTCTGGTTTCCAATTCAATATGCCTGAACAATGGGTTGTTGAGCAGGGGGCCAGATGCTGCCTGCCAGCCTTGGTAGCAGTCTCTGCTCTGCACAGCTGTCTTTCACTGCTTGACTGACAACGTGAATTTGCATGAACAGCCAGTGATTCCCAAACCCTTTCCATGGAACAGCTTTCTGTGCCAGAAGCAGACCTGCTACACTTACAAATGAATGGCTTTTCAATGCTCTTTCAGGGCACGGCCATACAGAAACACACATGTGAAACAAGACAAGCCTTAGCAAGAAAAACAACTTTTCTAGATTGAAAGGGACACAAGTACAAACATAATTTACATATGTTACACTGCTCTGCTGTATTTTTATATATGCATATTGATTGTTAGTGAGAACATTTTCCTTGTAAGGGCAATAAATACGTTTGCCTCCTGGAGAAGTCTTTTATTCCTATAAACAATGCAATTTATATATAATAATTGATAAAGAAGAATAATACACTGTGATGCACAATTAGTTACAGATTATGTGAGGGTGCTATGCTTTCACAGTTAGGAATGAACAGTAAAGCTCACAAAGGAAGAAACAGCAAATCTTTCAACAGACATTCTCCATATTGTGGTAATGGAGATAAGTAGAGGTGCAGATTGCATCTCCAGAGAATGGAATAACTAACACACATGCAAAATGAGGGAAGGAAATTACTTGACCAAATTTAGATTAAATTCTTTCTGTATGTATCAAGGGGAACAGTCAGTTCTCTGCTGGGATGATCTTTCTCAATGGAATGATGATTCAGAAGTGACTCAGGGAGTCCAGCACCTAAGAACTGACAATAACAAGCACAAAGTGCCAGTGTCATCAGTTGTGTTTCAAAATATATGGCATATTCCTAACATATTGTTATGCTGATATTCTCAAAGTTTTATACTTCTGATCAGGTTTAACTGTTGAGGAACAGCTGGTGCCTTTTAAAATTCAACATCCTCTTAAATTAAATATCCTGAGCGAAACATCAAAATATAGAATCAAAATCTGGCTTCAAATTTGTAACACCATGAAATAAGATCTCCCAAACAGGACCTACATCACAAAAAGCAAGTGTGGTCTACGTCATAAAAAAGCTCCTACATTGTTAAAGTGATGCTTCAGATTCGGTGCAGGAAATGTACCCTTTTTTGTCATTTTGCAGCTTGGTAAACATCTATATGATGGGAATTTGACCTACAGTGAAACGATGTAATGAACAGACGTGAAGAGCCAGGACCTTTGCACAGCCCTGCACGCACAGAGTGAGGTGCAGAAGCAGTGAAGCTGCATCAGCCAGCAGGCTGAACGAGGCGTGCTGTGCATCCGTGCGTCCAGGCAGCATCCTTCGCCATTCTGCCACTGCCCTCCTCTGGCGCCGGAGTGACAGAGCAGCTCCTGGATGTTTCTTGATGCTGCTGGAGTGTTTTCCTCGTACTGTGCCTCTTTGCTGTAATTTACCATCTCTCTTTGCTTTAGGAGCTGCTCTGGTTGTTCTTGTTCACTTGCATTGAGACCTTTAAATTAAAGCAATCTGACGGAGATCCCCCACAGGAATTATTTTGTGACTTCATCAGGCTTGTTTTCTTCACAGAAACATGTTCCCAGTAATACTGGATGCCCCTCCAAGTGAAACGGAACTGTGGCTTCACGTATCTATTCCTTAGCTAGTACTCTCTACTTTAGGAGGAGGTGGCTTCTGGGGACACTATCGATCTTGACATGCAGGTGAGAAATAGCTCTCTTGTTTTACTCAAGAGCAGAGTTATGTCTGGATTATTTTTTCCTCAACAGTAGTTGCACTTGGTTTGGGTTGTTTTATGTGACAGTACACTGGGGTGTAATTAAACTTTCCTCTGAATTAAAAAAAATGACCAAAAAAAAAAAAAAACACCACCAAAAAAACCCCCAAAGGATGCAAAACAAAACAGCAGGATAGTTGGTAATTGCTTCTTCTCGGTATATCTCTGGAGACTCATGGAACACTGGATGGATTTCAAAGCAGAAATTGTCCTTTATAGCTCTTCAGGCTGACAGAAGCTGCTGGGCAAACTGCTGTCCCTTGCTTTCATAGGACCTGAATAAATCCCAGTGCTTCGTTACACCTACAGGATGGCTCTTGTGTGGGAATCATACCTCAAACTAACAAACTGTGAACTGAGTTTCCAGAGGCTGAGTTTACACAGCATTCACAACTTTAAACCCAGTGTAAAGTGCCTCCTGCACTCTTTCTCCACAACAGGTTTGTACCAGCCTCCCAAGCCCTTATGTACCCAACCCACCAACTCATACTAGAACTTGTTGCAACCTGGGTGCCTCTGCCACACAGAGCTGCTGAGGGGAGAGGCTGCAGTGCAGACCTCAGAGTGCAGGACATGCCTGGACCTTTCTCCTGGATCCTTCTCCTGGAGCAAGGACAGGCAGCAGAGGTGCCTGCAAAAGATGTGCCCAGGTGGAGGACATCCCACAGCAGCAGGTGGCTGAGCTGCAGGAGACAGCAAGAAAGCTGTGTGATATCAGGGCAGCTGAGAAGGATTTAGATAGCTCACTCCAAAAGCAGTCTGGTGGACCCACAGCCTGTGGCCAAACAGCCCAAACCTCGAGTTTCAAGAGGATGGGGCCAGATTCTTTTCAGCAGTGCCCTGCAGTAGGAAAAGAGGCAAGGTGCACAAACTGAAACACAGAAAGCTCCATCTGAATGTGAGGAGAACCTTCATTGCTTTGGAGGCGACAGAACCGGAGCAGGCTGCCCAGAAAGGTTGGGGAGTCTTCTTCTCTGGAGATATTAAAAACTTGCATGGATACAACTCCGTGCAACCTGCTCTAGGTGAACTTGCTTATTGGGGGGTTGCATTAGATGATCTCCAAAGGTTCCTTCCAACCCAAATCACTGTATGATTCTGTAGAGGTGGAAGGATCTGTGAGCTCCAAAAGATGCGAAATCTACCTAGAGCAGAGACTCCAGGTAGAAGGAATGAGCTCTGTGATTCAAGAGGACAGTCATTCCCTGGAAGAGGGGGCCACCCTCCATTCTTGGACGTCTTCAGGACCTAACTGGAAAAAGCCCTGAGCAACATGATGTGAACTCTGTGCTGAAACTGTATTAAGTGGGAGTTTGTTGGCAGAGGCAGCTGAGGTCTTTCCAACCTGAGCCTGTGAACACCCTGATTTTGTGATCAATTCTGACCATGCTGGAGAGCCAAGCTTTTATTTCCCCTCACAGCAGCGAAACAAGGTCAGAGGTGTTTTTTATTTCTGATGCACCTGGTATCTCATAACATGCTCTGGTAAGTGATGACTATGGTTACAATATTGTCAGTGCATCAGCATGAAATCATTGCTGTGGAAAGAGATAACTTGCTGACCTATGGTTCTTTTCTTAACTGATTCATGCTTCTGGCACTGCAAACTATTTTTGGGCAAGCACCGTTTCTGCTTTTACGACACATTCACCAAAAAAAGGTGCTGTTCAGTTTTTTGTTGTTTAGAATATCTAGTAGTTAGGCAAGAGCCATTAGGAGAAGCAGTATCTTTTTTTACAGCAATTGATCACTACTGGGAATAAAAAATCAGATTTTCAGATACCCTTCCTTTCTCAGATTTGCCTTCTCACTATCTGTCATTTCATCAAACCACTGAGAAAAGCATTTGTGACTCCTGGCTGTCATCAAAAAAAGTTGTCATATTTGTCCAGAGTCTGTTGACTAAACCAGGTTGCAAGCAATGCAAGGAACACAGATGTGCATATGTTTATGTGGAAAAACTTCATGGAACACCAATCATTAGTGAGACTCTGAAATCTCATTGCTAAGTTCAATGAAGATTTTTCCATCTAAAACATTATTAGGGAAGTGGTTTTGGGCTCTGAGTATACACAGGGGCCTTTTGTCTTAGAAACAGAGCATCATTGTGCCAAATGCTGCACAGGTGGAAGGGGCAGATCTGACACTGGAAAACTCATATATGTGTGGAACAGGCAAATTGTGAGAGAATCATTGCACGCCTTTTGTGGGAGGACATTGAGGCACCACAGATTAAAAGACTCACCCAAGGTCATGCAAGAATTTTCTGCTCTGGTTGGGAATTTAACCTCAAATATGTTGGATATTAACCTTGTTACCACACCATTCTTCTGCTAAGCATCCAGTGGGGCAAAGTGTTTCAGGATTGGTATTTATTTATGGCATATTCTGACTCTTCCTTTTTTCCTGTAGAATTTGGAGGGCTTTGTAACACCATTGATATTGTTTGTTGAGAATAAATGTATGGCTCCTGAGGCCAAATTCTTTCCTTGCTACACAAACAGGAGTGAGTGCTCCATGCCCTTATGGTAAACAGTTCATTCACTCCAAGCTACTCATTCCCTTTAGCAAGTATCCATACTTGCGTAATTGTCCATCTTTTATAGTTTCCTGACGATTTTGCATGCAGAACATGTTTTGCTTTATGGAATCCACATATTTTTATGGTTTTTTTCTATAAAAATAAATGATATGTTGATGAAAAGTATGACTACTTATTACTTGCATCTTCAAAAAAAATCTATCAAAAGGAAATCTTGAGACACCCCCATGTATCCTTGTAGAAAATATTTAAATGTGGGTTTAGATCTATTCAGTCAAATGCTTCTTACACTTCACTGATTAGAATAACCACTGTCTCTAACCACTGCAGAAAATGGAAATTATTCACAACCTAATGATTTTATTGTTTAGTATAATAATTTTTGAGCTATTCCAGAGGACCAGAAGCTTACTACATGCTCATATATAATTTGAGTCAAACCAGGTGTCCTGCTGTAAAAATCCATATAGGAAGCTGGCATAGAAAAATTACAAGAAAGTAAAAACAACAATAAAAAAAGACATCATCAAGGGGAGAAAAAAAGAGTGTCTGGAAAACCATGAATCTTCTAGCAAAGCCAAACACATGCAGGGCGTGAGCCAATTACTCTCAGTATTTCTGCAGCATGGAAAAGGATACAGGATAGACAAGGCAGGGATTTTTAGGTAACATACCTGGGCCTAAAGAAAATCATAGAGTCATCAGATGATTTTGGTTGGAAGGGACCTTAAAGATCATCTAATTCCAACCCCTGTCCTGCCATGGGCAGATGAAAAAAATGTAAGCCTGAAATAATTTACTGGTGGTAAAAAGTCACCAGTAAGATGTAAGAGGAACAATGCATTTCATATATATATAAAACTTACCTAGAAAAGGGCAACCCAAGGCTCTGCACGTTTGCTGTTGCATTATTCTGAGTTTCTCATGGTGCAGCAGGTCTGTGTCCCACCTGAAGCATTCAGGTGTCCCTCTGAAGCCCACACCCATCACTCAGCAGCGTGTGTATGTACCTTGACCACTCAGAAAATGGCACTGCCAGTCCGTCATTATTTTTTCTACGTATCAGTACTGTTACAAGCCTGCACCTCTCAGTGATGCCTGAGCTGGATGTTATTCACCAGCTTAGTTCAATGGCTTGAACAAAGTTCAGAACCTCTCAGTGAGGTTTACAACCCTTTCATAAGAGCAAGGAGTTTGGAAATCAGAGTTGTTCCGTTGCATACATCCCAGTTACAATTGTATTTGAGGAAATTATTTCCATAAAATTAAACAGAAATACTACTTGACATTGATGCATTTTAATTAACATCACCATTTGCCATCTTGCACAAAACAGAGCTAACACAGAATTATTTCTGTAAAATTACGTTATCTCTATTCATTTTGAAACCCTATAACTACTCCTGGGTATCAAGCAGATACATTTTAGTGTTAAGTATAACAAAAAAGTTGTGTTACACTACAGCCTCACAGATAAAGCTAATTATATGGAAAATTCATTCAACTGAGTTTGCATTGCTTGATTTGAATCTGAATTAGCAAGAATTGGCTTTGTGTTTAGTTTTCTACCTCAAACGAACATGAAATGCACACATAACATAATTTTTCTCTGAACATCTGAATCAGGGAAGTCTCTGGAGCTTGAGACTTCTGCTGTTCAAGCCACACAGAATCTCAATGACCTCCATGGATCTCAGCACAGGCATAAGGATCTATGTGTGAAGAAACAGATGCAGAAAATACAGCTTTACTTCCCTGTCCTGGCTTTTACTTCTCTGGCTATATTTCTAACTGAATTGCCACATTTTTGTATGGATCCTAATTAAAAGTACATGAACTTCTGAAAGCCCTGAAATTACATAGGACAGGGGGGAATGGCTTCAGACTAAAAGAGTGTGGGTTTAGATTGTATAATAGCAAGAAATTCTTTAATGTGAGGGTGGTGAGGCACAGGCTGCCCAGAGAAATTGTGAACACCCCATCCCTGGAAGTGTCTAAGGCCAGGTTGGATGGGGCTCCAACCAACCTGGTCTGGTGGAGGTGTCCCTGTCCATGGCAGAGGATTGGAAATAAATGATCCTTGAAGTCCCTTCCAACCCAGACATTCTGTGATTCTAGGTGACAAAAAACCAAGAAATGTTTAAGCAGGCCTCAGAAGAGATGGTGCTTCTGATACTCATATCGGTGTTTTGATCCCTCCAAAGTTTGGATGCAGCACACATTGGATGTCATAGTTTGCAAAAAAAAAAAAAAAGAAGAAAAAAAAAGGGGAATTCAGGCTCAAAATTAGCAAATTTCGACCCTTAACAGGCAGGAATGACTAGAGGGACAAACTCTATAGGGAAGGATATTATGCTACCCATTAAGTTGGGATGACATCAATATGTTTACAGGGAAGAGACAAGAGATCAATATTCTCTGTACATTATAATGTGTTCTAGAAAACTTGAATCACTGTAGTGAATGTGCCCAAGATTCATCCATCACAGGAATCACTCCAAGTGACTACATTGAAAAAAATTAAATTTTGTTTGTGGAAAGGAGGGAGTAAGGTTCTCCATGATGCATTAGAGCAAAATATGAGGGATTCATTTTAGTATCTGAAGTTACCATGGTGAAAAACAAAATCTCTGATACAAAAATTTCATGAGCATGAAAAAGTATCCAGAAAAATCACACAGTAATTAATTATTGACTCAGGATACAAATCTTCTGCCCAGAATCTTGAAAGAGAACAGAGTGGCAGATTTCACTCCTGTCATCTCTTGCAACAAGAAGAGAAATAACAGGCAGTAAGAGTTTCTGAGGAAAACAGTGTACAGGTGTTCCAGGCAGTAGCAAAGGACATCTTTGGAGATGAGAAACATGGTAACATGAAAAATACCATGAAAGTGTTGAAATATAATCAGTGATATAGCAGGAAGTAAAACACAAAATCCAGAATTTTCATTATTTGTTGGAAAAAGTGAAGAGTAACAGAATAAAAAATACTGTCAGGAAATATATAAGGTACAAATATATGAAGGAAATTAACACTGACTGAAAGGAAGACTGGTAGAGAATGGGGGGAAAAAATCAGTTTCAAAAAATACATCCTACTAAGCTCAAGCTAGTACTTTAATGAGTTCTTCAATGCTGAAATTTCTACAGGGCTAGAACAAATAGTTGTTTTCCAAGTAATTATCTACAGGAAATGCAGCTTCAATGAGATTCTAGAATGATCAGAAATAATAAAAGCATCCATTGCTGAGAGTGTTTTCACTGAATTATTAAAAGAAATAATAAGGAGAAATAATATGTAGTAATAATGAGTAGCAATAGGTAAAAAAAAATACAAATTAATTCTGGCATCCTACACTTCAGAAATCAGGTCCAATTAATACAAAACTACAGAGGCATCCTCTCATTACTGCAGCTTTTAAAATTCTAACTGAGTAAATAGGGGATGCAGGAAAGACAGTGACACATATTAGTCCAGTGCTGAAAGAGCTTTTAAATTCATAATGATACAAGGAAGGAAAGGAACATGTCAGAATATATAGTTTTCAGGAGAAAAAAAGCCACAACAAATGAATACATTCTGAAATAGTCCTTACATCATGGCATGGTACTGAAGAATCATTTTTCTATATTAAGACAGACAACCATTGTTTATAAAAATTGGTGTTGAGAAAGTAAAAATTAGTTTCATTTAATACTGGTATGTAAATAACGAGGAGGAATTCCCCATCCTTGATACTCTTTAACTTGACCATGAAAAGATCCATGCCTTCATTATGTCATTTTCAGAATGGAATGAATCAAGCAAATTGAGCAGTTCTTGCTGCTGAACTGCCTGCTTTAGGGGTCTGAGAATACTCTGCAGGCTCCAGGAAAGAATAAAGCAAAATATGAGTTCAGATCACGAGTGCAGCTGTTGGCAAGATGAAGAGATATCAAACAGGTTACTGATCAACCAACAACCAAAAATATCAGCATGTTAAACACCAAGAAGGAGTAATAATTCATAACAGCTTGGAAGGGAAACTAAGGCAAAGGTTCAGACCAAGAAGGCCAATTATTTTCCTTTATATACTGCATATGAGACATGGACACCTATGAAAATGGGAAGAAATATAAGGACTTTTATAAATAGGGCTCAAGGGTGACAGGTTGAAGACAAGTTCCAAAACAACAAGGCATAAAAATACATTAAGAACTAAGCCTAGAAAACATATACAATCCTATTTACTCCATAAACAAGACCTACATCCAGGATAAGACAAGACCAGCATCCCTGGAATCCTATGTGCCCTTTGCAACAGCTGCAAACCCAACACAAATTGCTCTTGAAAGTAAAAACTTGCAAATAGGAATATCTGCTCCCTAGGCAGATTTCTATTCTTCATGGTTTCAAAGGCAAGCCTAATAGACCAGAACTCATTGGACTACTTACTCAGATTTTGCTTTAGGTCAAGTGTATGGATAAAGCAATCACAGAATGCCCAAGGATTTGACACTTTTTGCTTCATTAAACAAACTCAATTTATGAGTTCAGCTGAAGATAATTCCTGATATCTTTACATTACAACTACAAATTTTGAGGGAGGCATTCCTTTGACCAATCTTCTGACACCTAGAATTTAAACATGTAGCCTAAGCTGGATGTTGTGCTTAGGGAGAGAGATCTCCCTCTTTAGTCAACAGAGAGAGGAATAAAAGACAGGTCCAGAGCAAGCATAGTGCCAGCTCTCTCTGACATTACTGGGGCTGGTTAAATATTCAGTAATATAAGGCTATATATATATATCTATATATATATATCTAATACCTAACATCTACATATAAGCATGGCTTGCTTATAAAACAGTCTTTCTTCAATTTAAACAGATTTCTAAATTCCAGAAGACTTTCTTGGGCACAGTCACCTCCTAAATTGCGTTATTGCATATTGTTACAACACATTGGCTCAACACTGAAATATTTACCATTCTATTGTGTTCCTACCATCAGACAAAATGTGCAGCTCTTTGGTTATCTGCCCTAATAACACATTCAATAACAAATATTTGTCTGTGGTTCAGCTCTTTTCTTTTTCTTATTTTTTATTTTAGAAACATTTAACTCTGGCATGGATCCAGTATCCTGTGACAATATTGTACTGCATTGAAAGCAGAACTGCAAATTCAGCTGAAGACAGACAGTCAGTTCCCCTTCCTGAACGCAAGCTGACATTTTTCAGGTAAATCAAAAGCCAGTGTTAAAAATTCCACAATCACTGCTTTTTCAAAAGTCAGCAACTTGTGTTGGCACCAAGGACAAAGCAATTTTTCCAGATGTAAAACTGAAGGATGCTATCCCACAAAAGATGCCACGTGAACTTTGTGTTACTGGTTGAAGAGATTCAAACTACCTACACTGAACATGCAGTGCTGGTGTAGTCAGATATAGTGATATGTCAGTGAATGCTATTTGATTATGTCAAAATATGCAGCTATTTCTGCTGCTTGTTCTCTTCCTACACTTCCTTCCATCTGTTGGTTTCATTTATCTGCTCTAATTCTTTAGACTCTTATCTGTTGAAGACTGAAAACTCTTTCTTATACATGTCTACCTATCCAGACCACTGACCTGACAGGCATTCTGAGACATCCAGCTAAAAAAAATAAAACACCAGTTAAAGGGTTAAAGTGGTTCCCTGTCTGGCAGCCACTCTTTAATCTTCAGAGCCCACTGGACTGTGCCACCCGCCACACCTTCCCTCCAGGACATGAGCTGATTTCAAAAGGACCATCTGCTCTCAGTTCTGAAGGCATTCCCACTAAAGCTTTTAATTTTTTAGAAATGAAAAGAACTTGAATCACAAATAATTTGATCGATGCCCTTAAACTTTGGATCAAACCAGCCAATTTGTTCAACAGATACAGCACATAATTATAAAGCCAATAACATTTGTCAGGAGCATTCAGTAGGATATTTAGAATCATAGAATAGAATCATACGATCATTTAGGTTGGGTAAGATCTTCCTGATGTCTGGAAGCCTGAGCCTCCCCTGGTGCAGTTTGAGGCCATTTCCTCTTATCCTATCTCTGGTTTCCTGGGAGGAGAGGCTGACCCCCACCTGCCTACACCCTCCCTTCAGGCAGTTGTAGAGAGCAATAAAGTTCCCCCTGAGCCTCCTTTTCTCCAGGCTAAACACCCCCAGCTCCCTCAGCTGCTCCTCATCAGACTCATGCTCCAAAACCCTCTCCAGCTCCGTTTCCCTTCTCTGGGCTCACTCCAGCCCCTCAATGTCTTTCTTGCAGTGAGGGACCCAGAACTGGACACAGCACTCAAGGTGTGGCCTCACCAGTGCCCAGTACAGGGGGACAGTCACTACCCTGGTCCTGCTGGTCACACTACTGCTGATACAGGCCAGGATGCCTTTGGCCATCTGGGCAGATCCTGGCTCATTTTCACCAGCTCTTTACCAGCACCCCCAGGTCCTTTTCCCTGGGCCACTTCACAGCCACGGTGCCCCAAGTCTGCAGTGACGCGCAGAGTACTTAACCACAATGGCCATGGAAATATAAAAGGTTATAAAACCAAGTCAACATAGACATGAAAATGTGTATATATGTATAAGATATGGGGGGTTTAAAGCAGCCATGAAGATTTTAGGTGGAGAAATTACTGCTTCTATCAGTTCTACTAAATCCAACAGATAAATTTCACTCCATTAGATCCAAGAGTCTCCACTTCTCAGTGTCCCTTCCTACTCTGAGAGATCTCAGCAGGAGCTGTCTCTTATTACCTAATTCTAAAATAGGCTAGAGCCTATACATCTCTTTTGATAAACTGGGCTGTTTCTTCACTCTCTGATAACATACAGGCTTCTAAATGGAAGCTATTTTCAACTACCTAGAGATGTGCATTAACAAAAAATACATTCCATCAAGACTCCAGTGGAAAAAAATTTACTACTATTTTAAACCTATCCTTTCTGTTGATCAATAGAATCTTGACTCTTGGAAATTAATAAAAGCAATACACTGTATAAGCATATAGCTGTCTAGAAGTAACTCTATTTTATGGAGTAGCTCTTGTAAAAAAGGGAAAAAAACCCCAAACAAACACAAACCCAAATAGGCTGAACATCAGCCACAACATAATTTAAAATGTCTGATGAGAAAGTGGTTAATTACTGCTCTAACTGAATTTATTTTCTGCTTTAAATCACAAAGTCAATTTGATGATATAATACATAGTTTAGTAATATTAAATATCTCTTCAGAACAGAGTCTCTTTGACACTATAACACAATGTGTTACCAATTAAATAGGACTGTTTAACAGTGAAGAGGAGGAGGAATTTCTTGAGTATTATGTAGTGGGTATCCCTTGTGTTAGTTCTGTAATCTACATAAATTTCTGAGACATCTGACACCTCCATCAGTATCTGCTGAAGAATCAAAGGAAACTCAAGAATAAAATAACACAGGCAAGGAGTGAAACATCTACTGCACTCATCCAGCCTGTTCCAGCCTGTTAACATTTTCAATTTTCCTTTAATTCCAGGGTGACTGAAACAAAGATTAAAAATCAAGGAGGGAAGAAAATGCAATTTCTGCCATCCAAAAACTTGCAGTTTCAGAAATGCTATTCATCACAAAAACAACAGTCCACTCCACCACCAAGCTTTTTTTTCATGAACTCTAACTTGAAAAGGAGTTTCCTTTGGAAGTAGTGAAGTGTTCAGAGGTGAAAGCATTAGCATAGACTGCTTGGCTTATTTTGGAGCAGTTAAAGACAACACCAAATCAAAACGTACTGACCTGCCAGGCTCTGAATGTGAAGGGCATTTTCTTTCTTTCCCACTGTTTCGTTGCAAGAGTAGAGAAGTGGGCTGTAGTTAGCTCCTGGGAAAACCTCTCTGCACATTTCTTAGAGTGCAGTGCCAACAGACATATGGATGCAGCAGACTGAACTCATCCCTGACACAGTGCTCTTGGCTACTCTTCTGATTGAGTGTGGTTTCTGGACTCTATTATGAATTTTGTCTAAGTAAAAACTAATAAAAATGTCTCTTTGTTACAGCACTGCCATAAAGATTGAACGTACAGGTATATCCTGAATTATGACACTGCAGAAAATCATTTCACACTCCGTGGCGATCCACTGAAGCTCCCACTTCTGAACACTCAGTTTCTGCATGTTGTCAAAGCTGTTTAGAAGTTCTCACTTTATAGATGCCCTACTTTTTTCGTTGATATCAATCTACAAGCTTTCTTTGAGATTTGTGGGGGAAGGAGGGGCTCTACCCCCTTTGATGTAGGATTACTTGTTAAACACTTCAGCACATTTGCATTTTGTTTCCCCAGGTAATCTCACAAACTTGCTTGCTAAACTCAAACCTGGGGAAAAGCAAACACATTCCAAGCAGAAGATTTAATGAAACAAGTGTGAGAGCTAAACGAAGGCACAATGGTTCTGACGCAATGGGAAGAACTATCAAATTCATCTCTAGTATCAAATACTCTGCCTAGGGAGACATTACACAGTAAAAATGCTTCCATCTATTTGGGAAGAAAGATGTGAGATTATGAGAGATTAAAAGGGCCCAAAAAGGGATTTGCTTTCAAGAGAAAGAAACAGGAATTCATAACATTCAGAATATCACATAATAGGCACTTTCACACAGAAATAAAAGCAAAATGCTGAGTTAAGAGCTCAGAGCCTTTGAACACAATATCTAAAATAGAATATTCATTTTTATTTTTAAATGGGCAATTTGAAACTATAGAAGCAATAAAATACTGCAAAATGTGGAAGAGAATCCACTAAAGGATTCAGCCACTTCAATCACATTTCCTTTACTAATCATTGCCCCAGCTTATGGAATATGCACCCCACTGTAGGG
>NW_008236509.1:515841-554145 GCF_000691975.1 Corvus brachyrhynchos | reverse complement strand
AGGGAAATTTTAAGCAGGTCTCTACTGTAATAGTAAGCAAAGCCAACCAAAATCCACCCAGCTCCACAGCGCCATGTCTCATTTGGAAAGCCAAAAAATACAAATGTGAGCACAGGAATCCTAAGAGAAGACAGTGCATGACACGTGGAAAGACAAATGCACTGGGCTTTCTACAGTCTAAAAAGGAAAGAATGAGAGAAGACAAGGTTTCAGATTAAGAAATTAACAAATCTCTGTGTTGGGGCTTAGATAGAAAAGAATGTTTCAGATGCAGGAAGGGGGAGGGAACTGTTTGAAGTCAGGCTGTATATACACTAGGGAAGTGTATAATACTGCCCAGCAAAGTAGTTGTGATTCTCCATTTGCAGAGCAAGCCAGATTTCTGTCAGAAATGTGTAAGAATAGCTTGTCTTGCCCTAGAGAAAAGGAATAAGCTATATGGTTTCTTGATGTCTTTTCTAGACATACCTCATCCAAGACCACACAACACAGGGATTCTTACCATCTTTTACTACCCTTCTGCAGAATGTTCGTAAGCTGGGGTCTGCCAGGTTCTGCCAACACAGGGCCTGAGGTGAAATAGGCATTTATGTGACATTAAACTATCCAAAATATCAAATAACTGACTTAACCCTGAGTCCCCATGTAATGGACACTGAAATCCTCTCTCTACCCTCTGAGGCACAGATGGAACTACAGCATTCTTGAGCATAGGAAATCCATGTGCTATCAAGACAATGCTCCCACACTTACTATTCCCTCTTGATTTGGACAACTGTAAGACAAGAAAACTAGCCAGACCAAAACCTAGTCTGTCCTTAGATCCTTATGAAATTATAAACACTTCTAGTTACTTTTCATTATGTTCGTTTTGACAAGGGGAGAGAGCAAGTTTAGGAGTTCAGTGTAGCCACATGTTTTAAGCTCTGGAGACAGTGCTGAGTAGACCAGATCTGGGTGATGCTCCATCTCCTGTCTCCACCAACATCACCTTTGATCAGGGCAAAAAAAGGTCTCTAAACTATGAATAATGCTTTCCCAACTTATGGCAAACATCCCACTGGGAACCTGTCATTAAAATATCAGCTTTCCCATAAGGATGGCATCTGACTCATCAATCCAGTTGTAAGGTAATTTTTTCTGATCCTACTTACTCTGTTCTTCCTCTCATCATCTGCAAACCTTTTTTTAGTACCACAATGTACAGTAGTGGCATTCAGGTTTGTTATCCTAATCTTTGCAATTTATTTAATCCACCTAGAAAGGCGCGAACATTTATGCATAATAAAAAGCACAGATGGGGAGTAATATTGTTGCTTCATTGAGAATGTAAAAATTTGAGCTAGTTTAATTAGATCCAGATATGATTATGGCATGAGTACTGAAAATTTTGATGCAGTCAGATTCAGGATCATTTAATTCAGGCCAAGTGGAATCTATCTACAACCCATGGGAAATGTGAGTCACTGTACTGCAGCAGTAGGCAACACAAGCTATCAATCCGGCACCTAAAGAGCTGAGAATATTTAAAGAGTGAAGGCTGGCTCAATGGATGCTCATGACTGGAATCACTACTACTGAATGGAGGACCCTAAGTGCCCTCCACCTCCTCCAATATTCTAGATGCAGCTTAGGCTTTTGCAGCCTTCTCACTGGAATTCTATGCATATATACTTGTGATAAGACTAGGTCAGAGTAGATGTAATACAATTTCTTCTGCAGTGCAGATTCTAGGGCAAGATTTTAAAATGCAGACCATTATTATCTCTTGGGATCCCAAGATCTTCTATCCCAATTCTATTTAAATTATGCTGAAAGTAAAATATCCACTAATTTAATGAGAACCACATGATAAAGCCTTCATTGAGAGCTGAACAAAGTCCTGCAAAGACTTTTACAGAAGCCAAATAGTCTGACTCATATAATGTCCTACTAGAGCAAATATAATTACATAAATGTATGAAAATGTGTATGTGCATAATGACTTGTGGGATTGCATATACTTCTACTAAAACACAAAGAATGGAGCAGCTTTCACAGTGAGATTAGAAGTTTAGGTATGTATTAGTATTTTTTATCTTAAGCCTTTGTCACAAACTAAGGAAATTGGAATACTGAAAGGTTTCTTCATTAAAACCAGCACCAACCACATTGTGGTCATCAGATATCGAAATGCCGTAACACTCTACAATGAATTTCTAGAAGTTGGAACAGGCAGACAGGTATAAAATTATTAAAAGCTATAAAGGCCAGCAGAATAAACTATCTGATACAGATATAAAATACATGTTTTGCACAGATTTGATTGAAGAAACTCTTATATATATTTTCTAGAGCAAATAATCTCTAACTCTGTATTGTGCCAGTATGCAGAGCAGTTTGAGGAAAATAAACAGAAGCTTGTTTCTCAGAGATAAGTTTTGCCTTATATTGGTTGCATTTATATAATTGTCAGAACATTCTTCAGATCTGAATATGTTCTGTTTTCATTAGTCATGTAGAAGGAAAAGGGAAGCAAATACAGAACAATTCTTACAGCTTTCTCTTCCAACTCCACACCTCTTTACAGTACACAAAAACAAATCCAGTTCTTGGAATAAATTCGCAAATATCTTAGACTGCCTCTTCCAATATTCTTCATGAAACTACACTTTTTGTTAGACATTTCACACTGCACTGCATTTATAATTATTTATCCTGTCTGCATTCAGAATGAAAACAGATAAGATGTCTATTTTGGCCTATCAGATAGCATAGGGTGCTTGCTCTGCTCAAGAAATTAAACGTAGTTGAGCTGAATGCCTGATGGCTGATTAGGCTCACATTTCACAATTTAATGAAACAAATAGAATCAGAAGGAAAATATAAACAAATTAATTTTACTTCTGAGATCAAAAAGTCTATGCAGATATAGCAATAAAGCTATGGTAATATAAATAGCATAATTAAACCATAGGTGGAAAGTCTGATATTATTTTCAATTATTTGAATGTGTACCAAGCCTGGAATGGAGGCTGTAATTTTGACAAACTTTGATACCAGTTATTTTCATTAATTATTCAATAGCAAGCTTCATTAGGCTTCTTGTAAGTAAAAAAAGAGAAAAACAACAACGACAAAACCACAGCAAAAAAAAGAAAAAAAGGGATTTACACTAAATCACATTTTGCTTCTTGTCGTGAGATAGCTACACTGTATCACTCTCTATATCCTTGTTGAGATGGATTGATCCTGCACTTAGGGTCGTTAAACTTTGTCACTAATTTTCAATGAGCTTGGGATATAACCTTAATTGCCAAAGTAACAAACCTTGGAACTCTTCACAGTCAATAATGAAATTTGCAAGGATGAGACTGGTTTATCAGCATGAAGTGTTTAAAGTCTTTATCAGAGGAGAGCCACAAGACTTCCTCCATTCAGAACAAGGCAGCAAATACATTTCAATTAAAACCAAGCAAATAAAAAAATAGAAAAGAAAATTTTAAAAAAGAAAATTGTGAAAAAAGGATATAAAAATGATGGGCATATAGAAAAAATGGACCCAAATGAAAAGGTAAAAACAAAACCTCTAAGAGGCCTGTGAAAAGCAGAGATAAGAACTCTACTACAGGGTCAGCATGTACTTAGGCATTGTTGCTTTGAGTGCTCTGAAACAATGGTGACCAATTAATTGACTTTCCACGGAATCACGGAATGGCTGAGGTAGGGAGTGACCTCTGGAAGTCGTGTTGTCCTCCGTTTTCTCGGGCAGGGCCACCTGGAAAAGGCTGCACAGCACCATGTCCAGCTTGGTAGTACCTTCAAAGATGGAGACTCCATCACCTCTCGAGGAAACCGGTGCCAGTTCTCAGTCACCCACTGTCTTTTCAAATTAAAAATTCCTAATAATATAACAGTAGTGTTGACATTGCTTTGTGGGAATGAATAGGAAATGTTTCTTTTCAAAAGAAACAAATTACCAAAAAAATACATGTTCTGAAACATATCCACTTGCAATCAAATTTTTTTGTGTTTATAGAAAAATTGGTGCCATAATTTTGTCCTGAATTATTACTTTAAAGTCAAAAATTACATTAAAATAAGCTCTGACTGTCATTGAATCAGAGAACGCCCCTGGATTTTGAGGTGAATATGAATTTTCAATTAATAATACATTAAAAAAGAAATTTTTTAAAATGTTGAATATTAACATTTTCATTAAGAGGCCACAGGCAAAGAAGAAAAAACTTCACAGGGAACTGTGATTCTGATCACCTCTAGAGCAAGTCAAGGAATCACTCTCTTTACAACTCAGGTCCACAATTCTCATGGCACCTCTTCTCCAGGCAGTGTGCTCATGTTCTACAACAGGGTCTTTTCAAGGAGTAAGAGTGGCCACTGGTTGGTTCAGTTGGGGTTCTCGTTCTTATTTTTATATGGTCAGAGTAATTTCCACCATTTCCTCCCTAATCTCTCACTCCCTTTACCATATTGGAAACAGTCTAACCCAATTGGTTTGGCATCTTAATAGACAGTCAGTCAATAGAAGAACATCTGTGGAGGTTTGGCTTTATCCCACAGCCTCTGTAAATTTTGTGCCCTACTGGAAGACTATTGGGTGTCCCTTATCCCCACAACTATAGGGAATATTTCTGGTTTTATTTATTTGTGTCCTTTAGGTTAGCACACAGAAAATATGGGCTAAGGATTGTATTTTCACAAGTTTTCTACTTCTGATAAAGCATTTGCATGTCTATTTATTCAAAATTCATGTTCAGTCTCAAATGCATAAGTTTGTGGGAGAAAAAGGTTTATTCCAACTTTGACAAGGAATAGTTTCCCCTCTGACAATAAAGTAAACAGAAAAATCCTAATAATTTTCTCCTGTTTCCCCGATGTGCATCTCAAATTGAGTAACTGTCAAAAAATCATTTCACCCCATACAAAATCCCACTTAAATTGCAGTAGCCATCTTACTTTACTGCACTGCTTGTCTGCTTACCTGCTGCTAAAGGAAAGGTTTGTTTAACCTAATCCTCTCACCTTTGAATGATGACAGGATGTCACATCTCAAACCAGTCAGTTGAAAACCTGAAATAATTTATAATTGGAAATGCTTCTCTGCATACATCATTTTCTCCTCAGAGATCAAGGAAAGACAGGCAGAAAGCCAGCCTTGTTTCTAACAAATTATGCCCAGACTAACAGAACTTGAATGATCTCTCTATGGAGCACATAGGTAGCTGTGTGGGGCTTCTTACATGTATTTCTGGAGTGAAGTAAACAGAATATTTTGTAACAAGGAACTTTATATTCCCTAAAACATTGGTGCAGGGTTTTGTAAAACCTAAAAGGGCATAAAGATGTCAACCAAAATACTATTTCTTAAAACAACCTTATATTCAACCATTGTGTTACCTTCAAAGAATAATAACAATAACAGAACAACTACAATAACAGAAGCTGCAAATTATATTAGAAATCAGCTGGGAAGTGTGATTAGGCAGTTACAGGAGATTTTCCCATAAAAATGGATTTTAAATGAAGGTTTCCTTTAAAGAAAACTTAAAAAAAAAAAAAAAAAAAAAAAGAAGAAAAAAAAGAAATAAACAGACCAACATATATTAAATTACCCAGACTAAATGTAACCTGCTTTGTGTTTGGAAAAGGTCTGAAAAGGCTTTCTAGCTTTAATGGCAGGGGAAGGGGAAGGAAAAAGTAGGAGAGGGAACTTCAAGCTTTGTCTGGAAATGTTACCTCTGTAAATTTTAACTGGACAAGTCACATCCAGAACATTTCTGCAGCTCACATGGGTGTTGCAGTTCCCCTCCAGCACTGGGGCCTCCTGTAAAACAGAGGGAGGAGAACTAATTCATCTCATCACCCCTTCGCTGCTCTGAAGGGTCTGACCTGGCTTGACACAGCTACAGTGCATGTCCTTAGACAAGTATCCATCCATTCCATCCCACTTGGAGTATTCCTTGACAGCAATGCCATTTCCATACCTCCAACAAGAACTAATGTCACACATTTTGAGCATAGAACATGCTGAAGAGATATCCATACTTTAGGACAAAAATCTGTTGTGCAGATCTCTTAGGGCAGAACTGATATATCCCAGATGTTTTGGGTGTTGATCAGCAAGAGCAGAAGGTCTCAACAGAATTCTAAAACTGAAAAATAGGAAGAGGGAAAAAACCTGAATCTAAACATCAGCAGTTACATCACTGAGGAGGGACAACTTTTACATTTTTCATCCAAAATGCATAAACTCAGAAAAAAAATTCAACTGCTAGCTTCCAGCAGACTTGTTTAAATAATATCCTAATTTTAGAAACCTCCCCTTCTAACCTAGGGATGGCTTCATAGCTTCCTGCTTCACTGGGTTTAAGATTTCCTTGACTGTAAAGATTTCTCTAAGCTGCTTCTCTCCATGAGCAATCGGCTGCAGTGAAATCATTTCTCTGCAGTATTTTCTCAGTGAAAATGTCCACAAATTGATTTTTCACCCTTTGCCCTCCCTTTCAAGATACAAATTCAAATATAAACAAGGCAGACTATCTCTGCCTTGTATATACATCTTTTTCCTCAAGTGACTTTATAAAAAGGCAACATATACAAAGTATTAGACAGGCATTAATAATAAAACCCACATGAAGAACTTAGAGAAGCATTGTGAGCTTTCATAAAATTTCAAATAAAACCTCTTCAAATCTTGAAAAAGAGCCCACTTTACTAAAGTGGAAAGATTGAAAGTATTTCTTCCCTCTGAAAATGATGGAAGGAGTTAGATCTGTTCTATGGGAATCCCAAACAACAAAACACTTCACAACTATATTGTTAACATTGTAAGATTTTTACAAATCATCTTGCTCTATGCATGCTCCATACTCTAAAGATTTCGTCCTGCCCTTATCTTACAGGAAAGAGTTTTTTTTTAGCTTGGAGAAAACCAGGACTCAAATGATTAAAACATTTCATAAATTTTAAAAAATTCCTTGAATGACACCTTGAAATGAAGCCCACAGGTAAAATACATTCCCTCAAGAAAAAGTGCCTGTAACTGTCAGATGCATTCTGCTGAACTTCCTGACTGCAGCCTGGAGAGTTGATAAAATCTGGTAACAAAATGCCTATTTTTAAGCTGAACAGTGATGACAACAAAATGCTTGGAGATATTTTCAACATACATGACATCTTTCTTCACAAATAGAACTATTTGTACTCAAAAGCAAAAGGAAAAAAAACCAAAACATTTAGTTCTGGACGACTTGTATCAGATACTTTATTTTAAAGTAAACGTAAAATGCAAATTAAATACCTATGTTATTATGGTAAGATTTTTACAGCATAAAAGACATCCCAATTTTATATAGCTCTGAGCATCATTCTAGTGAAGGCGAGCTGAAAATTGGCACTCTGTGCCCACTAACTTAGCTCTCACTGTGATTTTGGCCAGGTCATTCTCCCTTGAAGAGCGAGTGAACCTTCCCACTTGCAAAAAATGAGATCATAATAAGCAAATATTTGACATTACAGAGAATTGGTGTGGCTTAGAGTAGCACTTGGAAAGCCATGTGCAGTTCTAGAGCACTTAGCAAATGCTAAGCCCCATTCTTTTCTTGTTCAGAACGAGAAGTAGTGAGCTGCCATACTTGAGAAATATGTGAGGCTGCAGCTGTAGGCACCCACTGTCTCAAAAATATCAAGTGCCATAAATAACTATAAGTGGCTCTTTGCGTCTTTATGACCTCCTCTTTTTCCACCTAATATTCTGATTGGTTCCTTATCTCAAAAAGAGCATGTATTTGTAACTTGGAGTTTGCTGAAATATCTTCCAACTGCAGCAGCCTGTACATGGTCTGAGTTTGACAAATTTTACAATGTGATAATTTATTAAGTTGAAATGCACCAGTCATTTCAAACAAACATTCAATTACATAAGCTAAAGATTGGATTCTTCAAGTTTGCATTTCAAGACTGAGCGTTTGCATGTTTATTAGCCTTAGATCAGAACTTAGAGCTCTGTCTGAACTCTAAGCTGTCAGTCCTTTGATACACAGTAAAGAGCTCTTTGGTCTCTTCACTCTTTGAACTGCAACAGCAAAACTGAAGATTTCACTGGGATAGTTCCTTCCTTTCTTCTCTGAGATTACAAAATTATTTCAGAACTTTCTTCTTTTTTTTTTTTCCAAAAAATGCTTATTCCTCTATAAAGCTACCATGCATTTAATCAAGAAAATGTTGCTTTTGTTTGAATGCTGATTCCCCTTGAAAAATCTCCCAGTAGAGAAATACCATAGTAATATTAATCATTTTTCATTGTGAATTAGGAAAACTATTGCAACTATATCAGCTGTCTTAATTTAAAACATCCCATAGCTTGTGGAGATACCTATCTTTTCTGGCATATAAATAAAATAAGTACAGAATTCCAAAATGGAAAGATTATACAGTGTTCCTTTCATGGACTGTCAAAGTAAGGGAGAAATTAACATTGTGGTACTCATTTGCCTACCACCAAATTCTATTTTGGTATTTCCTGGTTATTAAATGTTGACAGTATTCCAGATAGCAATCCAAATTCCTGCAACTGCTTTCAAAAGTTTAAGGACTCTGTGGTGCACAGAGGCTCTCAAAAGCGTGTCTGGTGTTCACATTTCAAGCCTTCGAGAACAGAAATATAATCCTTTATAAAATATTCAGTATTCCTTTAGTTCTGGGCCAAGATTCTGATGGGAATAACAAACATACACACGGAGGAGTCTTGCACACACTTCCCCTCACTTTGCTAGTGCACTGTCTCATTCAGATTTCTCTTTTGCTGGCAAATCCCAGTAGCCAAACCTATACCCTATTAATAAATTCACTGTGGTTTCTGCAATACCATTAGATGCCAGTAATTGCCCAAGCTACAGCAGTAGGTGCCTTAAAATACCGTGAACCCCACTGGTATCTAATTATTAACCTGAAGCCAAATTCAGCTGTTAAAGCCATGAAAACATTTTCCCAGCACTAATTTTCACCATAGGTACTTCCTATGGTGAAATCACTTTCAATTATTTTGACTCCAGGACACCAAAGGCTGTGATTTAGAGGCAAGGGGAGCATATTAAAAACATGCAGAAAGCCTGGTTTTAAAGCGTGTTCTCACACCAGTACTCTACATCCAAGCATTATTTTAGTCAGGTGAGAAAAACAGAAAAAGAAGGAGGTTTGTTCGACCAGTTAGAATTAGCCAGCACTTTTCAGATACTGAATAACAGTTGCTATACATCAAAAAGTTTGCAAACCAGACCTTATTCCTAAATATTGGTAATTGTTATCGAAAGATTTCTAATTTCAGGGAAACACTGCACTCCTACCAAGTGCAGACCAAGAAAAATGATGTTACATTAATTAGCTATAGGATAAGGTATGAATTATTTACCAAGCTTGATTCACATGCATAATTCTTCACAGTCAAGCATGCAAATCAGATCAGGTAATTCTACACAATCATATGATTACTAATTTCATATCCAATTACTTCATCAGTGTCTGCAATTGCATTATTTAGAGGTACAGATCTGATAATATTCTTGTTTACATATTTTACAAACAGCTAGTACATTTTTGGAGTCTATGTAGATACTAAATATAGAATTTTAAACCCCAATGATAAGGCCATATGCTCTTAACAAAGGTTCTCATCTAACTGTAGAAGAATGCCTTCAACTTCTATCTTTCTATGGTTTGTAAGGCATAGATACAAACTGTGTTGCAAGTCAAAGAGATTTTTGTTCATGTCAGACAACAGGTTTCAGTATTTGCTTGATAGTGGACACCAAATGCAGAGTAGCCTTTTATTTGAGTCCTAACAACTGTTACCATTAAGCCTTAAGTAACAATCAAATTGCTGCTGCTGCTGTATTTGATAGATTCAGGTAGAAACTTAAGAAAACTCTATCCAATATTCAGAATTTCTACTGATGGTTGTCTTCAATACACTGTTCTAATTTGCAGCTTCTGTGACTACTGGGAGCACTAATTTCTTCAAATTAAAAGGAAACAAAATCCAATTTTTATATTTAAACAAGAACAGGCACAATTTTCTTTGAAAGCTGTTCCAGCAGATAGAGCATATATACATCTACACACATATCTCCATTTTAATGCAATAACACAGCCACATATATTCCATTTCAAGGATTTAACAAAGCAGAGAAAAGCACAATCAATTTTAACAATGTATTTTTTATGCAACATGAGGAAATTTTAGCCACTACTGAAATGATTGTACTTTTACCTTTTAAAAATATTCTCTATAAACCATGTGAATTTCTTTAGTTAGATGAAATAAAACAATGAAAAGGAGCAGCATAAATATTGTGTTTCTTTGTCAAAGAGTTTCCTATACATGCTATATGCTTATGAGGCTTAGGATCTTTTTTTCCCTGTACAGTTACACCTGTTATTTAATTTGAACTCCCTGAACCTAACAAAGAGAAGCACTAATACCTATACAGCTGTTGTAAGATTATGATTCAGTGTATTGATTTCAGTGGTACCAGTCATACATTTGTGTAATGCCTTTTCTAGTAACTCCAGTTCCCTTAAATATATTGTGGTCTTAGCCACAAAAACTCTGGCAGCAGAAAAGCACACTGCTAGAATAAGCAAAATTCATCATACCCACTGAAGTTATCTGTGATTGAAGAAACTGGTTATTTTTTGTGCTGTTCCTAAATCTCAACTTATCTTTAGCCTTAGCCCTTTATAAGTGTCATTGCTGTGCCACTGGGCAGCCAGGCAGCACTGGACAGCTGCTGGTCAGGGAATGAGTTCTGGGTAACCACAGATCCCCCCCAGCAAACTAGCTTGGTGTCCTTGTTTCATGCCAGCTCACCTGTCCAGTCTCCTTTCAAATATTGAGGGATTGTCTGTAAAATCAACATTTTTTTAAGGCACTTCTGTTCTGCCAGAAAAATAATAGCTGAGTTTAAAATTAAGTACCAGAAAATATATTTGGGGGTCCATTTTCTGATTTAAATCAAAACATTACTGAATCCATCCTTTTTCCTCTAATAATTCTATTGTCTCATTTTTCCTTTGTGTTAAATTATTTCTTTTCCTTGAAAAACCCTTCAGAGGGAGCAGGAAATACAAAAAACATCTTGTCAGGCACAGTGGAGGAACGTTCTCATTTGTTTCAGTTGGGTAGCTATGTGGAGACAGCTTTCCTTAGCTTTCTTGGCTGCCCCAAGAAAGAGAAACATGAAGGCCAGTCATCCCAAGAAAATACAGTCATACCACATTTGGAATCAGTGTTCCACACAATGGAACACTTCAAGTTCAACCAGTTGTTCTGAAATCACTCCTAAGACAGGGCTGGGCAAGCTAAAAGCAGGGAAAAAAAAAAGAAATTATTTGAAAATTTTAAGAACAGATAATAATCACGTTAGTTGGGAGACAAAGAAAGGGAAAACTCATATTTTACAAGCACTTACATGTGTAATTAAGGCTTTCCATCCATATAATGGTAGATGGCTCAGACCAAGCAGCCTAAATTTTATGTATTTTGGGGAAAACTAAAATAAAACTCCTCTGCCTTATATTCTTCTCCCTCTCCCATCTTCCCATCATTTAATATCCAAAAACAAGAGCAGGCTATATGATTGTGGTCCACATTTTTCTCTCATGTGCCACTTCCCACTTGGTGATGGTGAAATATCATTCAATTGATTCTTTTGTCTCTGTCTTCTTCGATGGACAGAAAACTCGACGAGTGCTTTGGAGCATTCTCACCACTTTACCATCAGCTGTATTCCAACTAAAATGGAAAAGCAGCATTTAGCAAGAACTGTCCATAAAGTCTTACCCCTTCTATAGCTGCTCAGAGAAGAAACCCTCTGCAGTTGGCATTTGTAACCACAGCGTGACTCACCACAGCCTCCACAGACACTGAAGCATTTTTTTCCGACAAAAACAGAAGAAAGAGCTTAATCAATGAAATTTCCCTGGTTTTACAGATTATTAGTAATATATTCTTATGCTGCCATCAAGAACAACCAAAATATGTAAGTATATCTGCACATGAAGACCAAGTTCGTATGGCCATTAAGACTTAAATGTTAATCCTTTTTCCCTGTGTAATTCACATAAATTATAGTAAAATCCACATCTTTCAAACTGCTTACATTGAGCTTTTGAGCCTCAATCCAGCAAACACCTGTTTATGACAGAGGAATTGTCCCATTGATTTTAGGTATACACATTAAACAGCTTTTGTTGCTTTGGAAACTCGGACTTGTAACTTACTTTTGTCAGCAAAATCCCTTTCACTGGTTTTCAAATAGCTGTTGGATCTGGCAATTCTTTGGAGAATGAATCAGATAAGGGTAATCACTTGCCCTGGGGAAGAAGGCTGCTGGGTTTGCCTGTATGACATGTAATACATGAACCCTGCTAACACCATTCTGATTATATTTCCAAGATACACACAAACATTTTACTAGCATGGGCTTATCTCTGGCTCAAGGCCTAAAATAATTAAGGCTCTAGGCTAGAAATGGAAGAGCTGTATTTGAGCATTGCAATGGAAACACAATGAATAAGAAGGCAGAAGTCTTGACAAATATGAAATACAAGAACTTGTCAGGCAGTAATGCCATGTTATAAGCATGACATGATTTGTTTATATAACAACTAATGGAAGGTTTTATACAGCAAACTCCCTTCCTCAGGAGTCAAAAAGAGTAAAACTGACTACTGACTAGAACTTGCCAGCTTACAAATCCAAATAAATTAATGTGAAAAGCATATGTCATCAATTACAGTTGAAATAGCTAACTGTAATTTTTGAGATCCATCTATTAAAGGCGATGTTACAGTTTATGCTAAACAAATCCTTAAATTCTCCCCGTTTCATTAAAAAGCTTAATATTGGAATTTCATAGGCAGGGAAAGCTATGACTGTTCAGGAGAGGCAAAGACAAAAATTGAAATTCAAAGAAAGAAACAGTAAAAGAAGTTGTGAAATCACTCAGTCAAATGGTTTACATTAGGATAAACAATTTTGCCCAGTGTGAACTCGAAATGGGAGATGACTTTCAGTTGGCACAAATGTTGTTCTAAATATATTTCAAGAGCAGCAAGTGTTTCCTGTGAATTTTTGTTCCTACATGGCAGAACTTCATCTAAATCCCAGCATCATGGATGAGCATCCTGCACTCCCTCCTCCAAGTGCTGAACCATATGTATTATTTGATGTTTCCCTGCAATGTGAGATGAATACCAGAAACAACCTCATGCCAAGACCTTCACATCCTGCAAATATGCAGGATTCTTCCTTCTGTCAGTCCTTGACCCACTTCACTGAGAGAGGCACCAAGAAGGGGATTTAACAGAGCTCCACACCACAGTGCTGACTGTGGTTGATGTTACGTAAATTATACACTTTACCACAGATGCTTTTGTGAGGTGACCATTACAGCACCACAGAGCTTTTACACAGCCACAGATGAGTCCCAGGTCTCCCTGAGAAGAGAATACAAGGCCATTGCCAGTTTCACTTCAGAAAATGAGATTTAAACTCAGTTATTTCCATGCTTTAACATAATATCTGACAGCCACGGGGTTCAGTGTTTGCATACACTGCTATGCATCCTAAAATTAACACAGAATTTTGTTGCAGACAATGAAACCAAGAAAAATTATCACTAACATCTTGAAAGTGGTAGAGAAGAAAACACAAAGCGTCCTCAGAATTCCAGCTTCCTAATCTTATCAGGCTTTTCTTATGAAGAAGTCCAGAAAGTCTGTTTTAATCTATTTGCTTAATTATTTTAGCAAAGAAAAAATGGATAAAATCTGTTATCTCGATGGCCATATCAAATATGGATTCAGACAAATCTATCCCGCTTATCTAGTTCTACTGAAACATTTATTATTGCTCCAGACAAGAGAAAAGGCATTTCCAATTAAGGGAATTCTCATGAGAAAATAGTACTGAGAGCAGAAAGACCTTGAAAATCCAAAACACAGATTATAACCCTACAGAGCTGATTCATTAATTGATAGGGCCATTTACACCTGGCAGTGTATTTCACTGGATAACAGAGAGGTTATCTACTACACTCAAATAATTCAGCATGCAAAACTAACTTGAGAATGATGGTAGTGGGATTATGCCATTTTGAACTATTAGATGGGAGAAAACATGAATTTACCCAATTGCAGAACACAAAAATTATTGCTAGTCAGTTTAGGGCAAGATCTATTTCAAAATCTAAAATTCACAAGAATTTACAGCTACTACAACTGACTTAATTTCTGCAATCTCTCAGGTTCTAGGTAAGCCTAGGTGTGACAACATTTCTTTCAAGTAACTATTGATATTTCAGCAGCTACATTACAACCTTTTAGAACCTGCTTACGATGTTTGTTTTTATGCTGTGATCATGCTTGCTGCTTTTACTATCCTCTGTATTCTGAAGTCTGTGTCCTTTGTACGTGTGTCAGAAACAAATGATTCAGTACTATTGACCTTCATGAGGTACAGAGCAAAACGGTCTGCAAATCCCACATAATATTTACAGCTGGAGGCCAACAGGTTCACTCTTTAATGAATTATTCTAGTACCAGTGATATATCAAACCCAATCTGCTTGCTATTTTTGCTTCAAAAGGCACCCTTCTTGGCTACCTCAGTTACAGAGTGAATGAAGTAAAGTATGCTTCATGTTTTGGTGACAAAGTTGAAAACTGTAGGCAGAAAAATAGAAAACAAAAATGGAACTTCAGTTAAAATGCTTTCATTTCCATTTCACACACTGGTCATATCACTGCCCCTGAATGTGTTTTTTCTGGTTTTTCCCTCCTTTCTTCTTTATTTCTGTGGTCTGATTGCCCAAATAGCTATTTTTAACAAGACTTAGTGTTTTCTAGCTTCTCTTTCCAGGAGTCTCTTCTGCAAAATTAACAAGGACAAAACAGTGGCGTGCAATCATAACACACACAGGGTGAGACAGAGACTGAATAGATAAATCCTTGAACTCAAGGAACCCACAAACACCTGCCCAGGTTTCCTTTTTGGTGTCATTACAGAGTAAATCATACTTGAGCTGAGAAACTCCACATTGCTCCCACTATCATTTAGTTCAAGAGAGACAAATACTTTTAGAGTAAGACCCTGTCTGTGGCTCTGTTACAGATGCCAGAATGGCAAACCCAAACAGGAAACCAGGACCGCTATTGGTGACAGATGAACTGCGGACTTCGAACCGAGGGCTTCCAAGGAGTTCCTTAAAACATATTAGTATTCTCAATAAAACCTGTACTTAAAAACAGAGCAGAACTTAATGGATCTTAAAAAAAAAAAAAAATTCTGCAACAATTCCCTGACAATTTTTTAATTTCTTTCAGAGGATTTTATGAAGTTTATTTGGTTTTATATTCTCTGCTGTTAATCATGAAAGAAACTCCATCAGGCTTGTCAACATACAATGTTCATATTGTGTAATTTATGGAAAGAACTTATGATTCTTGTGCCAGAAGTGATCTCATCTCAAAATAAGTGTTTTGAGTGATCCCTGTTTCTATTGAATCTTTTTAAGAACACCAAGTTCTCTGTCTATATAACTGGGCACCATATCAAATGTCAATGTAATCTTTTCCACTTACACCACCAGCCTCAGACAATGGCCTGAGCCATCAGCAAGTTGCTGTTAATTTTAGCTATCATGCTGCATATTACAGGTCCAGAACAAGATTTACATGAGATTGAACACAACCACGAATTGAAAAGCCACTTAAGATTACTGAAACTATATAAATGAGGCAAACTGCTGAAGACAGCAAGAGGAGTCAGAGGAGGTTTTACCTCAGCCTCTGCTATTCTTGCAGCCTTCAGTTTTGGTCGCAGATGCACATATCCATGAGCTTTCAGTCTGGCACAACAGTGGAATCCTTTTTTTCTTGAATGACATGGAGAAAGAATTAAAACATTGCTCCCTTTTATCACCCCTGTAGCCATCACTGAATCTCCAGCTCAGTAATCTTCAGCATCTTACTCCCTGATCTCCCAAGATTCCAGTTTCAGCTCAAGTATTAAAGATGTTGACACTCTTATTCAGGCCATAAGTGATTCTAAAGAATTTTACCATTTAAACTTAAAGCGCTTAAAGCTTGCCTAATTGCTGTTTTCCATGCTTTATATTCAGCTGATGACCAGAAAAAGTTGTATTTAATGAGGAAGAGGCACATTACTGAAACCTAGATAAAAAACGAGTTTCACTGATGAGATCTATTTTTATAAAATTAAAATTATTATTATGTCTGCAATTCTTAAATTATTTCAGGAAGAGTGCCAACATCATAAAATGCAGGAAACAATAATGAGAAGCCCTCTTGCCTCTGTGGTAGCATCATAAATTATTTTTGATGAACGAGGCAGGCTTCCAAATCTTCCTTTCAGAAATCCAAGCCAATACTCAGATTGAATAAAATCAAGCTTGGCTCAGCGGCAGGCAGTTACAGTCTGGGGAAAAGAGCCTTCAGTTTCCCTTTCCTTTCCCAGGACACTTTACTTAACAGCACAAACCCAGAGGACCCAGGCTGTTAGCTCACAAAGCCATCTGCTTTTTAATCATCTGTGGGAACCATATGAGTACTTAGTTAAGTGCTATTCTGCTTTAGTCATCTTCCTAGTCCCAGATTTCTTCAGCTTTTCCTTCAAGAATATATTTAAATCTAATCAGTTTTCCCATGTCTGCCTTGCCTTTACTGAGTAGTTTAGTAGTTTGAAGGACAAACAGGTGAGGTTTTTCTTTTAAATATGAAGTAGTACATGTTTAGAAAGTGAGAATGAAAAGAGCTTGTGTTGTTCATGTCAAAAAAATGAGAACAAGAAAGGGCACATTCCACATTTGTTTCTGTCTTTGCCACAAGAAGGAGGGGGCCACAGTCTCTTAGAGATGGCAATAAACTTTACTACTGTGAGCTTTTGTAAGTTCCCTAACTTCAGTTTCTGGTGATTCCCTGTTTTTCACGTTTACAGTATCAGTAAGCAGCACAAGGGCATGTGAGCGAGAGGAATCCAGAACAGCCATTCAAAAGACAGAACACGAATCTTTTTTAATTTATGTTTACAGCTCTTCAGAACTTCATAGCTCTCCACTGGCTTTGATTGACAGTAGCTATCTTCTACGTCATTTTTTAAGCAAATCAGCAGGAACAGCATCTAGGCTTCTTGCCTGTACTTCTGCCCTGCAACATCTGCCTGTGCTGACATTCTGCTCAAAAGGAGCACCAGTTTCCAGTGTAGATCTGCCACATCAGTGGGACAGCAAAGCAGGTAGATTTTGCAACATGTACCAGGGACGTAAAAAAATTACATGACTTACTTAAATCTATATTATTCCTCTACAACTGTGACCTTGGTGCAATCATTAGATAATGACATACAAGTCCTTCCATTCACTTTGTTTCTTATCTTACTATCTGGTGGCATTCAAATAATTTTTTTTTTCATTGTTACAATTCATCTTACAAAGTTTATATATTATCTTTATCCTTTTTCTCCTCACTGTTGTTAAACTTTTAATGTATGTGAAAGGAGATGTTATTTGCTCAGCCCTACACACTTTTAAAATCCTAACTGAAAAAATCTGAAAACAAAACTAAACCCATTGGTTTGGCTACAAACAAGCACTGACTGATCTACAGTGATATACGTATGAAATAAGAAGCTGATACTCGGTTTCTCAGAAGTGCTTAAGGACCAGGTATATAAAAAATTTATATAAAAGTTATATAAAAGGAAAAGGCATATAAAAAGCTATATATACCTCTGGAAAGGTATAAACTGATTCAGTTATATGCCATTCTATGGATCTGATCATAGAGTAGAAATGGATCCATTTTAAAAAGCTTAGGGAAAAACATAAAACATATCTTAGAATTATTAGGAATTTCATTTTGAGAAGAAAACTTCAGAACAGTAATGAATAAACTGCATTCTTCAGTGAAAAGCAACCCCATTTACATCATTAGCAAGGTTTAAACATAAATAATGTCTCTGAATTATGTATATTGAATTACAGCAGGCAGTGGCAAATAACAGCACTTACTCCTCTAGATGTGCACTCATGCACCTACATTTTCTTCCCTGTATTATCCTCAGAGGTCAGAGAGGCCTGTGGGATATAAGCTAAGATCCAAACAATATGCAGATAACTAAGCTGTCACATCAAATTTGAATGCTTTCATTTCTCAGTAGTGCTTTCATTTCTCAGGAGCAAAATGCAAGATTCCTGGTTAGAGTAATAGTGAAAGTATAGTAAAGGATTACTGAGGGGATATAAATAGGGGTAGAAAAAAGAAGGCATAATCTGTCTCAGAAAAGACATTTTCCGTCAGTATCAACACAATCATTTGTAACCAGATGGCTCCTCTACATTTCCAAAATAATGCTGCACATCCTAACAAGAACAGTCATGGGACTGACTCCCTGCTGTTATGACCGTGAGGGAAGTGCATTCTTTCCATGTTATATAGAGAGAACTGGACAGAAGCATTTCTTAAAACAACAGGAAGGTGAAGATACATACTGTTTTTATATGTATCCCAGAATGGCTGCAAACACAGAAACTAAATTCAGGGCTTACATAAACGTTTTTCCGTAGCTCTAGATGTCCCTTGTACAGATCTAATGCACATAGGGCAATATTCCAGAACTATTGCTTTGTTGCCACCTCCATCCCTTAGAAAATAAGGAATAGATCCCAGTTCTTGAAAATGGTGTGAAACAGTGCTTCTTTTGACCAACTAGCTGTGGTCAGCTACAGTCAGTGCTGAAGAAAGTCAGGTTTGTGTCATCAGTTAAGCACGGAGTAGAAAACGTTATCTCTTCGCACAGACTGAATTCAACAATTGCATTTGATTCTCATTCAAATCTATAATATTTGTCAAGGGACATTAAAAAAACGATTATAACCTTAAGATGCACTATAAATTATAAGGAGAGGAAGCAAGGAGAATTCATGTTACCATGAAAAAAAATGGAAATGCTATACCAAGAAAATAAATGTGTCTGAAACAATGTAGATGGAAAAGGCACATGTGCTTTTCCTTTTTTTTTCTGGTGATTGGTTGGGAACTTTCTTCATTTCATTCATGTTAATTATTCTTAAATTTCTGCTGCCATTACTGACCATGAGCAAGGAGCTCCAAACTGTCAACAGCTCAGAGCATTTTTTCCAGAAAATCATTTCCAATTCTTAATTTAAGTCTGTCTGTTACTTGGTTGAATAAAGAAAGACATTTTTTCATTTATTTGTACTTCTTTCAGCCTCTCTGAAGAACTAATCATATGTGAGTATTTGGGGATCATGTATCTCATTTAAGAAGGAATTAGTCTCTATGGGGTAAAGAAACAACAAGAATTAGGGACAAGAACAGGAAATCCAAAGCTTGCAGGAATTTTAAATTCGGAATAAAAATCTCTCCATCTGTAAAACTATATATCAAAAGTGCATGTGGTATAATTTTAAAGTCAGCTCATCATTAGATCTGTATTATACAATGAAGCATAAACTTATTTTAGCATGAAGTATGGAGTATTGGATCTTAGTTTCACACATCACCTGAACGGAAAGATGTCTGGTTCAATTATTTCTTTGAGATTTTCTGCAGGTGTTTCATAACCCATAAATGTCACTTATCAAAATGCAATTACATCGCCTCTTTGCCAACATCAACATTCCTCCTTATCTGCATTTCATTTTCTGTCCTGCTCTAATCCTTTTTTCTTTCACCCCACTTTCTTTCTCTTATTCCTTATTAACCCACCAAACTGCAATAGTTCGCTGCACATTAGTGCCCACTCAGCATCAGCTGAAATGCTGTGAATGAGAGTGGCAGAAGAGCTGGCACACAGCTCCTCTCTGGGGCAGGAGCTTCTGGCAAGGACTGGAATGCATAAGGGTGACAGCAGAACTCCTCACTGCTCCTACTAAATCACCCAAACCCAACTGTCAAAGTCCCCAAATTGCCTGGTATGTCTCCAAAATACCAGTCCAGGTTTTGGAAGCAAGAGAGCCGACGACCATGACATCCAAAGTGAGCTTCTCTTTCGAGTCGTTAGCTGAAACTCTGACACAGTGACTGTAATCAGCATCAAAGGCAGCTCTGAGCTGCCTCTGGTACCTGTACAGGACACTGAAAAGCCTGAATGCCACTGGCCCCTGAGACTGTCCTCACTGTCTACCTCAACAACCCAGCGAGTTCCTAAAACCACAGGGTGCTTTTGGAAAAAGAAAACAGCCCTAGGGTATGTACTAGGAAACAACTGCGAGCAGTCAGCTTTCCTTCAGTAGTGGTGAAGTGTCCCATAGTGCATTGTGGAGGCAGGGGGAAGGCAGAAATCTTTTTCCTGACTCTCCACAAGTTTTAAATTGCCCTCACTGCCCTCTCCTGTCACACACTTTGGGACAGGCAACATTGACTACACAGCTGGAGAAACAAGCCATCAAGAGATCACTTTGCCTGCAGGCTGGTAGATGTAATGTGAAAGGGAAGAAAACTTCCCTTTCTGTAGGGCAGGGAAAGATATCAAGAATTTCAGGAGACAAGCTCATCCAAAATAACTGCTCTGCCTGTATAAACACCTTTGAACCTCTACAGCATAGGAAAAAAAGATGTTTCAAACAATAGAAATCAACTTAGCTTTCAGTATAGGCAGTTCCTTTACATCCCAGAGTATGATCATCTAAACAACTTTTAAGGATATTTATATCTTGTCACAGATATAGTATATAGAGAAAAACTAAACCATTAAGACAGTTTTATTCTGCAATAAAATCTAAGCATGTGACAAGAATTAGGACATATTCTATAGGTGATTGACTATATAGAATCTTGTCAATGTTACTCCAATGCATTTCTAATGCAGAAATACTTCTTAAAACGTTCAAAAGCAACATTAAACCACATCACAGCAATAACAAAAGCTTTTATAATGGACTAATTTCCCAAGAGTTTATGAAGCAGATGTTTATACAAAAGTTCAAACTCTCAGGTCTACCTCCTAGCAGTCATTTAAAAAATGAACTTAAGCTACAAATATTTGAATGTGCTCAAATGCCCAGAAAAAGAAGCAGGAAAGATGGAGAACACTAATTAGATATTGGGGATGCTGATGCACTGTGAGTACACAAAAATCCATTTTCAAGACAGGTGAAGAACAACAGGACACTTGGACCAGTTGCTCTCAGTTTATGATCTGTAAGTAATCTTACTCATATGTGCCTAAATACTTCTGGATATTTATTTTCCCTGCACAGTAATAGCCAGTTTTATTGAATGGAGACTGATCATTTCACAAGTACTAAAAAACAAGTGCATCTAAAAAAAAAAAAAAAAACAAACCACAAAAACCTCTGCTCTTGTGCTGCAGCTATAACGTGTTAGAACCAACTTTATACATCAAGAAAGCCATAGAGAAGTGTTAACAGTTTATTTTCTTAAAAACTGTTAATCAAGAACCTAGCTTTCATCAGCACAAAGCCAGCACTTGCTAACATTTTGGAAAATATAAACTGCTTTAAAAGATTTGGTTCAGCAAAGTACTTGAATATTAAATCCAAATTCCTTGGTATTACAGCAAACTGTACAAACAAATACACATTTCTTCCCACCAATTCCTAAATATGACTAAAAGCAGAAGATACATATCTAAATGTCTAAAATCCCCTTTGAAATACTAGACTCAATAATATGAACCTTTCTGCAAGAATTTTTACATATAGCCAAGTGAAAACATTTTGACAGAATTTTTTAGAATGTTATTCAATTTTAGAGTAGCTTATTTTTCAAGTATAGCACATGCTGTGATTTAATAGATTACTACTGAGTAGTATTTAACCTTCTTCTCTGTGGTTTCAATGTCTTTTTCTGAGAGATTTATAGGAGAATTCTTAAAAAGCTTCGGTTTCAGTCTTGTGGCTTAAAACTTTATTTGGTAATACTGTATTACTAGAATGGCCTTGAAATGCATTTACTTAAAGAATTTTTTTTCCCCATACATCTATCCATGTGCCTGGCACACAGGCACAAACATTTATGTTTTATAAAAGCCCAGCTGTCCACCCAGCTTGCTGTAGCTGCAGAAGCCTCTCAGGGAGCTGTATATAACCACAGCCACATACCTGGTAATCAAACCAGTATCATCAGGAATGTCCTCTTTCAACAGCTTTGACAGAAAGCATGATCAATACAAAAGATTAGAAGCAGACTTATTCTTTCCCTCCTCTGGTATTTGTTCACATAATAACAGGCTACCTAGCTGGTAATGTTTGTTTCCCTCTCCTGGATGTAGCTCAGCAAATGAGCAAAGCTATGGGAGTTCTAAAATGATAGAGTGGGGTAACAACTAAAACATAAGTTCTGGCTCCTGGTGCACAAATACTTATTTTTTTAAAGAGCCTAAGCCCAGGGCTTA
Source organism: Corvus brachyrhynchos (assembly GCF_000691975.1). Lineage (NCBI taxonomy): Eukaryota > Metazoa > Chordata > Aves > Passeriformes > Corvidae > Corvus > Corvus brachyrhynchos. The sequence continues at coordinate 531,687 of NW_008236509.1, read as the reverse complement.
TGAAGTTTTTGCTCTGACTCAAATCTCTGGCACATCAATGTGCTGTTATTCAAGGGTGCTATAAAAATTCAATGCAGAGTTTAAATCCTAGAAACATTAAATAAACCATACTTTAACACAGCAATTCCCAAATCATATAGATGTATAGAAAGAGGTTTAAAGATAAAACATCACTAGGTTTTCCTGTGTTTACTTTTGCTAACCAGCTCTGACTGGTAGTAAGATATAAGGCAAATTTACCAAAAGAGAAGCCCCTAGAAATGTCTTGAAGAACACAGAATAGGGTGCCATGAAAAGGCAGCAATCCAGAATTGTCTGAGAATTAGGCCTCTAAAGAGTATCCCAGAAATTATGCTGTTTCTTTCACAGATAGAATTTGTTCATGGGCTAACGTGGGAAACAAGTGGCTTCTTAAGACTCGTGTCAAAGGACGCCAAGGACATAAAAACCAGAAAGCTCCTCTGTCATGATGCTCCTGTTCTGTGAATAAGCAAAGCATGAATATTCTGAGGTGTTCTGATCTGGTGTCCTTCTATGGCTTTCTACTCATTGCAAGGTTTCTAACTAAAATAGAAACCAATTATATCTAACCCTTTGCCTATACCATCATTAACCTGCTTTCTTTACAAATTAAAGGCACTGAAGCAGAACTTTATCTTTTTAATGATGCTATCAATTTAATTCTCTTCGATCTTTTACCTTTCTTGCACAAATTAGTTGCCTGCATTACTTTTGGTATCATCTCTCCTGAGAGGTGATCCAGTAGGTGAGTTATTTTTAATAATGCTTAGGCATCAGCTTTCTTTTGAAGCTTCTGCAGCACTCATAATCCTGACTGCAAGGAAAAAGTTGGCACATCTAGACTTGGTATGGTGTTGAAAGAACGCTATCAACTTAAAATTCATACTGAGCCACACCCAGGAAGTACGAGTTTCTCCCTACTTAAACCAGAAAAAGAACAAGCACAGAAGAAGGAGAGGAAGAGTAGCAGGGAGGAGGGAGAAAGATTAAATGATGACTTGATGGAGATGAGCTGAGAAGAGATGATGAGAAGAACAAAAAGGAACATAATGCAGCATGATTGGGGAAAACACTAAAGACAAATTTAAAAAAACAGGAAGAAATTGAAATGTGGGAACATGAGACAAAGCCAAAAAAGTATTTCCTCACATTGCTTATTGGTTGTAAGGGTATTTTAATCGAAATGAATGGAGGAAAGACACACATCTGTGTCCCGTGCTCTGGAGTAGATGTATGTGCATTGACCTACCTGAGGAATCATCAAGAAGAGCAAAGATTTTCCCATGGGGTGTCTCAATGCCATGTCCTATTGATCATTGTGACCACAGTGTTGAAAAGCTAACAAGTCTTTTTTCCTGATTTGTCCCAAAGGGTATTACTGTGGATATGGGGTTGGTTTCTTTCACTTCAAGATCTTGGAAGAAAACATGTACACTTACAGCATTCAAAGTCCTAAAGTAATTCAGCTGCAAAATGAAAAACAGAAATGAAGTATGTATATAATTGAAATGAAATTTAAATTATATTTTTCCATTACAATCCGTTCTAAGAAGATGCTTTTGTTCACATAGGTTGGACTTGAACTTGATGATTTTGGAGGTCTTTTCCAACTTAATGATTCCATGACATTATATTCTGAAATTAACACCTTCTAGAAATTCCAGGACATCAAGTGTGTTTACACTATCAATTAGTGAGGTGCAAAGGAGGGGTGGGGGTTGATGTGCTGCACTCCATTATGGTTCCAGGCCCCCACATGCACCCTGTATCTTTACCCACAATGAAGTTGTGCAGGCACAATGCAGACTGATACCCAAAAGACCCCAGGGACCCGCAGCCCTTCTCCCAGCTCTCAGCATCACGGACAATGCTATCACAGAGAGGCTGTGCCATTCTGACAGCACACTCAGCACAGCTTGCAGCCTGGTTTATGTGAGGAGAGGTGGCACATGTCAATCTGAGTGACGAGCCGTCCAAAATGTTAAATATTGCTCTGACACCAATCCCATCTAGGAGGTTTAACAAATGACTGCTTCAGCTTTCTCTTGGTAAAAAGCAATGAATTATCCCCCAAGAAGGAGTATGGGCCAATAGGAAGTACTTGGTAGAGTAACTACATCACTTGATAGGTCTTGAGAAAATGGCAATTCTCTTCTGAGTAGTTCTGTAATACTTCACACACTCAGAAGTCTCTCTGTCTGAAAAAAGATCCTAGGACATCAGTATATTCTTGCAGTCACAAAAATATATGTATAACAACCAAGTCAAAGGTAAAATGGGATAAACTATAGGATTATCTTGGAAGTTGTAACAAATTAGGACCCAAAGACACAAGCCCTAACTTCTTTGTTTTCCCTCTGGAATTATTAAGGAAGTGTCAGTGCCTAAAAAATGTTGCTTAAGAGATGTAAGTAAATTCCTGGTCAAATACTAAGCCTTGTTCATCTTTCCTGTGCTCCTTTTCAAAAGAGGACTCTAGAAAAATCTTTTGGGAAGCACAATAATGAATATGCAAGCAGTAACAGAGTTGATAAATCATTTATGAAAAAAGTGAAGGGATAACATTCCCAAATGCCAATCCCTTAACAAAATAAATACAGTCCATTTTGAAACAGACAATTAGATAACTGCCATACCCAATCCAGTGGGAAGACATGAATTATGACTGGCAGAAAGCAAGCAACCAGGAGGTCATTCAGCCAGTTTCCTTAAGAGGGATATTTCTCAGTGAGAAAACAGGAGTCTGCCAACCTGATGTGATACAACCAGTGGATGAATTCAAGCTTCTTGAGAAACAGCCTAAATGATTACATGAATGGAACTTTTCCTGCCTTTACATATCTGTTAAATGATGATTTTTACACGACATAAATTCTTTGTTGGGTGTCTTCAGTTTAGCATGTTTAAGAATTATTAAGATTACTGAACTTTACACAGGTAGTCATGACATTGTATAATTATTTTCCCTTTTCCTCACTCACTGCCAGACATCCTGATTTTACATACATTAAAAAACTCAAATAAACCAGAAGTGTATACAAACTTCAAGCGGTTAAAGGGATTTTGTTCGACCTTCAGTACTTTGTGAGTAAAAGAAGTTAACCCACCTAGGAAGAGAAAAGGAATCCAATGACAATCTACAACTGGGATTAGTACTTCGCTGGTGTATTCAAATTCTGAAGTTTTCTAGTAGAAAGCCTCACCAAGGTCTGCTTAAACCAACAAAGAGATTGCATCCTTTAGAAGCATTTTGGATCTGTTTCTTTATTCTCTGTGAAGAAAGAACAAGCTCATTTCTTATTTTAAAAAAGAAAACACTGTCTCTAAGCAGAACAAAATAGAGCAGTCCTCTGCATTTACCAGTGAGAATTAACTTGACAGAAGGACATTAAGGATTTTACTAACAAAGCAACAAAATCAAACAAACTGTGATAGCAAGCTTCAAGAAGTAGTAGGGCTAGAAATCCTACAATCTTTCCCTTAAGGTGCATATCTGCACTGTACAAGTATAAGGTCTGTAGCCTGTTTGAATTATGCAAACCTGACTGAGCTTTCTTTCAGAAAGAACCTCTCAGGAACTCAACACAGGAATTGGGGACAAGATCATGTAAATAGACTTGACCTCTTTCCTGCTTATAATTCATAATTTAGCTGCAGTGTCAAATAGCAAACTAGATGTAAATAAAATTCTTCTTATGAGGATTAAGCAAATAAGTATAATTAGTAAAACTATAATTATCAGAGCAATGTTCCCATTCCAGCAATAAAGAGAGAGTGCCTGTAGAATAAACTCTGGTTTCTCTCCTTCCAGGTTAACCAACCACTGAAAAAAATGAAAAAAACATGAATAATTCAGGATTGTACTTGCTTTATGTAAAAAAGGGCCCTGCATGTAAATTCAAATGAATCCCCCATTCACTGAAAAATCAACTCATTTACTTTCAGAATAGCAAACACAGAAAATAATTTCCTTTTAGATGACTGCATTGTATGACTGTTTTGCATCCTGTTGAACACACAGTAAGGAATTAACTGGCATAAACATCTCAGCTCCTACCCTGAAGGTGTAAACAGCCCTGGCAAGAGCCTTCTCCATCTCTAATTTTGTTTTTTTTAAGTAAGCATTCTTGCACAGACAAGATTGTCAAAAATTAGACAGCACAAGACACTAAACAATAGATGAGGATAATTAGATCACATTCCAATACCACTTTTTGTAACTCCAGTGAAAGGAAAGGAATAGAGTGTCAAGGTCTTTAATGCTTTTGTTTCTGAACCTAATTCTATAAAGTCATTTACTCACTTTCAAAACAGCTACCAAAACTAAAATGGCACAGCATTGCACATGATGAATCATTGCCTTAGTTTTAAACTTGTCCTGCAGCGTTGGCATGCACACAGGATGCAAGACAGTTTAATGTTTTCTCTACAACATTTGAAAATATCTGGATTTTGGACAAAACCTGAGTTTCCACAATCATTATTTTAATCTGGTTTGCAAGTAACTGTACTCACATGAACCTAGAGAGTCACTAAACATCTGAAATAGTGTCTGAGCTACAGAATTCCTTGATATAAAGTTTGTTGGCTAAGTCAGGTAAACAGCAAGTTGTAACAGCAACCAAGAGCACTCACAAAGTTTTTATTTGTTGTTTAAAACTAAAGAGAAGTAAAACCATCTTTTGGCTTAAGGTAGGGGCACCTGAAAGGAGGTCAAAGAATACCTTAATAAACAAAGGTTAAGGGCTCCCATCCCCCTAATCTGCCCCCATGCAAAATGTTGCAGGAAGGAAGGAATGACAGAGGATTCCAGCATGCCTGTATCAAGTGGCAGCTCCTTCAGGAAGGAGAGGCAGGCAGTCCACAATCCATTTCAGTGTCAGTGTTTTATCTGCATCACAGACTGCTTAGAAATACTTCCACTACAGATCATGAAGAAATGGTGGCTGCCCAGGAAAGCCTCAGAAAGCTTCCTGTTGCAAACTGCCTGCAGTTGCCCCCTTGTGAATCTTCTGCTTCTCACTTTCAAAGGCTAATAGCCCCCATCTTTTGAGCTATACATAAAGTAGGGTAACCAAAAATTACTGGCACATTAACAGAGAGAAAGAGTTCTAAACGCCCTAAAATACAAAGGGGGAGTGGAGGAGAGATAAAAAAATATAACCCCCATTATCTTGTTTCTATAGTTTTACCTTGCTTAAAAGAAAACAGTCTTGTAGAGACACACATGGATATTTGTTCCTATCAACACACCAGGCAGTCTCCAGAGCATAAAGGGACTTTTACTCCATTTCACCCATAGAGATAAACAAAAAGGCCATCTGCTTCTGGATTTGAGTCACTGAACTCCGGGAGCTGCAGTGAGTCATGTGTTCCCTACATTTGCTGTGGGGCTGTCACAGTAAAGATTCCTGTCTGTCATTTTTCATGTCTTCATCTTTCATGTCATTTTCCTGTCTTTACCTCATGACTCAGTGGGATGAACTGTGCTTAGCTCAGCACAGGTAATTACATAAATATAAAGTAGATGAGGGAAAGGCATTACAATTTTTGCTTTTCCCCTCACTCCAACAGAAAGCATCCTTCCATTCACATGGCAGAACAGCATTAGACCTCCTAAAGGAAGAGAGCCAGTTACTACAGGCACATCGGCCAGCCCGAAGCAAAAGAGAAAATCCAGTTTACAGGGACACAAGCAATTTATACACCCACCCTCAGGAAAGGAAAAGTAGCTAATCTATACTCAGTTGTTTTCTTAGTTCAAAAGTATAAATGACTTCATACTTACCTTTAGGCATACGTTCATGATTGTCTTGTGTCTTTTTAGCCTCATAACTGCTGAGGATGGTGGTAGTCACACCTTCACTGTAGCTCAGGGCCTTGCATGAGATCACTTGTTCACTGAAAAGAAAACAGTGATTCAGGGTCAAGATAATTTCTAGCATTATATTTTTATTTCCCCTGTACAGAAAGCCTTAGAAGCAGCACATGGACAATGCCCTGCAGAAGCCACAGCCATGGTTAGCTCTTTCAGCAGTTCAATATGCTGGCTTTGGCAGGCTTCTCTTAGCCCCTAACTTTCTCATCTTGGATTGCCCAGACCAAAGTTTCCTACCTTAAAGTATGTGCCCTGGACATAATGTTCTGCAGAAAAAATGGAGCTTCAAGTAGGTTGGCCTGGAGCCAGTTTTTGACCAAGGAAAAGCATTTAGCCGAGGCAAAGTCTCAGAGTGATCAGCAGCAGACAATTATTCTGTGAGCTCCCACTCGTGAAGCCAACTGGGTTTAACACTAGAGTAAGTTCCAGAGCGAGGGCTCACTGTTCACAGCGTTTTCTTTTTCTAGACTGAGCATTTACTATAGAACTCACACAAAATGTCGCATCTGACCAATTTAAATAAATAAATAAAGCATTACTTTTTCTTGCTCTAACTCTGCTTGCTTTTAACCAAAAGAGTTGTGAAACTCCTGTATCAGAAAAGAAAACACCAGGGCAAAGTTAGAGAACCATAGGAAAAATGAGTTTAGTTACTGAAGGACAGAATCACATATTTCAAGAAAAGAAAGGGCCTTCTGGGTCATATAGCTCATATCCCTCGACAGCAGGATGGTTGCTGCATGGTCTCTAATGCATTTTCATTGATTTTTCTCTTTTTTTAATACTCCAGAGAGACAGCATCTCATCACACCACCCATGATAAACTCCTCGTTGTCCACTTAATTTACTGCAGAGCTGGAAACCTTTTCTTTGTGTCTGCAAACTTTCCCTTCATATACTATGCTACCTTTAAAATTATTTAAGTAAAGCTCCTTTCTCTTCTGGGCACTGGTTCATAAACTGAAAACCACAGTTTCTTAGTCACCTACAGTCAGCAATTAACCCAGTATAATGATGGCACAACTCTTAGTAATAATGGTACAAGAAGTAAAAATAGAAGAGGTATCATTAGCAGGTTCAAGTTATCTATTCAGGCACTAGGACACAACTTGAATTTTACACCCTTAAGGCTTGATACAGTGTGATTTTTAGATGATCATGTGTTAAATTGTTGTTGCATACAGACATAAATCAACTTTTACAATCCATCAGATTTTGAAATCAACTGTTATTAACAAATAAAAAAGCACAGAAAATGGTAATGTGCAGAAGGTCTAGAGTAGAGAGGAATGAAAAAGCATAAGAAAAGCAAATAGCACTAAATTATTCAAACTTACAATCAGACTATGCATTCATCATATCACACTAAGCTTTCCTAACTTACAGTATAAAAATCTTTGCCTCTAACTATTAAGTCAGAAGATGCTATCTCCAGACATTTGAAAAGTTTTCTGCCATTCCAGTAGCAGAGTTCCCAAACAGAATTACAGGAATCTTTCAAGATTAAGAGTTACTGGATCCAGATCGCCAATATTACACATGATAATATAGACAGCAAATATAGATGGCCTTTATCCAAAAGTCTTCAAGAATAGGAAAAAAAAAAACAGAGCACAAAACCAAATCAACACACACACATTTGCTGGTGTGCACTTATTGTATTTCAGCATGCAAGTCATATTGGTTTTTTAATTGCCTGTTCACATGAGAAACTTTTACCCAGTTTTGAAAACACAGCCTACTTCTGTGTGCAGGCTTCAGGGAATAATGCAGTTGGCATGTTTGTAGCCCCCAGTGCAAAGTGTTCCTTCTCTGCTGACTGAAATTAATACCATAAACGTGGAACCATTACTTTTCCTTTGCTTCCTACATTATTCAAGCATCATAATTGAAATCTTAGAAAACCTGCTATTAGACACAATAAATGATGACCCAAAACGTTTTTGAGACATAATCCCCCAAAGGCAAGTACTCCACATAAGACCCCACAGTCCAAATTTCAGAATTAATTACTTTTGTCATTTGTGACAGGCACTGTGAATCTGAATTAATTATATTAGGAATATCTGTAAACAGAGTAATGGCTTGAAGGAAGAAAATCTTTTTGATAGAATTTGCCATGCATTTTGGATGCTGAAACACAGGATGTGGCTGGGGAACTAAGCTAAATTTACCCAGAAAATTAATTGTATAATATTCTGTCCACTAGTGAATATCTTTAAAAGATTGGCTTGTAACAGACTGTCAGGAGAACAGTGACCTTTCTGCCTGACAACAGAAGCACAAGCAACATCACTATCTTAATAAAACATATGACCACCAGTACTCAAGGAATCAATTCCCTGCTTCCCGTGGGCAGGCAGGTGTTCAGCCATCTCCAGGAGAGCAGGGCTCCATCACACTTGGGACTTGGGAAGACAAACACCATCACTCCAAACGTTCCCCCATCCTCCTTGATCCACCACTTTATATACTGAGCATGATGTCCCATGGTCTGGAATCTCCCTTTGCTCATCTGGGGTCACCTGTCCTGGCTGTGTCTCCTCCCACCCTCCCAGGCACCCCCAGTCTCCTCACCACTGGGGCTGTATGAAAAGCAGAGAAGGCTTTGGCTCTGTGCAAGCCCTGTTCAGCAATAACAAAAACACCTCTGTGTTATCAACCCTGTGTTCAGCACAAATCCAAACACAGCCCCAAACCAGCCACCATGAACAAAATTAACTCTGCCCCAGCTGAAGCCAGCACACCTACCTTTTGCAACAATGATTGGACTGTCCCTGTATGTCAAAAAGCTCCTAGTAGATTGCTTATTTGTATTAAACAATGTCTTATCATTCAAAGTCAATGTGGGTTTTTTAAGTTTTTAGATTTGGTATGTTAGAAAAACCTTGTGATTTTTTTCAGGCAGTTCACTCCCAATAAGAATATATATAGAACATTTCCAAGCCTGTTTTATTCTGCTCTGGAACACTTCAAGGATTTCATAAAGCATTTTTAAATCATTTGTATACGAAAGTCAGGATTTTTCCACAGAAAATAAACAAAAAAAATCTGCTCTGTATGCAGGATCTTTTTGAAGGGAAGATATAAAGATGTGGTTACAGCATATACACATAAACAAATCAGTCTAGAATCCACCTTGAAATTCCCACAGGTTATATGTCAGCTGTATTTTTATGATTTGATGTGTAAGGACCAAATACATGTTTGGACAAGATTTGGTCTTTTTTGCTCTTGAAAGATGAAATGGTACATCAGGTACAGATTTCTACACGTAAACCTCTAAGCCCTCCACACAGCTATGAAGAACTAGAGGAAAAAGGCCAACCAGAGGGAAAAAGTGTGACTGAGCCTGCAAACAAAGCTGGGAGTGAAAGATGCTAACAGAGTCAGTCTGCCTTCTCTCTCAGTCACTGAGGATGAAAATCCAAGTTTATTCATCTGGTTTCTCTGTGCAAAAAGTATAAAATTATTCATCTCATGCATACACTTTTCATGAAATAGCAAGCATAGCAGCCAAGGAAACTGCAGACAAGTACACTGATTGTGTAAATTGTAACAAGTCTTGCTTTGTGAACCTGGAAGCACCATAATGAAGTGTATATCTCTCAAATCAGAAACCTTTTTCCAATGTTTTCTTCTCCAAAGATGAGCTATTAGTCCCTGGCTGCTGTCGGAAAGCTTCTCTCTGATTTGTTACAGTTTTTGCTTTTGCAATATTTTACAAGCAGCTACCTGAGACAGCCAATTGAGCAGCCTTATGCAGCAAGATTTTCAAGTACCAAAGATCAACTTCTGCTCTCTCAACAGCAGGAGTTAATTATCCTGGCTCTACCTCAGTGACAAGAAATACATATGTAAAACAGGACAGAAAAAATTTATAAGATACGTATAAATATACTTCAGTGTTGGCTGTTTGAGCTCGTAGCGTCTTTCACAACTGCTAACTTTGTCTTCAAAACATGAAACAACGACTCAATCATGCAAATTATAATTCCTATCCATTTATATTCATATCACAAGGAGTTATCCATGGGTTGAAATGTCCGTGTAAAGTCCAGACTTTTCTTCCAAGGAATTGCTGCTGCTTCAGATTATAGCCATAAATGATGAATCTCATCTATTGCATCCAGCTTCAAATTAGGATTTGAATATTTTTTGTTTTCCAGAAAGAAGGTTGAGGCCCCACCAGCTGCACCCAGCAGTCTACTGAACACTGCATTAGTAAATATACACCTATTTTCCTAATTATTTACAGCTATCTGGACACTATTAACTTGGCAGAGTTTGAGTAAATTAGTGCTAAAGCACCCATCTTACACCCTTATAGAGGAGAGTTTAGTGTCTCGTGATCTATTCAGAGGAACACAAACCATGATCAGAGAGGTGGTGAGCACACCTGGAAGCAAAGTTCAGTTAGCAAACCATCATACTCCACTATGAACTTTGGAAACAACAAACAAAAAAGGACACCAGAGCAGCTTATTTGCCAGTTCTCTAATGCTCACCTGGTGTGAGTTTGCCATGGTTTCAAAGCCATTTCTGTAAAACTGTTTGGATCAATACTGGTGTTGGCTGCTCTTGTTTGTGTTTTCATTCTGAGTAGTAAGGAAAGATCAGCGTTCTCCCAGCTCGTTCTTTCACTGATTTCTTTCAATGTGTGACCTTTATCCTTCCAATACAAGGGCACAGACAGTAGCAGAAATATTCAAAATCAGGTACTCTAACTATTTCCTTTCTCTGCTACCCCAACAAATTAACCTTGTGGATTAAATCAAACAGTTCAAATCATCTCCCCATCAGATGAACACACATGCATGAAGAGGTCATCAAGAAGGTGGCACCAAGCTCTTCAAAAGGTTACACTGCACTTTGTTTTGTGCACTTCATGTGCACTCAGTTTCACTATTTTATTGCCATAATCAATAATTTATTTTCTTCTTCAAATATAAATATCTCAGAGTACCAGAGGGAAAAAAAATATGCATCATCAAAGTAAGATTTAAGCAGACAAGAGGTGTAGGTACCTTTTGTATTGCTTAATATCATTTTTAATTGGCTTATTTAGGGTTCCTTCAGTTTCTCCTGGTTAGGACACAGGCCAAAATGCAATAGGTCACATTCTGAATTTTTCACTTCCTAATGAGTACTCTTTACTACTTAAATATCTTTAAAAAACGTAAACCTTTTCTATGGAATATATTCAGTCTCTGAATATAGACATCTGGGTAAAAAAAAAATCTCTGGATCAGTAGAAGCTCAATTGCATCTCTTCCAATGACACAGACAAGCAGGCTTATCAACCAACTAGTCATAGATTTATTACTGCTAAATACCCCCCCTCCCCAACAAGCATGTTTTATTCTCTTACATACTCTATCCTGTTCCTCTGGTACACCATTAAAGGTCATCAGGCTTAAAGCAGCTATGAGAAACAGAGTTCTTAAGACTGTAACTGTGCATTGCACTAGATCCTATAAATCCTTCTTAATTTCTAATTTCATTATCCTTGGGAGAGTTTATTTTTACAAATTCCAAGAAGTATGGCCTTCTACCTGACTAAAGCAGCCCATTTATCTAGATATATTACCCAGAGCTCAGACTTCATATTTTTCATTGAGTTAAAAGGGGTTTGCAATGCTCTAACCACCTTCAAGTTCCACAATTATTTTTTCAGTGAAGGGTTAGAAACCCGTCAGGCAGCAGGGAATAGATTCCAAACAGACAGAAGCCTTTTACAGTCCAGAATTACATAATTCACTGTTACTGTGGTTTCATGCCTCCTGCTTCAGCAGTATCTCCTCTTAGAAATAGGATGTCAGACTTGTTGGTTAACTAGTCTTTGTTCTCATGACGAACTACAGACCTAATTTTTACTTCTAATTCTGAGTTAAAGACTATTATGCTTTACACAAATCTATTCTGCCTTTAGCTTTTCAACACCATTATCATATGGTTTAAGTAAGCTGTTTACTTCTCTCTATTTATCCTCCAGTTTCTGCCAGTGGGGTCTCTCATTTTTACATAGCTTTCAAGACTGTATTTACTTTGTACAGTCTCTGACTGTCCATTTATACTTCACCAATTTGCATATCCCCAAATGCCCATTTTTCCAGGTCATAAAACATTATATGAGCTATATTGGGAAATAAGACCCTGGATTAAAAATGCATGAATTACTATCTTGCAAGGGCAAGCCATCAGTACTTCTTCCTTTCCAAAAAATTCAGCTACATTTTAAACTCCACTAATTAAAGCTGTGAGTATGAAAAATGCAATAGTAGTTACTAGAGGGACTAGAGGGGCTAGGACTGGATTGCCCAGGCTGGTTTTAATCAATGCATTTATTAATCTTCAGCACATAGTATCTCCTCCTATTGTGACAGAAGGAAAATCATTACTCTGTCAGTGCTATTTACCTGAGTTTTACTTTACAAATAAACCACAAATGCTTCCTTTCTGTGCTTAAAGCCTACTCAAATTCAGCAAACTTTGTGGCTATGAAATGTACGATACATTTTTTAATGTAAACATTAGCCTACAGAGATGTCATGCAGGGTTTTTGGCTATTCTCACAGCATTGCTTGCAGAACTAGCTCTGCAAGATTCAATACAATGTAAGAGCGAAATATTATTCAATTGAACAATTATTTATTCTCATCATGAATCAGGTATGCAGACTACAGATGCATTATTCTTTTAAATGTCAAGAGACTACGCTTGTTCAAGTTAAATTGAAAAAAAATTATTTCTTTAAACTTAGAAGACTTAGGGAATTCAGATACTAATGAGACCAACAAAACCGTTTAGAAAAAGAGATAGATGCTGATCACAAAGAAAACAGTCTAGAGAAAACTTTATTTTAAAGATCATGGGATAAAGTTAGTAGTATAAAAAGCTTAATGATAATTCACATTTACTCCATCCCATACATGTTTAATACACAGATGCAACCATTACAGTAAATTGTGCAAGAGCATAACAATTATTTCCAGTTCAAAAGTCAGCAAAAGCTGTTACTTCTAAGCCACAATTTCTGGTCATGCAAGAAATGGTGAGTCCCTATTTTTTTGTATGACAACTGCCAAAAACAATTGTTTTCTAAAACAATATGCCAGTTTGTTTGCATGAGTGTAACAAGACCTGTTCACTCTTGGTATTAGAACATTTGTTGGGCTGCACAAATACAGTATTATTGAAGATGATAGATAAGGAATCCTGGACAGGGATTAGAAATTTACTGTCCTGCGGCAGTGTTGCAATTGAGCTGTCAAAAGCTTTTCATATGTAGGAATGAACTCTCCCATTAAGACAAAACAATCCTTTCAGGGGATTTCACTGGGGACAGTTGAAGAAAAATCACTGCTCTTTGCTTACGTGGTCATCCTCAGGTTGATCCAAAGACCCCTTCCCTCTCCCAAGAACCAAATCACTTTTGTAACCAAATCAGCCTCTCATTTGCTGACTATATTGCAGTGGCTTTTCATTTCCACTGCCATCTAATGCTTCTGTTTATGCAAATATCTTCTCATCCTTTGAATCCATCATCAAGCTACCTAGTTACTGAATAATCCCACCACTTGGAAGGCTCACCTGTTCTGCATTTGCTGTACCCACTCTGTCTGTACTGTGGTTTGTTTTACAGCCAGCTCTGCACCACTCACCTCTTTCCCAGTGCACTGATATCCACTGGCTGCAGTAGATCAGGAGCACAAATCTCAAGCTCTTTCCATATGGAACTGTTTACCAAGGCCAACCATCCAAAAGATTTGAGACAAAACTTTGTGCAAGCACATTGAGTTCGCTGAAGTCTGAGCTCTGCCCGGACAATAAGGACAATAACCAAAATAAAAGATAAAAACTCAAGTGACTTCTTAACTTCTCCACTCCATACCCCAGACCACTTGAAAAATGGTTCATCTATATAAAGACATGAGAACTGGCTGATAAAGATTCATTTGATAAAGATCATTTATTCAGGGCCTTAACATTGTCAGAATTGTCCACAATCACTAGTTCATTGCTTCAGAAAATGTTCCCTACAATTTCAATCAGTTGCTCAGTGATCAAGTTAAATGATGTGCAATAAATATGAGCTATAGTAGGTGAAACCTGTGGGCATAACTGTTCAAGAGGTACTTTTTGCCTTCAAATAACTTTAAGAAAATTTCCTAATGTTTATGTGCTCTGTAATCAAATTACCTGACTCTCAAAGGGAATGACTTGTTAGTGTACATAAATTTAATAAAATTCTGTCCCCTTCTACCGTCCCTACAATACAACCAGGCTACTGATTAGCCCATTATATTTAGAATGACTTATATTGGTACTGCTTTTCAAACATGCAGCTCAGACTGGCTTATAGTATTTGATGAGCTCCCACAGTTCAAATTAACCTCAAATACAGGGATAAATTCTTCATCTCAGGATTGGTCTTTTTTGTTAGCACAAAATTTCAGAAAATGTCAGCCAAAATTTTTCCTTTTTGCATAAAGACAACCTGCACAAAGCATTTTTTTTCTGATAGCCAAAGTACCTTCAGAAGTGAGAACTCATTTCATTCTCACTAAATAATCAGGGTAAAGTAAAACCACAGTAATTTAAAAATAGATAAATAAATAAATAGATAGATAGAATCAGCTTCAGTTTTCATCTAGTTCCTACAACCTTTTCCCAGTCTTGATTCTGTCTACATAGCCCCTGCCTGTATTTTGTAACAGCTCTGAGGCTATTCTATAATTTATTCTGACAATTATTATCCTTAATATCAAACAGCACAAGGAACACATCCATGCTCACTCTGGAATCAGTGTTTTTGTAAATCTGTCCAAGTTCCATGTTTCATAACAGCTTTCCACTTGAAAACATGACAGATAACCACGATGGTTAAGAATCAATTTTGGCACAGTTGGTAAGCACCTCCAGTTTAACAGAAGAGTGAGCAGCATTTATGCAACATTTCTCTCAAAAGACATCCAGTAACAATGGATGTTTATGTCTAACCCTTATGTGTCATTAATGTTCCCATCAAATTTAATGATCCATGTGGAGCCACGGAGATGCAAAAAAGAGCAACTTCCCTCAAATCAGCTTTTGAAAGCACTAATTTAGTGACTGAATTAGCAAAGGATATGGAACCCATTTCTGATGCTTCATAAGTAAGCAAATAAGAGATTCGGGATATTTTCAAAATATATCAAAATGCGTCAAAAAGTTACCTAGGTTGTTTTTATTATTTCTAAGGGCCTTTCCATCATAATTGATAGCTAAGCAGATTTCTATTTCTCATGACAGTCAATTATATTGCAAACAGCATCATTATTGACTCAGGAGAACTTACAGAGAGGAAATAAATTCATTTATCAGGGGCTACCCAGAATTCATGACCAAATTGTCCCACATCCTGGACTAGAAGTGAAGATCCCTATAGCTCATAACAAGCCCTTGTGCCAGCCTCACGTAATTCAGAAGATAAATATCAGATTGTCCTCTATTTCTTATTTTGGCAGTTTCTTGTTAAGATTTACGCTGTAACAAAGAGCCAGAATTCCAAAACCCATTATCTGGTAAAAGTATTCATGAAGAATAATGGGTAAGTTCCTAAAACCCCCTGCTAGGCCAATGGCAGATTTAACATAAATCTTAATAGAATCTATTTTCCTCTAAAAACCCAAATACATTTCAGTGCATTCAGTAATTATGAAGCAATATTCAAGCTCTCTTCCTCATGATAAAGTGCACTGTTTCCATTTCCTGTTGAGCTCACCAAAATCTTTCCAAATTAGTTGCTGAACAAGAAAGCAGCATTGGATAAACATGTTATTATTTGGCCAGATCAAGGTTTGTCTAAACACTCCTGCCAGGCAATATGTTTCTGGAAGGTCACAGAAAACTGTTATAAAGCAGACCATCAGATAGAATTTAATAGAAAATTCTACATTAAGCTA
>NW_008236509.1:503454-515312 GCF_000691975.1 Corvus brachyrhynchos | reverse complement strand
ACTCTTTCCATTCTATGTGTAAAAAGGATTTTTTGCTGTGTGTGCACACACTCAGAAAATGTCATTAATTTCTCCAATGTTAACTTTTCCCCTTAGTTTAATTTTAATTTCTTTAATTACTTTCTTCATTGAAACAAATTAACGAGTCTTCCATCAATTCAGTATCACAGCACGGGTTCAGAAAGAAACAGGACAGAGTTCAGAGAGATCAACTAGAATGTCTGAGCCTTCAGCAAATAGCATGAAAGACAATATCCCATAGACTTATTTAATTCTAATACTATTAAGTTTAGAGGGTTTTGCCTGGCTCATCTTTTGCCTGTCTGATAATATGGTCCTCAGACAAAGAAAAAACATTAAAGGGAAAAAATCTTTACAAAGTCAACAATCCAGGAAAAATATCTGGATCTGTTGGCTCAAAGAACATCAAGATTTTACAATGTCAGAGGCCCAGAGGATTAAATGTCCTCAAAAGAGGAATTTAATCATATTTTCAGATATGCATGGTAACTTTCATAATGTAAAAAGGAGATATTGAATTATTTTTTTATTTACAAAACAGTACATTCCAAACCCCTATAACCCAAGGCAAAGACAAAAACCTAAAAGTCTGGAAAAGATCTTTAAGACCATTGAGTTCAATGAACCCAACCCTGCCACGTCCACCACTAAACTGTGAACCCCAGGGCCACATCTGTACCTCTTTTAAATATCTCCAGGGATGGTGACAATCGCTTCCCTGGGCAGCACAGTTCGAGTGCTTGGCAAACCTTTCAGCAAAGAAGCATTTCTTAATATTCCATCTAAACCTCCCCATTTGAGGCTGTTTCCTCTTGTCCTATTTCTTGTTTCCTAGGAGAAGAGGCCGACCCCCACCTGGCTACAGCCTCCTTTCAGGCAGTTGTGGAGAGGGATAAAGGGACCCCTGAGCCTCCTTTTCTCCAGGCTGAGCACCCCCAGCTGCTCCTCATGTGCTTCAGACCCTGCAGCAGCTCTGTTGCCTCTGTCTGGACATGCTCCAACACCTTCATGTCTTCCTTGTAATAAGGGGCCCAAAACTGAACACAGCATTGGAGATCTTGAATTAATTCTGATTAGAAGTTTTAAATGTGTTTGCTGATGTTTTGTACAGGGTATATAAATTAACCCTCCAAGAGCGACATGTGCAGTGATTTATGAAATGGGTATTTTGGACATTAATTATATTAAGACTTTTTTTTTATCTTCAATGATACACAAACATATCATTAGCACACCACAGAAAGTATATATGTAAGTGCCATATAACAAAGGTCAATACGTTTACATACTCTCAGTCCCTCACACTAACTACTGGTTTTGAGTGAAATATGAACATCTTGCTGTGTGTCATTTGATGTAACAAAAAATACCACTTCGCAAACAAAACAATTTTTACTGCCTTTTCAACCACAGGCCACCACAGCTACAAGAAAAGGTAACATTACACAAGATGCACCTTTGCCAGTCTGACACCTCACCTCTCCATTCATTTTTTGCAGCTGTTCTCTGCACCATCATCAGGGCCAAGCACCCTGTGGTGTGAAGAGCAGGGTGTGACATGTTGGGGTGTGAGAGTCAGTGGCCTTTCTATTAACCCAGGAACACACTGTGCTGGGGTGTTAGCTATCTAAGTTCTATCAGCCTTGAAAGCATCTGTTGTTCTATGTTAGTGGGAGGTGTCAAAAAAAAAGAAATCATCCAATACCTATCACCACAAAACCATGGCATAGTCACACAACTGCTCTATTTTGGATGTTTGGAAGGCAGATAAAAACTGAGAAGGTTTATTTCATGGAATCTTTGGCAAAACACACTGAGCCACAACTGCATTCACCTAGCAAAATGAACACCAGAAGTTCTGGATACAAACTACCAAAATAAGGCTAAAGTAAAAGCCAGGAACATAACAGGAAGTCTGGCTCAATCAGATGCCAAATTATGCTTGTTTTTAATTCTACTGCCCACTTACATCTTGGTGAAGTGATATTTCTCTACTGATTCCCTTCCTGGGTTAGACTAAATTAATTTTATTGATGTCAAATTCAGCCAGCTCACCTTTACTATTTATTTTTAATAGGTTTGATGCAATACATTTTTATTACCAAGATAAGTATTGGTTAAAGCCTCTGCTTTCACTCATTTTGATTGCCTCGTGTAATTAGGAAGTGTAAAAAGAGTGAGCATGAAGTACAAATAACATTTTACATTTACATGTAGATCCTAACAAAGTGAATATGCTTTGAAAAACACCTGCCCTCGAGGTGAAGGACAGAAAATAAACAGGAAGGCACAAAAAAGGAGGATGCTCTAAAGTGCTGTGAAGTAGCATGGCATGTTCAAGGTCTGGACAGAACAGAAAGGATTCCCATGAGTCAAGTCTAACCTGCTCTGACTAATGCAACCAAGCTAAGTTTATACCATTTAAGATTATATATTCCTGATATTTTAAATTTGACGTTTTTAAAGTAATGCAGCATTTCCAAAATCTCCAACCCTATCCAAAGCTCTAAGATGTGAGTGGGCAGTCACAGAGCTACACCGAAGTAGTCAAGGGTTTATATAAGGGCAGAAACACAACCACAGAAAGACAGCAGCAAAGTCTGGGCCCAGGGCTTTCAAATAGGCAGAAGAGATTTGCCATGACTGACCAGACAATTCATATTTGTGAGCCAACATCCCACCGGCAGCAACTGCCAGCTCCTGTTGACTCAGCTGGGACTGTAAGTGAAAGGAATGCCTGATGCAAATCTTTTCCCATATCTTCCAAAAACTGAAAATCAGATTTTCCACAGATAAAATCTCGTTTGCTGGGTAATCTTCCAAGTGACACTATAACAACATTCAACGACATTTGGATTTTATGGAATGGCTGATAAGACTAAATTACAGCTGCAAAGAAGAAAACTTCAAAACACATTCTGTGAGTAGATGCAGAATATTTTTTCAAATAAAGTATTTTTATTCCTGAAAAACTGTTTAATTCATTTTATAAAATGTGAGAAATCAGGTTTGGAAAGCACCAAGCAAGCCTATTTTTCTTCTCTCGCCTAGGGCAGGATGCATTACTCATTTACTGTACTGTACTGTGTTTTCTAGCCCTGTCTCATTTTAAACACAACTTCAAAGATATGAAGCATCCCACACTTCCCATGGGAAACTACTCCAAAATAGAACAGAGGTTTATTTCTGACATTTAATATAATCTCTTCTCCTCAGCTTCATCCCATTACACTCAATCTGTCACCTTCTAACAGAGTTTGAAAATAAGTAGACATGTTTTTTTTGAAATCTTGTTTAAGTTTTGGACACTGTCATCCATATTCTGAGAAAAACACGTTGTGCCACCCCAAGACTATGCTGACTTATTTCTCAAATGCCACCTCCAAAGCCCCACAGCCAGACTTACAGTCACCTTCCTTTCTCAAGGAACTCGGGGGGAAAAATGAAATTAATAGCTTTTTTCCTACTGCTGTGGCTGGGAAAGGCTACAGAAATACAATTGCAGTCGAGACATTTCTCCATAGCCCTTCATCAATCCCAGGGAAACTCACCTATTGGACACCTCTGCTGATCCGTAACAGCAGAGGAAAAGTTCATGTCTATTTCTCACACGAAAATGGGATATCCTGATTTTTTCCAAAGGAAGCCTGATATATCAAGCATTCTTTAACACAGATTCTTTTGAGAATAGGGTTCAATCATAATAATAAAATAGTTGTTTCAATGAAGCAAAGGTGAAAGAGGTGAGATCTGCTGCATAGCAACAGCTGAGGCTCCCAGCTCCCTGACTGCTGAGTTGTTGCATATTGTACCATGTTATACAGCAAAACCTCTGCTTTCCACATCTGATGGAGAAGAAAATGGTATCACTCCCTCCAAATTGGAAGTACAAAAAGATCAGAAGGTAAAAGAATAATTACTTTGATCTTACTTTCCCTAATGGAATCTATTTCCAACTAATACATCTTTCCCACAATTAAACCAACCTGATGAGATCTATAAAAAGGTTTTCTTTGTCCAAAGCATAGGCTTTTAAATTTTGTCAGCACTACCACTGAGATCAGAAAAAGTTCAAAAGGTATGACTGTAAATTTTCTGAATCATTATGGAGTCAAAAGGAGAACTGGTACCAGATTTGGGGTGAATGGATGGCCCACTAGACTTTTAAATAAATTTTTGCTGAAAGCCAGACTTTCACTTAAAAAAAAAAAATTAAAAAATCAAAGAAAGTGAAAACTGACAAAATTAAGACCTGTGAAACTTTCAAATGAATCTATCGTCTGAGCTTTCCATTGGATTTATCCTTCAATACTATTTTTTCCTCCAAAAGATCAGCACAGAGCCTACCAGCAGCAGTAACTTCCTCTGACACACAAAATTACGGTGCAATCAGGAATTCTTTCAAGGGCTGCAGCCTAAGCACATATGTGGTTTCAAAGGAAACAATGCAATTCCATTACCTACAGGTACTAAACAGAGGTGTGTGTTTTTAATCTGATAGCAGGAATAAAATCTATCTTATGTGAAAGGAGATGGAAAAGGATACTGTTAAAAAAATTGCTTACAAGTACTTCGACAGACCAAGCTCTAAGTGACTGTGGTGTTTGAAAGCTTGATTATACCTCTCCCTTCAGATATTCTGGAAAATCTTTGAGACCTGATTATGGGCTGTGATATATTTATCTGAACTGCACTGTACAGACACTTAGTACTGATAAAATACTGATAAAATATAAGTCATACCATGTAATGAAAACAGTATTGAAGAGGAAAGTTGCAAAATCATCAGAGACAAGCATATGCCACCTGCAAAAGACTATGGAAGTTCTTCAAAGGTAAAAACCTTTACTGACATGGGGAAAAAAAACCAACTTAATTCAATTTTATGTTCTTTAATGCTTTAAATTCAAAATTCAGAGTATAGGTTGGAAGATCAACCAAGAAAGTCTTCTCTGGTAAAATCCCTCCTGGAGTTCAACAAGCACCTAGAGATTTTCAGCAATCTATCCACAGGTATTGAAAATCAATCCATAGGGACTGAGAAACCCAGAGACAAGTCGGTTCCAGTGTCTTGGCCACATCATGGCCAGGCCAAAGGCCATAGAAGACCCAGTTATTGACCATCTGAAATTCACACCCTCAACTGGGAACTGCTCATTTCCCCAGAAACTGACCTCCTTAAAGTGCATGCACAGATAGTCATGGCAATGATGTTTTAAAGATAAGAATATCTCCCAAGGAGAATCAGACATGTGCCAAAAACACTGCAGAATTCCAAAGTGAGGACATGTGTGCTGGTGCACAGAGTCAGGCTGGCTGCTCTGCAGGGTTCTGTGACAGAATCATGGAACAACTTGGGGCAGAAGGGACCTCAGGAGGTCCCACAGACCAGGCTCCAGAGCAGAGCCAGAGCAGCTGCAAGATCGGACCAGGCTGCTCAGGGCTTTGTCCAGCAAGGCCGTGAGGAACTCCAGTGATGGAGACGGCACCACCTCTGTGGGTAGCCTGCTCCAATGCATAGCTTTCCTTGTGGTGAACTTTACGAGCAGTGTGAACTGCTCTTATTTCTATTTATGCCCATTCAGTCGTGCCCCCCAAGCCTCCATCTCAAACATATGGTTTTAAAGAATTCATCTCTGTCCAAAATTTACATTTGCATTTTAAAATACAATACTTCACACAGTGTACGACCGTGTACACTGAAGCATATGTCTTCAGTACAAAATAATTTCCCTCTTAATACTGCTCCCAGGTCTTGTGGCTCAGCTGGTAGACTGAATTGCTGCCAGAGTTCCAGTCTAGTTGCTGCTCAGGTCACCTATTTTCTCATGAAATATCTGGATGCTGATGCCAAGAGATGAGCTAGAGTCACATGCAAAGTGCTGCAAAGGCAAGTTAAGTTATTCTGTAGCTTTCAAGTTAACAGAAACATTTTTCATTCAAAAATTGCTTCATGGAGAAGTCATTATCTAATTTTACTAATATCCCTAGGCACATGGATTGTCTTTACCCTCTTATCCTGCTTCTCTGTGTTTAACGTTGTGATATATTACCACCCTTTCTGAATTCTGACACAGATGACCCTGATGCAAATTTCACATCTCAGATTCCACTGCTGAAATTGAGATAACTGATACAAAAATGTTTGTTTCTTTTCCCACAACTAGTTAAAATTCTGTGGTTTAAGTAACTGTTATCAAGTGCAGAGACAGAGATAAGTGGACAAATACATAGAAACATCTGTATAAGACATGCATGGAATAACTTTAGAAGACAAGAGGGCAGAACTAATAGTTGTTCTCAATTTGATAACAGTCCTAAGATGCCAGCAGTGCTTTGTCTCTGCACCCAACCACATCCTTTTATTTACACTTCTGTAGCCTATAAAGAAAAGCTAATCTAAAAATCTACTTGAGAATTTTTTTTATTTTTTCAGAAGAGCTTTTAGAATACTAAACAGGCCTATACATAAAGATTTGACTTGAAGGAAAACTTCTGTTCTTTTACTAGTCCTCAGTATTTAACTTGAAACGTACATACATCTCAGTGTAATTATATGATTATAGACATCTCATGCCCATGGAATCTTCGTGCAAAAATAGTTCTAGTTTATAAATAAAGATAAGGATATGCATTGGACTGACAGCTGGCACTTCAGAGAGAAGCATTTGTGAACTAGCAGGTGATTTTCAAAAAATCTTAAGCCATGTTCAAATAAAACAGCTCTAAGTTCAGATGCTGAGCCAAATTTTATCCAATGTCTCTCTTTTCAGAAAATTCAAATACTTGCCATAAAAGCACCCTGAACATTATGTAACTTCTTCCTTTGTGCAAGAGCAGTTCCCCAGAAATAAAAATGAAAGAACCATCTTCTCCTTAAAAACACACCCATTAGTTAAACGAACTTCCTAAAATATCCAAGACTTTATTCCTATGTCCTTCTTTGAATTTGAATAAATTCAGAGATAATACCCTTCATATATGCTTTTGCATCTTTCTTTTCCTTTCAGCAGTAGGATGCAAGTGGAGAGTCTATGCTGTTTTAATTAAAAAACCAAAGCACAATTAAAACACACATTTTTTTATTTTAAGATCTGAATTGTCAATATGTAAAATGAACATATTTTGCTTGTAGAATTCCCATGGGTAATTTTTTGTTGCTGTTAAGAAATCGTTCTCTTGCATAATATTACAAAGGGCCAAGATTGAAACCACCAATGTAATATTTACTTGAGCACAAGTTCATGGGGGAGGGGGGAACCCTAAACAAAAATGAAACCCAAACAAGATTAGTTTTCAATGATGTAGCTGAAGACAAAGTAAATAAATTAGTTTGGGGATTTACCTGTCACTAGTGGAGAAGCTTCTCACAGAAATCAGAAGACTGAAACATTAGGAGAGCAGACACGCTCTCCTTCAATTTGCTGTATTATCAATCACAATTTTCAAGTTGTTTTTCTATACTAGTTTAGACTAGTATAAGAATAAGAATGGCAACCTCTGTAATAACCATTGTGGAACACAGAGTGTAGCAGGAAAATTTTATATCCTACTAATGGCAATGTCTCAGAAATGTGTTCTAGAAGCAAATACTTTCTTTTGAGCCAATTTTATAACTCATTGTGCAGTCTGTCACAGACCCCAAAGTTGTGTTTCTCCACATTGACAGTCACAAATAAAAGGCTTCCTACTAAATCAGGCAGTTTCAAAAGGCAGTACAGGGTCATATTGATCTTGCAAGACAGAAATAACAGACAGATTCCCCACCATGATATTTTGATTCAAAATTATGTAGGAAATACCAGGAACAAATAGCAATTCCCAGGATATGCAAAAAAAAGGGAAATATAATTACATGAATATATGAATTAAGGTAACCTTTTTTCCTAGATAAGAATAATAAACATATGCAATTTCACATACTTGCTTATCAACTAAGAACAGTATTTTACTTGGGCCCAGGTACACATCAATGTGAGAATGCAATTGTGATGAGTGACATTGTATCACACTTTGAGCTGTGCTCCTAATATACTCTCCAAGAGATAAATCCATGTATTCTTTCTTTTACATGCTGTATATGTAAGAAAGCAGAGCAAGATTAAAAATCCAATAAAAGATGAAATAATGTCTTAAAAGAATTCAAACCTATTTATTGTTTTGGAACAGTCCTTATTTTCATTCTTCAGGGCAGTTCCTCTCAATTATTTTGTTCAAGGAGTTGGATCCTAGTGACTACAAACAAGTAAGGCAGTAGATCTAACGTTACAGCACACAAAGGAGCAATGCTATTTACTATTTTACATATAAGTGAGCGTATTTCAAACTGTTACACCACAGAGCATAGATAGATCATGATGCTTAGAGATTTCTAGAAAAAGGGATCATTTTAGATCAAATCTGTACAAAGACAGATGAAGAAATACTCCCATTTTTGTACTTTCTAACCTTTAGGATAAGAAAAATTCCAGACCTACACAGAGAGCCATCCCAAAAAGAAGACATGAGGGGAGACACATCATCCCAGCTCTGCTGTAAACCACCGTCACACAAATGTTCACAACTCTCAGTAACAACACCTTTCAAGAAATACACTCCTAGTTAATAAGAGCATCCAAATCCAGATTCTCATGAGGCTTACAGCTTTACTGCTAATGCTTTATATGACACCAATCCAAAAACCCAGTGTCAAAGACTTTCCAAGAATAACAATGTGTTAATACAAAGACTTAAAAATTGAAGTCCCAGCATAAGTTCATATATCCCAAAGCAGAGAGGCATCCAAAATACCTATCATAGATGTCATACAATATAAGTTGAAATTTGGAGGAGTAGGCAAATACATTTTTCAGTAGCCAGGGGATGATGAAGACTACACTGAATAGTCATGTATGTATCTTCGAGGCACAGATGGCAACACATCTTACTATTCATCAGGTAGTTTACTTAAAAATCAATCCAGAATTAATTCATGGTTAAACAATCCTAAATCCCAACACAATAAGACTTTTTTCACCCCATCTAGCTAATTAGTGTTTTAACTGCTACAGCACTTTATTCTTATCGTGGCTTCAGTTTACACCAACATGTTGGTTTTGCATGGCCTGGTTTTTGGTAGCAGGGGCCATGGGGGGTGGCTTCTGGATGAAGATTCTAGAACCTTCCACCATGTCTGGCAGAGCCAATGGCTGATGGCTCTGAAGATGGACATGCTACTGGCCAAAACTGGGCCAATGAGAGAGCTTGGTAACACCTCTGTGATGACATATTTAAGAAGAAAATCAAAACAAAGTCACACAGTTTTGCCTTCTAGTCAGAGAAGAGGAGGTGGTGAGAACATGTGAGGAAAGCAACATGGAACACCACGGTCAGTGGAGAAGGAGGGGGAGGAGGTGCTCCAGGCCCTGGAGCCGAGGTGCCTCTGCAGGCCATGGTGCCGACCATGGTGAAGCAGCTGTGCCCCTGAAGCCCATGGGGATCCACGGGGGATGCAGAGATCCACCTGCAGCCCGTGGGGGAGATGGTGCCCGTGGCAGAGCAGGTGGATGCCTGGAGGAGGCTGTGTTCCAGTGGAACACCCGTTCTGAGAGTGGAGCCGCGTGGGAGAGGTTCGTGGAGAACTGTCTCCTGTGGGAGGGACCCCACAGGCTCACAGGGGAAGGAAGGACTCCTCTCCCGGAGCAGCGGAAGAAAATCTCGGTGCTGAAATGACCAAACCCCCATGCCCTGTCTCCCTGCGCTGTCGGGGGGAAGGAGGGAGGGGTTGGGGGAAGAAAAGGTGTGTTTGAGGGTTTATTTTACTTCTCGTTATCCTCCTCTGATTCTGTTAGCAATACATTCACTTTGTACTTCTAAGTTGAGCCTGTTTTGCCCTTGGAGTATTTTCTCCCAGTCCTTATCTCAACTCCTGAAGCCTTCATGAAATTTTTCTCTCCTCTGCCCAGCTGTGGCAGGGGAGGGTGAGTGAGTGACTTTCGTGGGCCCCTGACGTTTGGCCAGTGTCAAACCACGGCATCAGGCCTTGTTCTAAACTGCTCAGTCATAAATGCCATTGCAGGAAGAGCAGAAAATCCCACAGCTCCTCCTGTGAATCATTTGTCTGCACTGACTTTGTGCTGCTGCCTGAGCTGTGGGGCCTGAATTGCCTCCAGGCAGCCAGGATTGTTCCCAAATGTCATCCCCTGGCTCTAACTTGATACGGTCTTGTTCCCCCAAAGCCCATATTCAGAGCCCAGCACTGGGAATAAACTAAAAATGCAGTACCAGAGGGTTCTGTTATCCTGAGGATTTGGGGGATATTTGGCAAAAATTCATGGGGGCCCAGGTTGGACTAAGCTTTTAACACTCCCTGGATTCATGGGATCGAGGATTCCAGCATGCACCGCGCAGGTTTTTTCAGGGAAATTCCTTGATCCCCAAATCCACATGAGTTCAAAGCAAAAACCCCTGGGAGTTGAAGGCAACAGGATGTTTCTTGGGAATTTTGAAGTATTCGGTGTGTCCTCAATGTTAGGTTTGAATTAATGCAAATTTTCCAGGATTGTGTGTTCGGAGTTTCTGGTTTAGGGATGGCAAGGTCTGGATTTGGATTTGTGGGCACCAAGCACTCCTTGTGTCAGCTTTAGGTCTGGACTGGTGGGAATTGTCGGAGAAAAGAGAAGGGAATTGAAATGCACAGCTCCATTCTTGGAGAAATGATCAGCATGGGAGAAAAGAGGGTGTGGAACTGCTGGGAGCTCCTGGAGTGAGGGAATGAGCTCCTTTGTACACCTGCCCTTGCACTCAGACTGGCAACAGACCAGGTGTGAGCTGTGAGGACGAGGAGAGGGCAGTTCCTGATGGGGGCCGCTTTAGGAGCGGTTTCCTCAGCTCACTTTTGCATGGAGATGCTGGAGGAGAGGGGCTTATGGTGGGCTCCTGGGGGGCCTCTTATGGAACAACGATGAGAGCATCTCACAGGGCCTGGGGGAAGCACCTGGATGCACTTGGATGTGGAGCATTGCTTAAAGGAGGTGCCGAGGGACAAACCTTTGTGCCAGGCAGGAGTGGGTGAGCCAGTGTGTGTTAATGCAGGGGGATCTTTCTCCTTTCCCCTTTCCCCTTTTGATTTCATCTTGCCAGTCCCTCCCAAGTGCCCTCAGACCCTCCCCAGTGCCCCCAGGAAAAATGGGGGTTATGAGGACAAAAGGAGTTTAAATTGAGGGAAGAAACTCCTCTTCCATTATTGTCTGTGTTTGAACTGGGGGGCAGGGATCTCCCTTCAGCTGTCATTTTAAGGGTACTGATTGAAGGAAAACCTGCCTTTTCCATAGTGTTGGGGTATCAGTTGACAGGGAATCCCCGTGTTCCATTTTAAATGGAAGGGAAAAGAACGGATATTGCCATTTTATGGGTTTGAAATGAGGGTAGCCCCCCATTTTCATCATCCTAAGGTTTAAATTGAGGGGGAAGCCCTGTTGTCCCTGCTTTTTAAGGGTCTGAATTGAGGGTTCCCCTTTTTCCATCTTTTGAGAGATTTAAATTGAGGGAAAACCCACTTTTTCTGATATATTAGGGGATTAAATTGGAGGGGAGAACCCATTTATTTGCCGCTGTATTGCTTTAAATTGAGGTAAACACCCCCTGTTGCCTCAGTTTCCGGGGTTAAATTGAAGGAAACTCCAGCTCTTCCAGCATTTGAAGGGTTTAAATCGGGGTGTGTCGCTGCATTTGAGGGCGTTTCTGCCCGTGCCCCGGCACCAAACCTCTTGCGCGGGAGCACTCCTGGCCCCTGGGGAACTTCGGAGGTGGAATGGGAATTTGGGGGCTGGCTGCCGACAGGGACTGCCAGAGCCGAG
>NW_008236509.1:501023-503346 GCF_000691975.1 Corvus brachyrhynchos | reverse complement strand
TGGCTCCCGTGGCCTTCCCGGTCCCCCCGCACCGTGGAACGGCGCCAGCCTGGAGCGAGTCCCGGCAAGCGGCGCTGGGGGACACGTGTGGCTTCTGAGCTTCAGAGTTTGCTTGCAAAAGTCACTGAAAGGAAGAATGGAAAAAAAACCAACCGCGACACCCCAAGCTTTTTGTCTGTGGGCTTTGTTGGTATGCTCCTTAACTGAGCCACACGCTTTTCCCGGTTTTCTCATGCTCTTCTTGCTCAATCTCAAAGTCAGTGTAGGATTTCCAAAGAACCTGCAACAGAGAAGCCTCTCATCATGTTCATTCCCAGAACACTGTGACACCGGGAGGGGAAGAGAACGGATAAAGGTGAAATTTCCCTGAGAAAAGGTTCGGAGATCAGGGTGTTCACTGGCGGCACGGGCTGGGATTAGGGCTGAGCAGCACCAAACCAGGTGCACATCATCCATCAGCTTTCACCTCCTGTTTTAGCAGGGGGTTTATGGCCCTGCCAAGAGACAGATGCTAATTAATGAGTCCCAGGCGGAGCCGTGACAGTAAGTGGTTCTGTTCGAGCTGGCGGTCTACTGACACGTTCATCAGCCACACTCTCTAGTAAGTCCTGGGGTTTGTTCCTGTTTTTCTTTCAGCCTTCTATCCAACTTTCCAGTCCGTCTCTCTGTCCAGTGTGTCTTTTGTGTTCCTTTCTTGTCCGGAGTGCTCCCCATCCCATTCCCTTTCAGTACGGTACTCTCTCTTGTTTTTGTTTTTCTTTTAAGAAATAAATCCTCAATATTTATTTAATAAATATTGGTCAGTCCCTCTTCCTGTTCTCTGTCCTATTTTTTGTCTCTCTGTCTCACTCCCTGCCCGCATCTTTATCTTTCCTTCTTTCTTCCTCTCCTTTTTCCTTTGCCCTGCACTGTGACTGTATTTCTTTGTCCCTCTCACTGTCCTTTTTGCCTGTACCTGTCTGTATCTGCTGCTCAGTCCTTCTCCCTCATTGCATCCTTCTCTTGATAACCCTCTGTCCTGCTGCCCATCCCCCTCTTTCTCCATCCCTCTGCTACACCTTGCCCGTCTTCCCCCCACACCCACCTGCCGTGGTCATTTCCTTTCTCTGTCCTTGTTTCCCTCTTTATCTCGGTATCCCTCTGTCCTTCCTGTGTGTTTACCATTCTTTTTCTCTGTCCTTTGCCGTGCCTCATTCATGTTCCTTTTTATTCTCTGTTGCTCTGTCTTGCTCCCTGTGCCATTGTTTCTCACTGGATCCTCCTGTCCCGTTTCCTGTCCCTATTCTTTTTTAATCCCTCTCTGTCGTGCTGCCCATGCCCGATGGTTTTTTCTCAATTCCATCCTGCACCCTGTTCTTCCTTTTCTTCCTGTGTCCCCTCTGCTCCCACTCCCTCTTTCTGCCTCTCCTCGTCTTTCCCTGGTGCTCCCACCCCACCGCTCGATGGGTCCGTGAGCGCAGATTGGGATCCCGGTGCTCCAGCCTCCCAGGGGCAGCAGCAGCGCCGTAGGGAAGGGATGAGACAACTCCTGCCACTGCCCCCAGCGCAGGAACGGAGTGGAGCCTGAGCGGGAGCCACGGCACCATCGAGGGACACGCAGCCAGCAGCCCGCGACACCGGAGCTGGGGAGGAACTTTAGCCCTTCTGGGGGCTGTCCCCCTTTATTGTGCCAGCAGAGCCCCTTTTGGGGGGGGATGTACACATGTAAATGGCTTTATTAAAGCGACGCGCTGCTGTCCAGGGCAGTTTGACTCGTTTTGTCCCGTCTTTGGGGGTGAGGGAAAAAAGGCTGGGGGATGGGGTGGAGGCTCAGGGGCTCTGATGTCATTTGGGGCACCCCAATGTCCTGGGAGAGCCACGATGCGGTGGAGGAGCAGGTGAGTGAGGAATGACGGGGGCCATCCTGGGTGCCTTCCCCCAGAGGAGCCCAAAAATGCCAGAAAACTCACAGGGAGGGGGTGTATGTAGGATACTAAAACCTGTCAGGGTTTTCATTTTTACATATATTGACAAATAACACTAATTTATATCTAAATTCATTTCAAAATACACCCTCTATCTACTATCTTCTGTACCTGAATATAAGGAACCCGGAATAGAGATCTGTAGGTTTTGAAAATAATGACACAGCGCTTCTATATAGGGATGAAGCAATCAAGTGCCTGAAAACACAAGAAAAGATGATCGGCGTGAAGGAAATAAAAAGCGCTCTAAGCCGACTTTTCTCTCGGTTCTCTCGCTGCCTCGAACCGTGACCCAGGGGCCGGTGTCCTCCGAACCAGTGTCCTCTGCGGCTGCGCTGCCACCTGGGGACAGAGAGCGG
>NW_008236509.1:490409-500278 GCF_000691975.1 Corvus brachyrhynchos | reverse complement strand
GCGCGCGCGGGGCCCCTGCTGTGCGGGCCGCGCCGCGCCGCTCCCACGAGAAGCCCTCGGGGCACGCGCTGCCGCGCCGCGCTCTCGTCCCGCCCCTGCAGCCGCCCCTCGCTCCCCTGCGGCCCGGGGAAATGTGGGAAAACACAAAATCATCGAGGAAGAGCACTCACCGGGGCTGCCTGAGCCATCCCCCTGCCCGAAGGGCGGCAGCTGCCCAGAGGCGGGAGCAGCCCGCGAGGATGCAGCTGCTCTTTCCCAGGAGGTGAGAGGTGGGGGGGCAGAGCTGCAGGCAGGGTTTCCCAGCTGGAGGCAGGGTTTCCCAGGCAGGCGGAGCAGGAGAATCCAGCTCCCAGCAGCTCTCGGTGAGTGCTGGATGGGCTGTGGGCTGAGCAAAGGTGGGAGGTGTGGGTGGTGTTCATATCCCCGGGAGCTGCTGAAGTGGCAAACTCGCAGCAGCCTCGTGTGTCTGTGTGTGGGACCAGCTCTAATGCTGGCAGCCAGATCAAATTTCTGTCAGATTTCTATCAAATGTGGGGTTTAAATCTGGGACCGATCAGCTCCCTGAGTGTGCAAGTCCTTGAAGTAGCCAAGCTGAGCCGCTTTTGAGAATTCCAAGCATTGTGTCCTTATGGTTCTTAATACAACATTTAAATAATTAATATGGAATTGAGACACTGAGGTTAGAATGACTTAAAAACATTCCTTGTCCCTCTCCTATTTCCAGCCCAGGACTAAGTTGACGTTCCCTGAGTGGCTGCAGTTCCCTGGATGTGGAGGGAGGAGGTCTCTGCCAGAGTGGGGGAAATGTCCCTGCTGGTTGCTGTGTCCGCAGTGGGCAGAGAACGCTGATCTTGGCAAGATGGGTTTGTGAGTATTGAATCAATCCTACCTCCTTTTTCATGAGTGGTTCCAGTGAGTCATCAGCTGGGAACACTTTTAGCTGGTTTTGATTAAGTTTCTTTTTCACAGGTTTCTTGGTGTTTTGATCATGAAATTGCCAAACCCTTAAGTTTGCTAAATTAACCCTTCAATGAACCAATGCTGAGGGAACTGGGGATTGGATATCTGGGATCTTATGGCACTTCAAGGCCTGGTTGGGTTTACCCCCTGATTTTGGTGCCAGGGGAAGACTCCAAGTTAAGAATATTCAAAATATGAACCAGTTCTCATGAAACTCAGCTTTCCAAACCTTTATTCAAGCTAAAGAAAAGATGGGAATGCCCTTGACAGAAAAGCACCCATGAGGCAAAGCAGGCTTAAAATGCCTGTAAGCAGGAAATCCAGGAGAAATGGCTGCTGGCTCCTGGCATCCTGGGCTTTCCAGGCAGGTTCTGTACTGGCTTGCAAGGTAGTTTCCCTGCCTCTGGGGGGTGGCACCTGCATCCCACTGGAAAGGAGAGAGCAGCAAGTGGGAAGACAGTTGCTGATATGTGTCCTTGGATTCCAGTTCCTCCCAGTGGGTCTGTGCTGCTGGAAGTACAAAGGAGATCAGTCTTGGAGTACCTGTTTGTTCACCTGTGGGGCTTGGGAGAGACATTGGACATGGAATTCCAGGGATGCTCCCCTTGCTGGAGTGAGAAGCAGTGGAAGCACTTTGCTGTCTGCTTCTTCATCCCTTTCACCTCGGTCCCCTGGGGTTCCAGGTAATCCCACCTCACCTTTGCTTTTCCATGGGTCTCTAAATGAGGGCTTGAGCTTTGCTGTAGGTCCCGTTTATAGGGAGGGCCTATTCCAGGAAATGTCTCATGGTCTGGACTGATGCCACTGCAGGAAGAGCAGAAAACCCCACAGTTCCTGTGGCTCACTCATCTGAATTGCCTCCAGGCAGCAAGGATTATTCCCAAATGTCATCCTCTGGCTCCATGACTTGGTGATGTTGTGTTCCCCCAAAGGCCAGGGGCTGCTTTGTGTTGCAGCTCGCTAAAGTCCAGCTCAGTGGTGCTGGGGTTGGGTTTTGTGCATAATGAAAACACTAAAAAATTCCCCTCCTTCACTGGCACAGCCCTGGAGTGGGAGCAGATTCCCCTCATCCCAGAGTTATCCTGCTCCTGCCCTGGATCCCTGTGGTACTGTGTGTTTTCCAAGCTCACAGCACTGATGGACCTAAGCAAGGAAAACAATCCCTGTTCCTTCTCTTGTCCCTCCTTGATGTTCCCAGGCCCTGCATCTCCCTGGCTATTCCCTGTCTGACTCTTCATCTCCATCCCACCTTATCCTGATCAAATATGGGCCTGAGATGTGTTTAGCAGCAAATCCATTCTTTTAAAGAAAGCCAAGTGCAAAGAACATCCAAATGCAGAGAAGTCTTTAGAAAAGGAGTTCTGTAATTTGATTTGAATAAAGGGAGAGGCCGTGGGTGTTTCCCCGTGGGGTCTCTCAAATTGCTAGAGGACACAGCCTCCTTTTTATATATGCAAATAAGGGATGTGTCTTCCTGCATTTTCTGTTGTTTTTCTCTGTCAGGTTTTGGAGGGGTTTCTCTCCATGATTTCCTGTGATACAGGTGTGTCTCTTCCTTTGTCCAAATCCAGTGGCAAAGGATTGAACAACCGATGAGCGGGGTCTGGGATGAAAATGGTTCTGCTAAAATTAGGGAAACCATGCTAGAAGAAAAATGAGCATCCTTTTAATGCTTGGAATAAAAGTGCTGGGAAAGGGCACTTTTATTTTGATTTGGTGTCACTTGCCTTTTTTTTAATGGCTAAAACTCCATGGTGAGCAATCAGAGCAGAAATATGAAATGCAGGAGTCTTTGATTCCACAGTGGGATTAGCTTCCCTTTTCTGCTCTCTTTCAGGACAGGAAAAATCACTGAACTCGCCCCATCTTTGCCAAAAGCTTTGGTGTTTGAGCAGCCAAACCCAACAAGGCCCCCCCCGGTCCTGCTCATGGTGTGGGTAAGTCACCAGTTCGTCTTCTCCTCTCTGCTGGGATGAACTCCCTAGGGAATGCCATTTCCAGCAGCCTGGTCTGTTGGAAAAGGGGAGAAGGGAAGAGGAAATGCAGTGCCAGAGCTGTGTCCCATCAGGTTGTGTTTCCCTCTGAGGACAGAGAGTCTCTGGGCTGAGGTGAGATTGCTGGGAGTGCTTGGATGAGCAATCCAGGGAACAGGGAGCTCGGAATTGCAGCTGCTGCTAGAACCCATTGCCTTAGGTCTGCTTCGTTTGTGTCTGTGAGAAGTGGGATTTGTGCTGGAGAGGTGCTGTTGGGAACAAAGGATGGAGTAAATCCACTCCCTGAATGTGCAGTGAGGGACTGAGTTGCAGGGAAGGGGAGTATTTATAAACTATATCCATATTTCCCTGAAACGGGCTGGAGCAGTGATGGAAGTGCTTGGCTTTGGCCTGGACCTGTCAGGATGAGCCATAAACAACCCAGCCAAGCCCCTGAACCCTCCATGGATGTTTGAAACACTTCCACAGAAAGCCAAGGCAGTAATGATTCCAGAGGAAAAATTAGAGGTGATTGCTTACGATCTATGGGGAATTTCCTTTGGAATTATCAATCAAAGAGTGTATCAAAGCAGAGCTCATCTTTTGGCTTTTTCTGGTCTCTAATCTCCTGTCTGGCTTAACAGAGTTGTGTGTGCTCCCATTCAGGAAGCAGCATCTTTCCAGGTTGAAATTTGGGGTGGTTTTGTTTCTTTAGGGTTTGGGTTTCTTTCCCAAGTGAATCAGCCCTCCCATAAATACCCCCTGTTGTTCTACACAGCTGCTTTGGCTGTGGGTCAGAGAGAGAGAAGGGAAATTACTTTTTATTATCTTGAAATTTTTCCAGCCAGAAGTAGGACATCATCTTGCCCCTCCCCAAAGCACTGCAGGCACATGGGAGCAGCTCAGTGCTGGAACAGTTCTCTGAGAAATAACAATGTTTGAGAGGTTTAAGTGTTAATAACAACTCTCTTGTCTCTTGGTGAGGGAGAAAAGGAACTTGTGCTGTTCCTGGAAAAGCTTCTGTTACTCCTTCCTTTTAATTCTGTGGTCTGATTTACTGACTGGTATCTTTCTAACAAGACTTGTCAGAGATTCAGATTCAGGAATTGAATTTGGGTTTGTTCGCTACAAAATCTTGCCAAGCCTGAAGGCCTGTGGTGATGACTGCTCTCAGCAAAGGTTCTTTATTAATCCTCTGTCAGATTTCCCTCAGTGCTGGGCAGGTGATGCCTTAGGTTTTAACTTTTATATTTTTCAAATTCTGTACTGCTTAGTGTGTAACTCTGAAAGTTTCTTGTAGCCTGTTAATTTCTGCTCTCGTGCTAGGTAGACATAACAAAGCCTCTCTGGGCCTGCTCTTCAAGGACACTTAGGCTGTCCTAGGCCCAAAAATAAAAACCAAAGAGCCGCTAAGGGGGGGGTAAGCTGAGGGCAAAACTGAAGCTTTAATTGGAGAATGAACCCTGATATGGAAATGAACCAAACCTATAAAAGTGTGAAGAACTCGTGACCTGTCGTCCATCTTGGGGTCTATCTTGGCAATAGCCTCTGGCCCCCAGGGGGTACCTTTGAAGGCCTTTCAAATAAGTACCTACTTTTATTCCCTTACTCCTGTCTAGTCTCTGTGTCTAGGAGGCCTCTTAAGGCATCACAGGGAAGGCAAGGGTTTGGATCAGGAATTCCGCAAGCAGGGCCTGTGTGACCATTGGCTTCTTGTGAGCCAAAATCAAGAGCAGAGATTGGTTTGGTGTTAAGAACTTAAGGTAACTTTAAAACACTTAAAATAAATTATTAAAATTAAGTTTATTATTGAAATAATTCAACTTTTTCTTCTTTTTTTTTTATTTTAGATGCTGGAATTGCCTCTCTGGATGTGCTGAGCTCTCGCTGTTGTGGACTGTGCGGCCTTGATTGCTGCAGGTTCCTGTTCTTCTCACTGGGGAATTGGAAATAATTATTAATTAGACTGCGAGATGTTTTCTGAAACCTTTCCCTTTTTTCTGCCTTTTAATGGTAGATCTTCTCTTTCTGCCTTTGAATTTACAGTGATTCTCTGATACCATTTCACCTGCCCAAATTCCCTGCAGCTCCTGGGACAGAGAGAAGCTTCTTCTGTGGCTGAGGTTCAGCGGGAAAATGATACTGTGTGTTCAATCTCCTTAATATATTTAACTGCTCTTTATATCTTAGAGTGTAGACTTAGTTGACCCTTTTTTAACAGAAAGTAGCAGGCTGAAGTCACCTGAATTACTGAACCATACTTTAGATAGTTGAGTTTTTTTAAAGGAAAAAAAGTCCAGGCTTTTTGTCTGTGGGCCTTATTGGTATTGCTCCTTAGCTGAGCCACACC
Source organism: Corvus brachyrhynchos (assembly GCF_000691975.1). Taxonomy (NCBI): domain Eukaryota; kingdom Metazoa; phylum Chordata; class Aves; order Passeriformes; family Corvidae; genus Corvus; species Corvus brachyrhynchos. Next base: position 494,995 of record NW_008236509.1, on the reverse strand, counting down.
TTTAAATAATGACGTGGGTGCCTTCTAGAAAGTGTTCAATACATTTTGCACTCTCTCATGAGACCTTCGGGCCTACGCTTTTCCATTGCTGAGTTAATTGCAGGTCCAATGCAATTGGACAATGTCCTGTGCATGTGTTGTTCATTGATCTGTTTGTGATGTTTATTTCATCTGGATGCAGAGTTGGGCTTTTTGGGCAGACGGTGCCCCTCAAACCACCAGGCTTGTTTAAACCTTGTACACTATTTTGTGAAGATCCAGGGTGGGTGAGAATTTTGTCTTGTTGCCGTACTAGGGAATGGAATGCAGAAGCTTCCTGCAATACTCACTCACATTGAAGTTGGAACATTCAAAGGTATCAGTATTATGGGTCTCAGGGATGAATCTGTCAGGAAAATTAATCCACGATGTCAGAGGTTTATGTCCGTAAAGGAGACAGAGGAGTTCTGTAACTTGATTTGAATAAAGGGAGAGGCCATGGGTGTTTCCTGTGGGGTCTCTCAAATTGCTAGAGGACACAGCCTCCTTTTTATCCTAATTTCCCGGTCGCATTTCCCTCTCTCTTTCCCCATTGGCTGAGGTACTTGAGGTACAGACTTCCCAAATTGCTTAATACAGACCCCCTTCTAATGTGCATCCTCCCCACTTCTTTTTCTTTGTGTCTCTGTTCTTTTTCTCTAAGTCCAGGAATTTAGCATGGCCTTGGGTGAGCAACAGTCTGTGTCAATTAGTGGAATTCCTATGGAATTTATGATTCCACCCATTGCTTCTTTCACCTCTCAGTATCTGGCTTTATCTACCAGCAGGCCCACAGTTTGTTTGTAAAGACACCTCCTTCTCATTCCTTTCAAGATTGTTCTCCACTGCAGTGACACAGGGCCCTTGACTGACACCAACATGTCTGTAAAAGGTTGTGTTATTTTCTCGACCATTTTCCGTTTTCATGTGTTTTTCCCGGGCCAGGATGATGGATGACCTCCCTGAGGGCCTGACGCAGCAGCCGCTCCCACTGCTTCCAGGGGGAAACATGGTGGCACAGCCCCAGCACCATTGCCCTGTGGGGCTGAGCTGGGGTTCGGGGTTCAGCGGGGGTGTGAGGAGCCCCCTCAGAGCTGTGCCTGCTCAGGGGGCCTCTCACCTCAGCATCCATGACACAGGCTGCCCAGCCACTGCTTGCCACCGTCTCCCACCTGCCCCCAGCACCGCTGACCCACTGGGACATCCCCCCCAGGAACTGCCATGGGAGATCGCGCTGCAAGTGTGAGGTCTGGGTCGCAGTCATGATTGTGGCCAGATTCAGGCAGGCAAGTAGATGTCTTTATGGGGGGAGTGTCCTTTCACAGCGCCATTTTGTCGTCCCTACCCAAAGTGCATGCACGAGCAGCTGCCATCTTGGAAAGGGCACCATAAGCCTAAGCTGCCATCTTAGGTGTGGTCCATGTGACTTCCGCCTAAACTCCGCCATCCTGCATTCTGTCAGAAGCCACTTCATGTGAGGGCTGCCATCTTAGGTGCGGTATCACGTGAGTTCTGCCCACACCTGCCACCTTGTGTGCTGGCAGCAGCCAGTTCTGAACAATTCCACGACTTCAGGCCCGGGCTGCCCTCTTGGGTGTTGCTGAGTCTGAATTGCAGCCCCCTCCGCCCTCTTGGGAGCGGCATCTGCTGCTGTTCGTCACACGCACGCCCACACACGTGCACTCGCATCGCAACCCTGCACTGCTTCACCTAGCCCCATCCAGCACCACCCTGCCCGCTCTCTCCGCTCCGGGCTCTGCCACGAGTTTCTTGCCCATGTAACAGAGAAACAACCACCCACCAACACCATGGTCGCAGTTCATCTCTTCTGTGCCTACAAAAGCTTAATAAGTCATAAGCATCACAAAGGTCTTCAGAGTCTGTGAGTTAAGGGCAGTTGGGAAGAAAAAAAACACTTTTTGCTCATTCAGTTTTCTTTCTGACAAATGTCTTTCATTGATCATCTTCCGAACAGCAGCAGGCAGCTAATCTATGTTCCTGACAGGATATTCCTGTCCAAGTCTATGGCAATTTTTTTTTCAGCTGCCTTATATGTCAGTGTTTGCAGATCCTGAGGAGCAAGACATCTGTACTTTTGAGACCCTGCAGATGTTGGATTTTAAGATCTGACTTCCAGAGAGGCGAATAGCCCGTCCCAGCTCATTGCAGTTCCCTGCAGGAACACGAGGGGGTGCTGGAGAGCACGGTGTAAGCGTGTGGAGCTGTTCCAGCGCTTCACCCTCTCCCCTGATTGTTAGACCTGAGCTCTTGCCTCTGCCCTGTCAAAAAGAGCAGGAAAAAATTGGTCTCACTGCACGATCCTGCTCCGGCACCGGAAGCAGTGCAGAGATATTCATAAAATCCTGGAATGCTCTGGGTGGGAAGGGATTTTAAAACCTATGCCACTCAACCCCCTGCCATGGGCAAGGGATGCCTTCCACTAGCCCAGGTTGCTCCAAGGTCCGCCCAACCTGGCCTTGGCCTCTTCCAGTCACCCCAGGCTCCTGTAAATTACTGCAGCCTCTCAGACCAATTAGTATTTTCTTGGAATGCTGTAGGAGAGAAGGTAATTGATGGGGCTGAGCATCACATTAACACATGACAAGCAGAATCACTGGTTCCTTTTATACTTGTAGAGAGAAGGTAATTAATGGGACTGAGCATCACATTAACGCAGCCATACTCTTCTGGGAGCCACTTTTGGGCATGTCAAACTGTGTATTTTCCAGGGTTACCCAAAAAGTGAGGTTTTCTGTGACACCAAAGCACAACTACACGCCACTTGCAGGAAGTGAGCACCTCAGGAAAAATAACAGAATTTAAGGCAGAGAAATAACGTGGGGAATCAGCGGGTGCCAGCAGTTAGGAGAGGCAAAGAGCGGGAACACACGCGAGCAGGAACAGGAGTATGCCTTTCGGATGAGATTAACTGCGAGGGCATTAATTATAAAATTATTTTTATTTCCCCACGGGCCGCCGCGGGTGAGGAGGAAACTACATTTCCCGTGATGGCCCGGGGCGACGCAGGACGGCGCCGATCGGGCAGGGCAGGGCAGGGCGGGGCGCGGCGCAGGAGGCTGGAGGGGATTGAATTCTGAGGCGGCAGCGTTGCTTGGGCTCTTCGGTGACGGGATGTTGTGTCGGACGGGGCGGCTCGCACCGCCGGGATCTGTGTGCGGTGCGTCGGGTCGGGAGGGGCGCGGGTCCGGGAAGGGTTCGCGGGGCTGGGGCGGCCTGAGATGCTGTGGAGTCCGTGAGGGGAGCGTGGGTCCGTGAGGGGGTGAGGGCTGAGGCGGTGTGGGGTGAGAGGTGCGCGGGGCTGAGGGTTGTGCGGTCCGTGAGGGGCTGAGGCGGCCTCAGGGGCTGTGAGGGGTGAGGGGTACGTGAGCGGCGCGCTCCTGTTGGGTTGGGGGGGGTCTTTCCTGCTAACATCGCCTGCTTGCAGTTCTTCACGGTGAAGATTGGCTCTTTTTACATATATTTCTCATATTAGGAGAATTAAACGCTCACGTCCCTCTAAAAGTTGGGCATCTAAGCGGTATTTTTTGGCTGCACAGAAAACTCGGGGTGGAATCGGCTGAGGAAAGCCGGCTGTGTCAGGTTTCAGGTCAGTACCCAGCCTTACAGGTGTCCATTTCTTGTTAAATGCAGGATTAAAGAAGAGTCGTTCAAGATTAAGGAGAGGTGGTCGTGTTCCAGGAGGGCAGCCACGAGTGGGAGCTGAGCAAGGAGAATGTGCAGCCCCTCAGGCAGGGGCAGGTGATGTCCAGCCTGCAGAACAAACTCAGTGCAGGACTTTGGAACTCTGGCAGGGTAAGGAGGCTCGAAATGGACTGGGAAAAGAGAGGAAGGTGTGTGTAAGCTGATGACTTCTGATCGCTGAGGCAGAGGTCGTGTCTTTCTCCCTTGCCTGTGGTTTGTGTCTATTGTAAATACAGATTTAATCATAGAATCGTGAAACTGTTTGACTTGGGAGGGACCTTATAGATCATCTGGTTTCACCTTCCACTAGACCAGGTTGCTCCAAGCCCCATCCAACCTGGCCTTGGACACTTGAAGGGATGGGGCAGCAACAGCTTCTCTGGGCAACCTGTGCCAGTGCCTGAGCACCCTCCCAGGGAAGAATTTCTTCCCAATATCTCATCCACACCCACCCTCCTTTGGCTTAAGGCCATTCCCTCTTGTCCTGTCACTGCATGCCCTTGTGAACAGTTGCTCTCCTTCTGGAGAGTCCCTGGCCATGCATACTCCATTCAAGTTTAGCAAGCTGATATTGCTAGAATAAGGTTTAAAAACTCCGTGGAGTTTTAAAATCAAGGACTTGAAATTCTCGCTAACCGTAAGAATTGGCAGAGGTGGCCTGCTAAATGTTTGGAGGGCAGAAAAGGAATGTAAGAGGGAAAGCATTAGCCAAGGAATGGGAGAGAAGCCAGGCATTAGTTAAACCTGTAAGGAAGAAGCGTAAGAGTTAAATTATATTGGAAAATACAAGCTGAAGGAAGGACTTGTTGCCTGAATTGTGAAAATAAGCCATGTACAGCATTCTGCAAGTCTTGTTTTGAAGTGCT
>NW_008236509.1:485284-487587 GCF_000691975.1 Corvus brachyrhynchos | reverse complement strand
TGCTGAAGTCGGCTGGATTGCTGGTGTTGGTAAAGGTGTACCAGTGTTGCTTCCTCTCTCCTGAAATTAGCATGGAGGTTTCATCTGGCCCAAGAGCTTCCCTTTTTAAGTGCCTTTTGTCCTGTGTCCCTTTGCTCCCAGAGAACCATCCTACAAGCCAGAGTTTAGGGACTTGTCACGCCTGTGGTCACACAGCTCGATGGAACTAAATTGAACAGGTCCTGCTTCAGGATGCACGGCAGTTCAGACATCATAAGAATTTTATTTGCTTTTGACTCGACCTTGTTGACAGTTCAGGTTGGATTTGTATTTTGTTGTTTGTTTTGCTTTATTTATTTATCAGACAATTCTGAGTAGTATGCTGGCCTTTGCTGTTACTCATTCCAATTTTCTTGTGTAGTTTTCTAAGCACAGAACAGAATGTCTTTGCACTACTCCAAAACCAGACCCTGGAATTAGCCCAGTTGTCTCCAGTGCCTGCTTTTCTGTGCTACAATGAAGTACACAAAGCCCAAGTAATAAAATCATGTTTTTTCAGGACTCCCTGCAAAATTGAGCCCAGCATAAACCGTGTGTTAAGTACTCGCAAACCTGAGGAGCAGGAGGACCCACTGCAGCGAGTGCAGCATCACCAGCAGGATGCTCAGGAAAAAAAAGAGATGGTGATGTACTGCAAAGAGAAAGTTTATGCTGGAGTTGATGAATTCTCTTTTGAAGAGATCCGAGCTGAAATCTACAGGAAGAAAGCGAGAAAGAAAGACGAAGGTATGTTTCAAAGTGGGCTGAAGCAAGTAAGGCTTTCCAGATGGAGTCATAAAAGTGTATTTGCTTCTGTCTGTATTGCAGCTGCTTCTCTTTTTCTACTGGGATAGTTGTTTAACTGCTCTGAGGTACAGAGCCAGTAACATATTCAACAGCTTTATATGGAAGCTGTGGGACAGGGAAAGACCACCAGAAGTTTTGGTCCCTTGGCAATTCAGGCTGTACCCACCGACTGTATGTGAAATACGCATTGGGCCTTACAGGTGTTTTTTTCCTTAGATGAAATACAAGCCATAGAACGGAAGAAGGAAGAAATACAAAGGAAAATTGAGGAGCTGGAAAAGAAATTAAAGAGGAAAGAAGGTGACAAGCAGCAACAATCGCATGAACCAGTATTGTTCTGATTTCACTGTTCTTTTCCAAGTAGCTGCAATTTTAAATAAAAGTACCCAAGAAAGCCAAAAGGAAGCATATCTGATATTCTTCTACTGATATTCTTCTAACACATTTTAAATTTCTTGTGACCGGATTCTTCACTAATAAAGTATATTCTCTCTTTCTCTCCTTTCCTTCCCCGTTTCCAGAACAATGCCTTCATAGTAAATACTTCAATCAAACAGTCATGACTTTGTTGTAAGCTATGTAACTGCTTACATGTCCTTCACAGGAGACTTTAGTTACTTTGCAACTGTTAAAGTTTATATATGGTTGCAAAGAGTAAATGATGCATTTAACTGCAGTATGCAATGAAAGTGGACTTTCTTCATGCAAGCATGCTAAGGATAAATAAAAATGGCTAAAGACAACTATTTTCTATGAGGTAATGACTACGTGGGATTATCACCATGTTTTCGGAACCTTTTTGCCTGGTTTGCGCTTCCACTATTAGCACAGTAAATATTACCATATCCCACAACCGTAGGGAGGAGGAGAGAAGATCCAGCAGGCAGGAATTGTGCAGCAAGATTGATTGATTTAATTATTTTACAAACTCTTTTATAGACTTTTCCTTCATAGTCTAATTGGACAAAGGATCACCCACCCCCTGGGTGGATTGGCTAGAAATCCTGAAACATCCATTGTCAAAATATTTTTCTACTGTACCATAAACATAGTTCTACAAGGTCACAGGTGTTCATAGTTAATAGAACTTCTGCTAATCTCTTTGTGAGAGAGAAAAGCATCCCACGGCTTAGAAAGCAGCAGGAAAATTCCTTGCTAACAGCATTTTTGTATCCACAATTCCCCCTTTTTGTTTTATAAGATAACAATTCTACTATTAATCTTAAACAGAATTTTACATCAGTTAATAATTCTAAGTATGTCTATAAGGCTTTACTATCTGACTCCATAGCAAGAAATTTGAAGTTCGGTCTCTGCTTGTGGAAGGACCATCCCAGTCTCTGCTTGTAGAAGGACCATCTGCCTGATGGTTGACATCCTGGTCATCATCAGAAGAGCCGTTAGGCTGATGATCTACATTCTGGTCGCCATTTGGATGGTTGGCGTTCTGGTCATCATTTGGAGGTTGCCTGTTCTGC
>NW_008236509.1:482807-483998 GCF_000691975.1 Corvus brachyrhynchos | reverse complement strand
TTCACGACCAGAAGATGTGTGAACAGGCTGCAGGAACGCAGCCAAAGCAGACCTTTTCTGGTTCCCAGATCCCACCTTAGAGCAGGCTTCGACCATGTCTGTTACCTCAGGATCCCCTGGTAAGGCATCTATGATTTTTCTGCACTCCTCGTTTGCGTTATCTCTCACTAATTGCCTTAACAACATCTGTCTTAACCCGTCATCCTCAACCTGCTTCTCGAGAGAAGCAGCGACTTTCTCTACGAAAGAGAGGAATGACTCCGATCTCCCTTGAACTATTTCAGTATATCGCTTCCTAGGCGCAGACAGCTCTATGGTTTTCAACAGGGCAGCCATGCCGACCTGCTGAGCTTGCTGCAGGACGCTAGAGGACAAGTTACCCTGTAGGCTGGGATCAGAGAAGGGACCAGTCCCCATAAGAACATCCGTTCCCACTGCACGTCTAGGATTGGCAGCAGGGAGCTGCATATTCCCTAATGCAGCCTTGTCGGCCAGCTTTCTCCACGTTTTCTCAAAAACTGTAAATTGTATAGGTTGAAATAGGATTTGACCCAGGTGTCTGATATCGAATGGAGCAAGCAAATCTGTATTTATCACCCTTAACCTCAGCAGAACTGAGCCCATGTTGTGCCACCTTGGATTGCAGATCCTGTGCAACCTTCCAAGCAATCACCTCATGCTTGTCACACTCGCCTGAATTTGGGAGAGCCTTATACACTGGGAAAGCTTGGATCTCCCCTTTTGGGGAGTCAGTATCATCCTGAACTTCTGGCACAGCCTGTGGATGGAGTGTAACAGCTTCCTGATTACTCCCAGAGTCCTCAAATCTGTTTGGCATCCCAAGTGATTCCAAAAAATTCCAATCACTCTCCTCCAAAGCCCGCATCTTAACTGACTCCAAGAAATGATTGTAGTGCGTCGGACACGCAGTCACCGTGCAGTCCGGAAAGGTCCAAGGGTGAGACCAGAGCAGCCTTTTCTTTCACTGCCTGGCTACGGCCGCTTTACGCCCCAGGGCCAAAGCCTCCTCTGCCTCACTGCCCAACGATGAGTCATCGAGTAAAGGCAACTCTGAGGTGCCGTGAACGAACAGAGGTGGGCTGGGACGGATGGATTGACCAGAAGAGAAACTGGCAGCACAGGCTGCAGTCGGCTGAGCTGTGGTTTGAACTGCAGCCTCTTTCAGGAATG
>NW_008236509.1:481952-482342 GCF_000691975.1 Corvus brachyrhynchos | reverse complement strand
ACTTACGGGTTCGGAGCCACGTCTCTCGTGGACGGCACGGGCGGCACAGGCCCAGCGCACCCCACGTGGCCGGGGGCCTCCAGCCCCTGCAGCAGCTGCTTTTGCAAGCTGAGCAGTTCTGATAACTGCCGTGATATGTTTGGCAGTTCCGACAACTGCTGTGATATATTCGGCAGATGATGTATTAGAAGGTCAACTGCTTGTGTCTGTGACTGCACAGAACAGTCTGGCGCTACAGAGGGCAAAAAGGTACATCTGGGCATTCTCGGTGCAATGGATGCATGCGCAGACGGGCTAGGAGCCACCATGGGTGTCCAAGAGGCCAGACCAGTGACACGTGGCCGCGGATAAGCCGTGGCCGCCGCTGAGCCAAACGGCAAGGGGGGCTGC
>NW_008236509.1:477445-481919 GCF_000691975.1 Corvus brachyrhynchos | reverse complement strand
GTGCGGGATCCTTGGGGGCCGCGGAGCCCTGCGACTGTGCAGGGTGACCCAGGGCAGGCTCCAGGCCAGGCTCTGCCCGTGAAGCCAGGGGGGTTTTTCGGGTCCACCACCACATGCCCCTGGAGCCACCGCAGTGGGGTCCCCTTCGGATATCTCTCCATCACTCGCCACCAAGACAGGCGAGCCAGCTCTGCTGCCACAGTCAAGGTCTATCAGCAGGTTAAATAAAAATCGCCAAGCGCAGAATAATTCTAACACTGCCAGATCCCCAAATGGAAGCTCATGCGGGACAGCACAGCCCATCTCCTGCTATATCCCAAAATCCAGGGCCGTGTCTCTGTCCAGGGAAATGCCATGCAGGGCAGCCCAGTCTAATAACTCACAGAGTGAATTCTCAGGAATGGAGGTGTGCATTATACTGAAAACACCTTTCCACACCGTTACCACAGCGTCGCTTTTTAAGCCGCTGTTCGCCATTTTTTCAGTCCTGTCGGACATCCCGGTCCCGGGCGGGGGGGAAGGGAACAGTGTACCTCTAGAGAAATTCGGCTTGGCACACAGCGTGCAGGACACGTCGGGGTTCACCAAATATTAGCGCAGTAAATATTACCGTATCCCGCAACCGTAGGAGGAGGAGAGCAATCCAGCAGGCAGGAATTGTGCAGCAAGATTGATTGATTTAATTATTTTACAAACTCTTTTATAGACCTTTCCTTCATAATCTAATTGGACAAAGGATCACCCACCCCCTGGGTGGATTGGCTAGAAATCCTGAAACATCCATTGTCAAAATATTTTTCTACTGTACCATAAACATAGTTCTACAAGGTCACAGGTCCGTCTGCAAATCTCTGTGGGAGAGAGAAAAGCATCCCACGGCTGAGAAAGCAGCAGGAAAATTCCTTGCTAACAGCATTTTTGTATCCACACTTCCACCACTGTAGAATCGAAGTGCGGCTCTGTTTCCACAGGCAGCAGAGATAACGGGAGCTTCTGCACCTTTGGGAATGCAAGCATTTACTTTTTCCAGTGCAACCGGATATGGGGAGAAACAGCCTCAGTCACAAAGGTAATAGAGGGGTTTTTAGCCAGCAGTGAGAAGACTTGTGAGGATATTTAGGTACGAGTAGTAACATGGATCACTAACAGCCTGTTTTTGCAGGTAGAATGGAATAAAGCCTTGGCATCAGCCTGTAACCAGGATGTGTGCTCTTTCTCCATATGCTTGATTATTTGTCTGAGGGATCTTAACTTCTTGCAAGTAGCACTTGTCATCTTGGCTTACTGTTTTTACAGGGTTTGTTCACGTTTTGTGAACGTCTGTAGAATACAAACTTGTTTCTTTTCTGTTTTTCACAGTGAATTCCAGGTCTATGAAGATACTCAACTACAGAAACCATCTTGTTCTGAGGGTAAGTAGTCAAGTTTTTTAGCGTCAAGGAGAAGGTTTGGTTAAAGGGAAGTGTTCCAGGAGTACCGAGATGGCAGCAAAGTAAAACCCAAAGCCTAGGTGGATTAGAAGAATGACAGTGTGTGTGCTAGTAGTGCCTTTTACCATATTGACCACAACATGGGGCATCTGAGATCTGAGAACTGTCACTATGTGAAAGAACTTCCAAGCAAAAGAGCATTTTCCTTTCAGCAGCTGGAAAGTTTTCTTCCATCTTTCATGTTTGCAGTCTTACTAAAATCTCAGAAGAGTTTAATGCTACCATTAGATTGATACTTCCTTAAGTCCTTTTCCCCTGGAGGTTTTGGTAGAGGAATACAGACAGAAATTGTATATCTTTGATTTTGGTAAGTTGTGTTAGGAAGGTCACATCCTGAAGAAATTTACTTCTGATCCGACCTGACTCTGTTGCTGTTGACAGAGGTTATCCAGACTCCTGATGTGTGCCCAGATACCCACAATGGAAATCCATTTGTAAACTCTGAGGAGGAACAGAGAAATGAGGGCAGCCTTGCAAAAAAAGGTACAAATTCTGAAGCGTAGTGTGAAACCAGCACGTTAGCTCACATAATATGGTGGTAAATGCGTGGTTCATTAATGTGACAAACCCAAGCCTTTTTTAATGGGTTTCTTTATATGCCAGCTCTGTAACTGCCTGCTAGGAGCAGTACTTTTAAGACAAGGTGTTAACCATTTTAAGTAGTGTTGGATATGCTATTTTGGAAAAACTGTGGATATGATAGAGCCTCTTGGTTTTTCTTTACAGATGTAGGTCTGCTTCCCCCACTGGCTGCTGCTCCATCTTTCTCTATATTTGATGAATCCTCTACTTTGACAAATCAGAATATAAGGTAGAATTATTCAAGACCTAGATTTCAGAGGGAAGGAAAACAGAAGTATCAAAGCACTTTGTGTAGCAGCTGAAATAACTGTTTCTTGCAGGGGTGTGTGGGGGTGTGCATTTTGTTTTGTTTCTATGGGTATTTTTTATTTCCTCACTGAGAGTCCATGATGAGGAAATACTCTCCTGTTCTTCATCTTCAACCTGGAACTATTTAAGCTGCTCTATAGACCTCCTTCATTCTGGAGAGCTGTATCTATTGCATACTGGTAGTTCTGTAGTAGAAATTAGTTGACTGGAAGAAAGGGAAATGTTCAGCTTTTAAATAAAGAAAAATTTGTCTTAAAGTCTACAACCTTTTCACTGTCTCTCCTTTTTTTTTCAGGATGAGCTGAATGGAATTGAACGTTTGACTGAGGATGCCATTGTGACCGGCTCCTACAAGAACAACACCCTTTGTGCCAACCCAGAAGACACGTGTGACTTCAACAGGGCTGCCCACCTGGCCTCAACGCCCTTTCATGGGGTGGCAGCTCAGAGAGTCCCAGCTCCTGCTTTCTCGCAGAGTGAACTGAAGGAAGACAGTCCAGAATCCGAGAGCGCACCTCTGAATCAGGAGACGCTGGTGTGTGAAGGAGCGTACACTGAAGCTCTCCGTGTAAAAAAACTGAGGTAATCAACAGTAAAGGACCTTAAACCCCTCCTCCTGCACGTCTTTCACAGTTGTGCTTTTAGTGTTGCTAAGGGAGGAGTTTTCTGAAAAGACCAGAATATAGTGGGGAGAGCCATTTCTTTAGCTCAGGGTCCACTCTGCCTTGAGCAGATTTAAGAGGTAATAGCAAGCCCACCTGGCTTTTCAGCATTACTGCTGTGGGACTTAACAACAAGGTTTTTTAACAAAATAACTTGCAGAGAAATTAGTAAATGCATTCTGTCTTCATTATCAAACATGACAAGCAGAATCACTGGTTCCTTTTGTACTCATAGGCTTCTGCACTCATTTTGACTATATAAAATGCATTTAGTGTTTGTGGCTTAGTTCTTCTACAGAGTTAAGAAGTTGGAGAGCTACAGAGTTAAGAAGTTGGAGAGAACAAAAAACTAGCAAACAACATTTTATGTTGTGAAGAAAAAACATCTATTGTATGGGAGTTTCTTAATCTAGAGCTGAGTTGGATTTTCTGGCTGTTAGTGTGTAAACGTGTATACCCTGCTGAAGGTGTTTTTTACTTGGGAGGTTCCTTGAAAACTGTGCTGATTATAATTAGGAGGAGTTATTTTCCACCAAACCCTTCACTGCTTTGAAAGCACTGAAATTTTATAGCAAAGGGAGTGATAAATATTCAGTATGTCTTCTGTTGTAGCGGTCAGATTTGGGGGAAGAGAAGATTAAAAAAATCATCTGCAGACTAAGTTTCTGAGTATAATCAATCATCAAAACTGAAATGAAGCTTTGACATGACTACTGGCTTTCTGCTAGGGATGTTAATTAAATCTGGGTGTGAGCAGTATCCTGTCCTCGTGCCCGGGTTGACATTATCTACAACTTGTATCTTTGGGAAGTCTGAGTAGTTGATGGCTTTATTTACAGCCCGATCATGGAAGCAAGCCTGGAAGATACTCGCTCATCAGGTTCTTCAGTCTCAGGAGGTTCTCTGTCCTCTGTTACACAAATGTCTGCTATTAAATATCTGCAGATCACTGAGAAACTGGATCTGGCTCAGAGCTTGCCTGCTGAAGTGGTTACTGAGTCTGGAGGTGGAAATGCTACTGGTTAGTACTACCTTGAATTTCATTCACAACTAATAACTCGCAGCGGGAGGGGCTGAGGCGGCCGCAGCGGCTTTGAAGTGTGCGGGATTGAGGGTTGTGGAGTCCGTGAGTGGCGCGTGGGTCCGTGAGGGGCGCGCGCCGGTGGGGTCGGGGGGGGCTGAGGGGCTGTGAAGTGTGTGAGGGGCTGTGGGCCGTGACGGGCGCTCGGAGGTCTGTGGGGTCCGTGAGGGGCTGAGAGGTGCTCGGGTCTGATGTTTGTGGGGTCCATAAGGGACTAAGGCGGCCTTCGGGGCTGTGAGGTGCGCGGAGCTGATGGGTGTGAAGTCCTTGAGAGGCGCTCGGGGATCCCTGTGGGGCTGAGGAGCCGTGAGGTGCGTACGGCTTGAGGGGCTGGGGGTGGATGGCATTCC
>NW_008236509.1:476903-477372 GCF_000691975.1 Corvus brachyrhynchos | reverse complement strand
GAGGGCTGTGTGGTGCGCGCGCCTGTGAGGCTCTCGGAGGTCCCGGAGGGGCTGGGGTGTGTGAGGTGTGTGGGGCTGTGGGCGTCTCTGGGTGGCTGTGAAGGGTCTGTGAGGTGCTCTGTGGGGTCTGTGAGGGGCTGAGAGCTGAGGCGGTCCTGAGCGTCTGTAAGGTGTGAGGCGCACGGGTCTGAGAGGCTGTGGGGTCCCGTGAGGGCGCGGAGGGCTGTGGGAGTCCTTGAGGGGCTGTGAGGTGTGTAAGGCGGAGGGATTGTGGGATCCGTGAGGGGCTGTAGGGGATGAGGTACTTGGCGCTCGCGGCTGTGGCTCTCTGAGACGTATTATTCTGCCTGGCACGGCTGCCCGGACAGTGCGGGGTCTCCGGTCCCGGCGTGGGGCGGTGCGTCCCGGGAACCAACAAGCCTCGCCTCCCCTCGGTGCCGGCGAGGGGTGCCCGCCGCCGCGCCGCAGC
>NW_008236509.1:476330-476844 GCF_000691975.1 Corvus brachyrhynchos | reverse complement strand
AGTCGGGGCGCGACTGAGCCTCGCTGAGGCTCCCCCTGGCCGGAGCGCACCCATCGCTAGCCCCTCTGAGGAAGGTGGGGGTCTCGGAGCAGGGAAAAGAGTAGTCACTGGGGAGGGAAATGGGTTAATCTTAGTGGCCTTTCCTGCTAACATCGCCTGCCTGCAGTTCTTCACTGTGAAGATTGGCTCTTTTTACATATATTTCCCGTGGAGGAGAATTAAACCTCCAAATCCTTCTAAAAGTTGGGCATCTAAGCGGCATGTTTTGGCTGCACAGAAAACTCGGGGACAAATGAGCTGAGGAGAGCCGGCTCTGTCAGGTTTCGGGTCAGTACCCAGCATTACAGGTGTCCATTTCTTGTTAAACGCAGGATTAAAGGAGAGGCGGTCATGTTCCAGGAGGGCAGCCACGAGTGGGAGCTGAGCAAGGAGAATGTGCAGCCCCTCAGGCAGGGGCGGGTGATGTCCAGCCTGCAGGAGGCGCTGGGTCAGCAGGGCTCCTCCCACCACACCG
>NW_008236509.1:428719-476297 GCF_000691975.1 Corvus brachyrhynchos | reverse complement strand
GAGCAGCAGGACTCCTCCAGCCACACTGCTGTGCAGCTTAAAAAACAGTGAGTGATGTTATAGCAGCTCCTTTCCCCTTCCTCCCTCCTGCTCATTTTATCTATGTCTTCTTTAACTGTACTAATCTAATAGGCGTTAAAAAAGGCATAAAAGAAGTCTAGTAACTGATCTCTATACTATTATCACACTCTAGGATTTCAGAACTAGTCACTGCAGGTGCTGTGTAGTACAGACTTCAACTTTTTATGTTTGCAATGAAGCATTTAAACAGCAAACAGTATGGAGATTTGGCTGTGCTTTTTAATAAAATAACTCTTAGTTTGTAATGTACAAGAAATTTATAGTGATACAAATGTATTTATTGGATGAATAATTTTATCTTTTAGGGAGTTTGAAGCAGAAATACGATTTTACTCTGGAGATGATCCTCTGGATGTGTGGGAGCGGTAAGTTTCCCTTTATTTCAGAAAAAAGAGTTGAATGGTCAGACATCCTTGTAAAAGCAAGGGGAACAGATTCTAATTTAATAAGAAACTCATTAAAAGCTAAGTTCTATAATTGCTTTTTAGTGTTATATTGTGTTTCAATGTTGTGCCTATTTTTTTCTTCATCTCTTTGTATTTTACAGATGCTTATTAAGAACTGACTTACTATGAACACATTCTGTCTCTAGGTACATCAAGTGGACAGAGCAGACCTTCCCTGGGGGTGGCAAGGATGGCAACCTCGCAGGAGTTCTGGAAAGAGCAGTGAGAGCCCTCCACGGGCAGCAGCGATACTACAAAGATCCTCGCTATCTTAATCTCTGGCTCAAGTTTGTGAGTGTTTCAGGAACATCTCTTGGGGGCTGCGTTTCCTTGGGACTTGTCACGTTGTCTGCATACAGCTAAGTTGATTTTGTGACAGGACTCAAACAGTGTTGTACAATGGGTGCAATATTTGATGTACTTTCCTGCAAACATGTTACTCTTGAATTCTGCTTCTCATTTCCAGACTGTTTTTTAGGGTTGTTCACTTTGGACAGCTACAAACTCAAGAAGTTTTTGTTTTGGAAAAGCTGCCTTGAATAAATAGAGCTCAAATATTTATTTAAGGAGAAAGAGAAGCAATTTAAAGATACATCATCTAAAATGTATCTGTCCTACCAGATATTTTAGCATCTAGCTGTCTTCTATCCACATACTTTTAAACTCTAAACCAAGCTAAGCGTGTTCTGGTCCTGCCCTGTCTCTCCATTGCTGTAATTTTTGTTCTCCACATCTTTTCAAAGCAGCTTTCCCCAGCTTTAGCTTGCTGAGCTAATTTACCAGTTCCAAAACTGGCAAGGAATGTGCTATACTTCATCTGAAGCTAAAATAGCTGTTCTCCGGAATGCTAATATGGTGTAATTCAGTCACTGAATTACCTCAGATTCAAACAAGAAATGATAAAATGCCATGTACTGGCCTTACAGCTGCTCCTGTCAGATTTGTATTGAAATCAGTGGGGTCTTGCTGGGGGCATTGAAATGCAGATTTTGACTGGGAACCCTCTGCAGTACCGTGTGATTGTTGGCATACTTGGGTCGTTTCAGGGTGATTGCTGCAACGAGCCTTTGGATCTGTACAGTTACCTGCGCAGCCAGGAGATCGGCACCACGCTGGCCCTGCTCTACATCACCTGGGCGGAGGCGCTCGAGGCCAGGGGGAGCTTCAGGAAAGCAGATCTGATATTCCAGGAAGGGCTCCAGCGCAAGGCTGAGCCTTTGGAAAAACTCCAGGCTCATCACAAGTAAGGGACAAACTTAGATTTTCCCCTCGGTTCCTGGGGTAGGGAAGGTTATGCTAAGTTCTCCAATGTTTTTTTTCTAGGCAGTTTCAGGCCCGTGTTTCTCGGCAGACACTACTGGCACTTGAGGAAAGTCCTGATGGAGACAATATGGGATTGCTGGAAATTGCAGAGCCTCAGAGAAGTTCACTGGCAGATCTCAAAGGCAGAGGGAAGAAAAAAGTGAGAGCCCCCATTAGTCGTGTGGGAGATGCAGTTAAAGGTACATTCCAGAGCTGAAACAACCTGTTATTGGAGGAGTTTCATCTCTAACGTGGAATTTGCAATTGAATGTGACAGTTGAAGGTTAATTGACTTAAATCTTTCTCCTTATAGCCATAAACCCAAACAGCCAGCCTCTGCCTTCTCTGCAGCTTTCCAATACTCCAAGTTTTGCTGTGTTTGATGAAAATTCTGTGTCTGGACTTGAGATTCCTACACTTACAGCACAGTCATGGCCAGCGCCTCCAGTTCCCAGGGCCAAGGAGAACGAACTCAGTGCTGGACCTTGGAACTCTGGCAGGGTAAGGAGGCTTGAAATGGACTGGGAAAAGAGAGGAAGGTGTGTGTAAGCTGATGACTTCTGATCTCTGAGGCAGAGGTCGTGTCTTTCTCCCTTGCCTGTGGTTTGTGTCTATTGTAAATACAGATTTAATCATAGAATCGTGAAACTGTTTGACTTGGGAGGGACCTTATAGATCATCTGGTTTCACCTTCCACTAGACCAGGTTGCTCCAAGCCCCATCCAACCTGGCCTTGGACACTTGAAGGGATGGGGCAGCAACAGCTTCTCTGGGCAACCTGTGCCAGTGCCTGAGCACCCTCCCAGGGAAGAATTTCTTCCCAATATCTCATCCACACCCACCCTCCTTTGGCTTAAGGCCATTCCCTCTTGTCCTGTCACTGCATGCCCTTGTGAACAGTTGCTCTCCTTCTGGAGAGTCCCTGGCCATGCATACTCCATTCAAGTTTAGCAAGCTGATATTGCTAGAATAAGGTTTAAAAACTCCGTGGAGTTTTAAAATCAAGGACTTGAAATTCTCGCTAACCGTAAGAATTGGCAGAGGTGGCCTGCTAAATGTTTGGAGGGCAGAAAAGGAATGTAAGAGGGAAAGCATTAGCCAAGGAATGGGAGAGAAGCCAGGCATTAGTTAAACCTGTAAGGAAGAAGCGTAAGAGTTAAATTATATTGGAAAATACAAGCTGAAGGAAGGACTTGTTGCCTGAATTGTGAAAATAAGCCATGTACAGCATTCTGCAAGTCTTGTTTTGAAGTGCTTGTGAGGAAAACAGAAGAGCGGAGATCAAAAGAATTCAACTGCTGTATCAATGGAATATTTATCCTGACAATAGGATCACAGAAAGTAGCTTCCAATGGCTTAAACTAAACATCAAAAGAAGCAGCTGAGCTACAGGTGCTTAGGCTGTTCTGGAGAAGTGATGCAAGGCATTGTCTGAAGGGAATCAATCCTGTGAGATCAGGTTTGTTTCATAGGTGCTCAGATAACCCCCAGTGCTCCCATGCTCTTTGTAGCTCAGAAAAGAACACTAGAAAGTCATGAGATTGGTGCCTGGAAATAGAACACAAACTTCTCCAGACCATGTTAGAATGATAATATAAAAGCAAACCTTCACTTGAAAGCCTTCAGGTACCCAATATGGCGAAAAATAGCGCCCCAAATTAGATCCTTACAATTGATAGGATTGGGCAATTAGAGTATCTGGCCAATATTGTCCAACTAGAGGAGTGGTTGGTTAGGTAATGTCCCACCCTGGGTTCTGCCCTCCTACCCTACCTTTTTTATGCCTGTGGTTACGTGGTGCCAAATAAAATGTCCTTGGAGAAGTAACAGGCAAGACATAACAAAATTTTAGGAATGTGTCAATAAGCACCTGTTCACTGTGGGAAGAAAGGTGGCAAAGTACTAGAAGTTACACCGAGGCACTTAACAGTCTACAAAGCTACAAATACATGAAGATTACATAAAAGCTGAAAACTTCAGGCATCAAGAGGACAAAAATATTTTCATCTTCTCAATATGGACACTGTTGTAAGTGAAGCTTAGTAACAAAACCTCAAATGGGGGAAGGATGCAACCAGGCTAAAATGGAGGGAAACTCCAGGAATATTCTTTTCAGATAGAAAGCAATTTGGTTAAATGAATGGACAAGTTTAGTAAATCACAGGTTTAATTTAGCTGAGAAGAATGAGGAAGAATTATTAATATAAAACTTCTTTTCTCAGTCTCTTTGTGCTACTTGACACATTCATTCTGATCTCTGAGTGCTTCCATATTTCTTTTAATGTCTGCCCTTAGAGTTCTCTCTGCTCCCGCCTTAATGAAATTTCTTAGATTTAATGAAATAAAATATCCTGTTTCTGGCAGAAGAGTTGAGGATGTTTAATTCCCCTCCACTGAAGGGCAGTGCAAGAATAACCTTTGGTGAATGCTCTGAGATCTTAAAACCTGCCCAGGGAAGAAGGGGTTTCTCTTATTGCTGGTGTCAAGATGGCTCAGTAAGCAGTTTGGGAAATGATGGAAAAGAGGAGTGAGTTTGTGAAGTATTCCCACCACATCACTTTTTTTTTGTGCTGAAGAGTGCCAGAGAATTCAACTAGGCCGATGAGAGTAACGTGTTGTCAGACTAAATTCCACCTCCTCTCCTTAACTAATGGACCTCAGGAGCTGTTAAGGGATTTCTGTGGTGCTGAAATGGCCTGTGATGGGAAAATTGGAAAAAAAACCCCACCCCAAGTCTGGAGGCTGTTGGTGGACAGGAGAATGAATATTATCAACGAACTGGGACAATCTTGGCTGTAAAATGAGGACCGTGGCATTTATATGTCTAATTTAAATAGGATATTGGGATAACAGGATAGTATGTATATATATCCCTGGATATGGATGTAACATTCCCTCAGGCTAACAGAAACTGGGGCTGATGAGGGCACACAGGAGGAGCATGCCTTGCCTTTTAGGTGCCAGTGTTGAGCTGGTGGGCTGTGACTGTGTGAGAAGGGAATTGATCTTGGAAAAGTCTCTGTCAAGTTTAATTTGCCTTTCCTTCCGCAGCGTCCTCGCAGAACTGTGAATTCTGGCATGGAAGTGCCCCACCCAGTGCCCAGTTTCACCCCCTATGTGGATGAGTCAGTTCAGCCACAAATGATGTGAGTCTAAGAGTTGGAGATGGGGGATTGCATTTGGAATTCTCAAAGCCGCTTCCTAAAATTCGGAGTTGTTTTGCCAAGTCCTTAAGCGTCTTGAGCTACAAGAATTTAAAAATCTGCCAGCCTGGGAGCAATTAGTGCCGCAGCTTGATGACAGAGGCTTCAGCAGAGGTTGCATAAGGACATGGGACGTGTTCAGAGCTGCTGATGATGTGGGAGCCTAGATCATATTTAAATATGCTAATTAGTGTAATCACTTCACTCAGTGTGTTTACACAAAACCACAAGCTACCTGTCTTAGGGTGCTGTTTGCTGTGAAGCAGCCCCAAATTGAGGCAGACTTGTGGCTGGTTCTTTTCTATCTTGGGAGCTCTGTGCTCAGCATATCTGGAGTTTTCTTCTGAAATAAGCTATCAGAGTTGCCATGCCAACAGTGTTGCTTAGGTCGTGGAGGAGTGAGTGTGCTGCTTGTACAGTGCTCCCTGAAATGCTGATAAATCCCAGGAGATGGGGTGGTTTTGTTGGAGCAGAGGAAAACGCTTTCTTTTGCAAGGTTGCTCTACCTTTCTGTGGCTAATGACAGCCAGGGAATAGACAGGCTCTTTCTGAGAGAGAAGTGGAAAAGCCTGTTGGATATTACAGGCAGTTCCCACAGCTCTGAATTGCATGGAATCAAGGAATGCTGAGAGGTGGTGAGCAGCATGGATTGTGTGTGGACTGCAGAATAGCTCTGACCAAGGCTCTGCCGTGGTTTAGTTGAAGAATAGGTAAAAAACTGCATTCCTGTCTAAGACTGTTTCTTTCTCCTGAAAGTCAGTGATGCCACACGGTTAAACCTCTTGGCATGCCGGTCTCTCGGATGAGGATTTGTTACTTACCGAAGGCAGCAGCTTTTCATACCAGGGAGAGGGAAGGAGTGGGTAGAGCTGAACACCGTGCTGAGTTAGCTCTAAGCGACTTAGGCAGAGACTTGGTAGGTAGGTTTAGATTATGTCTGCTGAAGTCGGCTGGATTGCTGGTGTTGGTAAAGGTGTACCAGTGTTGCTTCCTCTCTCCTGAAATTAGCATGGAGGTTTCATCTGGCCCAAGAGCTTCCCTTTTTAAGTGCCTTTTGTCCTGTGTCCCTTTGCTCCCAGAGAACCATCCTACAAGCCAGAGTTTAGGGACTTGTCACGCCTGTGGTCACACAGCTCGATGGAACTAAATTGAACAGGTCCTGCTTCAGGATGCACGGCAGTTCAGACATCATAAGAATTTTATTTGCTTTTGACTCGACCTTGTTGACAGTTCAGGTTGGATTTGTATTTTGTTGTTTGTTTTGCTTTATTTATTTATCAGACAATTCTGAGTAGTATGCTGGCCTTTGCTGTTACTCATTCCAATTTTCTTGTGTAGTTTTCTAAGCACAGAACAGAATGTCTTTGCACTACTCCAAAACCAGACCCTGGAATTAGCCCAGTTGTCTCCAGTGCCTGCTTTTCTGTGCTACAATGAAGTACACAAAGCCCAAGTAATAAAATCATGTTTTTTCAGGACTCCCTGCAAAATTGAGCCCAGCATAAACCGTGTGTTAAGTACTCGCAAACCTGAGGAGCAGGAGGACCCACTGCAGCGAGTGCAGCATCACCAGCAGGATGCTCAGGAAAAAAAAGAGATGGTGATGTACTGCAAAGAGAAAGTTTATGCTGGAGTTGATGAATTCTCTTTTGAAGAGATCCGAGCTGAAATCTACAGGAAGAAAGCGAGAAAGAAAGACGAAGGTATGTTTCAAAGTGGGCTGAAGCAAGTAAGGCTTTCCAGATGGAGTCATAAAAGTGTATTTGCTTCTGTCTGTATTGCAGCTGCTTCTCTTTTTCTACTGGGATAGTTGTTTAACTGCTCTGAGGTACAGAGCCAGTAACATATTCAACAGCTTTATATGGAAGCTGTGGGGAAGGGGTGGTCCCTTGGCAATTCAGGCTGTACCCACCGACTGTATGTGAAATACGCATTGGGCCTTACAGGTGTTTTTTTCCTTAGATGAAATACAAGCCATAGAACGGAAGAAGGAAGAAATACAAAGGAAAATTGAGGAGCTGGAAAAGAAATTAAAGAGGAAAGAAGGTGACAAGCAGCAACAATCGCATGAACCGGTATTGTTCTGATTTCACTGTTCTTTTCCAAGTAGCTGCAATTTTAAATAAAAGCCAAAAGGAAGCATATCTGATATTCTTCTAACACATTTTAAATTTCTTGTGACCAGATTCTTCACTAATAAAGTATATTCTCTCTTTCTCTCCTTTGCTTCCCTGTTTCCAAAACAATGCCTTCATAGTAAATACTTTAAAGAATGAAACAGTCGTGACTTTGTTGTAAGCTATGTAACTGCTTACATGTCCTTCACAGGAGACTTTAGTTACTTTGCAACTGTTAAAGTTTATATATGGTTGCAAAGAGTAAATGATGCATTTAACTGCAGTATGCAATGAAAGTGGACTTTCTTCATGCAAGTAAGCTAAGTATAAATAAAAATGGCTAAAGACAACTGTTATCTATCAGGGTTTTAATGACTACGTGGGATTATCACCATATTTTTGGAACCTTTTTGCCTGGTTTGCACTTCCACCACTGTAGAATCGAAGTGCGGCTTTGTTTCCACAGGCAGCAGAGATAACGGGAGCTTCTGCACCTTTGGGAATGCAAGCATTTACTTTTTCCAGTGCAACCGGATATGGGGAGAAACAGCCTCAGTCACAAAGGTAATAGAGGGGTTTTTAGCCAGCAGTGAGAAGACTTGTGAGGATATTTAGGTACGAGTAGTAACATGGATCACTAACAGCCTGTTTTTGCAGGTAGAATGGAATAAAGCCTTGGCATCAGCCTGTAACCAGGATGTGTGCTCTTTCTCCATATGCTTGATTATTTGTCTGAGGGATCTTAACTTCTTGCAAGTAGCACTTGTCATCTTGGCTTACTGTTTTTACAGGGTTTGTTCACGTTTTGTGAACGTCTGTAGAATACAAACTTGTTTCTTTTCTGTTTTTCACAGTGAATTCCAGGTCTATGAAGATACTCAACTACAGAAACCATCTTGTTCTGAGGGTAAGTAGTCAAGTTTTTTAGCGTCAAGGAGAAGGTTTGGTTAAAGGGAAGTGTTCCAGGAGTACCGAGATGGCAGCAAAGTAAAACCCAAAGCCTAGGTGGATTAGAAGAATGACAGTGTGTGTGCTAGTAGTGCCTTTTACCATATTGACCACAACATGGGGCATCTGAGATCTGAGAACTGTCACTATGTGAAAGAACTTCCAAGCAAAAGAGCATTTTCCTTTCAGCAGCTGGAAAGTTTTCTTCCATCTTTCATGTTTGCAGTCTTACTAAAATCTCAGAAGAGTTTAATGCTACCATTAGATTGATACTTCCTTAAGTCCTTTTCCCCTGGAGGTTTTGGTAGAGGAATACAGACAGAAATTGTATATCTTTGATTTTGGTAAGTTGTGTTAGGAAGGTCACATCCTGAAGAAATTTACTTCTGATCCGACCTGACTCTGTTGCTGTTGACAGAGGTTATCCAGACTCCTGATGTGTGCCCAGATACCCACAATGGAAATCCATTTGTAAACTCTGAGGAGGAACAGAGAAATGAGGGCAGCCTTGCAAAAAAAGGTACAAATTCTGAAGCGTAGTGTGAAACCAGCACGTTAGCTCACATAATATGGTGGTAAATGCGTGGTTCATTAATGTGACAAACCCAAGCCTTTTTTACTGGGTTTCTTTATATGCCAGCTCTGTAACTGCCTGCTAGGAGCAGTACTTTTAAGACAAGGTGTTAACCATTTTAAGTAGTGTTGGATATGCTATTTTGGAAAAACTGTGGATATGATAGAGCCTCTCTTTACAGATGTGGGTCTCCTTCCCCCACTGGCTGCTGCTCCATCTTTCTCTATATTTGATGAATCCTCTACTTTGACAAATCAGAATATAAGGTAGAATTATTCAAGACCTAGATTTCAGAGGGAAGGAAAACAGAAGTATCAAAGCACTTTGTGTAGCAGCTGAAATAACTGTTTCTTGCAGGGGTGTGTGGGGGTGTGCATTTTGTTTTGTTTCTATATGGGTATTTTTTATTTCCTCACTGAGAGTCCATGATGAGGAAATACTCTCCTGTTCTTCATCTTCAACCTGGAACTATTTAAGCTGCTCTATAGACCTCCTTCATTCTGGAGAGCTGTATCTATTGCATACTGGTAGTTCTGTCGTAGAAATTAGTTGATTGAAATTATCAATAGACTTCAATTCTTGAGAGGAATGTGTTGGAGATCGGAAGCTGCTCTAATACATTTGTAATTGACCGTAACTTCTTAGTTGTTCAGCAGATCGTAGCCAGAAAAGTGCCCGTCAACCTCTCGCTGTTCGTAAGCCTATGGATTCTCTGACTGCCAAGGAAAACACAGCAGCAGCAGCAGCAGCAGCCTGTGTAAGGAAACAATTCACCCCACAGCAGACTTCCTGCCCAGGAGACACCAACACAGCCTGTGCTGCTGTCAGACCGAGCTAGGCTGGACTGGCGTCACGTGTAAAAAGCAAGGATTCTAAACTGCTGTCTGGCATGGCAATAACTGAACGGGATGATGATGAGATTATACTGGAACTATAATGCTGTGGCTGCCTCGTCCCTGGAGGTGTTCCAGGCCAGGTTGGATGGGGCTTGGAGCAACCTGGAGCTAGTGGAAGGTGTCCCTGCCCATGGCCAGGGCGTGGAACTCGATGGTCTTTAAGGTCCCTTCCAACCCAGATCACTCTGGGATTGTATAATAAGTAGAATTCATGAAGACTGAGTGTCCTGTTCATGTTGGAAGGTGGTGGAGTGGAAGAAAGGGAAATGTTCAGCTTTTAAATAAAGAAAAATTTGTCTTAAAGTCTACAACCTTTCACTGTCTCTCCTTTTTTTTTCAGGATGAGCTGAATGGAATTGAACGTTTGACTGAGGATGCCATTGTGACCGGCTCCTACAAGAACAACACCCTTTGTGCCAACCCAGAAGACACGTGTGACTTCAACAGGGCTGCCCACCTGGCCTCAACGCCCTTTCATGGGGTGGCAGCTCAGAGAGTCCCAGCTCCTGCTTTCTCGC
The DNA here is from genome assembly GCF_000691975.1 of Corvus brachyrhynchos. NCBI lineage: Eukaryota > Metazoa > Chordata > Aves > Passeriformes > Corvidae > Corvus > Corvus brachyrhynchos. The sequence goes on along the minus strand of NW_008236509.1, from coordinate 466,212 downwards.
AGAGTGAACTGAAGGAAGACAGTCCAGAATCCGAGAGCGCACCTCTGAATCAGGAGACGCTGGTGTGTGAAGGAGCGTACACTGAAGCTCTCCGTGTAAAAAAACTGAGGTAATCAACAGTAAAGGACCTTAAACCCCTCCTCCTGCACGTCTTTCACAGTTGTGCTTTTAGTGTTGCTAAGGGAGGAGTTTTCTGAAAAGACCAGAATATAGTGGGGAGAGCCATTTCTTTAGCTCAGGGTCCACTCTGCCTTGAGCAGATTTAAGAGGTAATAGCAAGCCCACCTGGCTTTTCAGCATTACTGCTGTGGGACTTAACAACAAGGTTTTTTAACAAAATAACTTGCAGAGAAATTAGTAAATGCATTCTGTCTTCATTATCAAACATGACAAGCAGAATCACTGGTTCCTTTTGTACTCATAGGCTTCTGCACTCATTTTGACTATATAAAATGCATTTAGTGTTTGTGGCTTAGTTCTTCTACAGAGTTAAGAAGTTGGAGAGCTACAGAGTTAAGAAGTTGGAGAGAACAAAAAACTAGCAAACAACATTTTATGTTGTGAAGAAAAAACATCTATTGTATGGGAGTTTCTTAATCTAGAGCTGAGTTGGATTTTCTGGCTGTTAGTGTGTAAACGTGTATACCCTGCTGAAGGTGTTTTTTACTTGGGAGGTTCCTTGAAAACTGTGCTGATTATAATTAGGAGGAGTTATTTTCCACCAAACCCTTCACTGCTTTGAAAGCACTGAAATTTTATAGCAAAGGGAGTGATAAATATTCAGTATGTCTTCTGTTGTAGCGGTCAGATTTGGGGGAAGAGAAGATTAAAAAAATCATCTGCAGACTAAGTTTCTGAGTATAATCAATCATCAAAACTGAAATGAAGCTTTGACATGACTACTGGCTTTCTGCTAGGGATGTTAATTAAATCTGGGTGTGAGCAGTATCCTGTCCTCGTGCCCGGGTTGACATTATCTACAACTTGTATCTTTGGGAAGTCTGAGTAGTTGATGGCTTTATTTACAGCCCGATCATGGAAGCAAGCCTGGAAGATACTCGCTCATCAGGTTCTTCAGTCTCAGGAGGTTCTCTGTCCTCTGTTACACAAATGTCTGCTATTAAATATCTGCAGATCACTGAGAAACTGGATCTGGCTCAGAGCTTGCCTGCTGAAGTGGTTACTGAGTCTGGAGGTGGAAATGCTACTGGTTAGTACTACCTTGAATTTCATTCACAACTAATAACTCGCAGCTGTGACAAAAAGTGGGGTTTCTTCTGTCCTTCCTGTATCCCACTGTGCTTTGTGTGTTTCCCATTGCTATGAGTTGTGACTGAACTTGTCTCCCTTGTCTGAAGCAGCAGCAAGGTGCAGTACAGAATGCTTGTCAGTATCCAAAGCATGTCAATATTAAGGTGACAGAGAAGTTACTTAAGGTACTAAAGCAGGCAGTCTGTAGGAGCAATAAGACCAAATTCCAAAATTAAAAATTTGAACTGAATGGCAGTAATAACTTCTAAGATGGCTTTATTTTGGTTTGTCTTCGTTTTTTCTCTGTAATCATACTGTGTGTCTCCTGATGTGCTGATAAGCTACTACTTTGAAAAAGATGAATGGGAATTTGGAGTCTAGTGCAAGTTGCATAATTTTGGTTTAAATCTGCACTTTTAACTATGCTGTAAGCTGTTGTGCTGCTTCACAGTATCATCCTTATTCCTATTGAGGGAAAACAGTACTGGTACTTAAATAGTCAATTTCTTTGGTTTTTTTTCTTCTAGTTAAAGGCCCTTATTTCTGTCTGTTCTAAATATTTAGATTACAGTTAGAACAGAAATGGTCACAAAAAGCCATCAAAATCTGGCCTGTGGAATTAGATTTGTGTTGAATGATGGTTTTCAAGTTGTTTAACCTGCTTTAACTCCTTTGATTTTGGTTTATGGTGCTTAGAATTGCGTATTTGAAAATTCGCAGTGTATCTACTCTGGAGAATTATGTTCTCATGTGCTTGCAGACTACTTTATGATGAAGCATGCTTGGGACCTGGAATGAAAATACAATTAGAAGTGATGTCACTGAAATAGCTGGAATATTTTGGATGCATCTTTGACTTGTTTTTCTCATATGTACTAATCTTTAGAGCAAGACGAAAAATCTCTTCAGAAAAAAAAAAGAAAGCGTTTGTTCAAATGTTTTAATGGTCCTTTCTTAAACTTTGGATCTTTCCTGTTGCTTTGTTTCTTGATTTATGCACATCTCCCTTGAACTGCAGCTCTCACTCTGGATGTAGTAATTCTTAATACTGTGTAAAGAATAAAAATTACTTCAGATGTCTGTTAGTTTATTCCTGAAAAAAATGCCAGTAAATTTCCTAGGTTTGTGATGGCAAAAGCTTGGAACACGTTGTAGCCTCCAGCCTACTCTGTTTCCTGGATCTGCTTTCACAGAATTGGTTCCTGAGCAGTACTTACTGCACTGCTTTTCAAACAAGTATGGGTATAACTGTAGATACTCTGGTTCTTACCTGTGTACTGTAAATGTTCTCTCTCATTACAGCATGGCATTTGGGAGAAGGCAGTAGAGACCATCTAGTTCTTGTGTTTTATCTCAAATGATCAGGCAGAGTAAACACTTGAGGCTACGTCGCTTTTTTACAGATCACCTTGTCTGTTGAATGACCTTATGTTCTGTTATGAAGGAAATTAAGTCCAGTCCTACAGGGAATTATCTTAGGTGTCTTCCAGGAGATAAAAAGCCATTAAGTTCTTAACATTGCAGTGACCAGCAGAGTTGGAGTCCAACTTTGTTTTCCTTTTCTTACATAAAACCTCTGCTGTAATCAAAGGACTAAATTTCCCTAAACCCCATAATGTAAAAACCCCAAACTGATCACTTGCTCTGGGCATGGATTTAAAAAAAGGAGTGTTGGTTTGCAGCATGAGTTTGAATTCTGCTGTGGCTGAAATAATTCAGAGCTTTGTCTCTTGTGAAAGATGCATTTTGCATGATGCTACAGTAGAACCCTTGAGACCTGATAATGGTATGTAAGGCAGTTATAAAGACAAGGGTCACATTGACTTCCCAGAACTATTGGAAAGAGATGAATTGATTTGCTAAGAGGTAGTAAATCAGAATGTGGATTGAAAGCTTCCAGTATCCAGGTTACTTTTACTGACAGATATAACCAAGTTGCAGAAAGTTAACGTAATTTCAGCTCATCTCTTCATGTTGTTTTTTTTCTTAGCGGATGATGTGGCTCAGTTCCTGTGGACCCCTGAACAGCGTGAAAAGCTTTTAGATTCTGTGCTAGCATCTGCTTCTCCAGATTTTCACTTGGAGACTGGAGCTCTGCCTCACATGGAGGTCAAGAAAGATGTTGAGCTGGGTAGGTGTGCCAGACACTCTGCAGTGCAGAGTTTGTGTTCTGATGGGTTTGATTTATGGTTCATACTCACCCTCTTAGTTTTTTGTGGTGCAGGTGGGGAATGACTTGGGAATAGCTATTTACTGTGACAGATCATGAATGTAAACTTTCATCGCAGGAAATGAGACTTACTGCATCAAAATGGAATACTGGAACAATAAAGAATACAAGATGTTTTTTGCCATTCCAGCTCGATGCGTTTTCCAGTGGTATGCAAAGGGATGTGCAATAAAGGTAACGTGCATGATGGTTATTGTACAAGAAGTGTGAAATGGTAAAATCTCATCCATTAATATAAACCCCTAATTTCTGAATTCCATGCATGAAGTTTGCTACTTCAAGTCCTCTTCCGAATTGTGGATCTAGATTAAAGTTTCTGACTGCAAAAAATGTCTTCCCTGGTCAAGTGGGAGTAGAAAAAAAGAGGATGAGAAGAATATGAAGATGAGCAATTTTCACTTTATTCCAAAAATAAATGTTCTTCTTATGTACCTTCTTGTAGGTGTATTCTCAGCCTGTGCCTTGGGATTTTTATATCACCCTTGAGTTACAGAAGCGTTTGAATTCTGACTTTGACCAGAGCTTCAGTGAGAATTGCAGCTGTTACCTGTACCAGGATGGCTGTGCCATTGTGCACAGAGATACAAATTGCTTCACGCTCAGGGTCAGTACAGACAAACCAAGGACAATTCTTAGCAAACTCCTGCTTGGGTGCCAGTAGTGAGTTTGGGGTGGTGCTATGCTCATTGCTGAAGAGCTGCTCCTGTTTAAGCCTGCAATATAGATGCTCTGGTCTTTATCTGTGTACAAATCATGGCTGTCTGTTAATGCCTCAGTTGGGTCTGGTTTCTCATTCATAGATCATGTGCTTCTCAGAGACAATCTTGAACCAATTTTTCACATTTTCTGTCTTTGTGAGTCATAAAGGACTGGAGCCAAGAACCACATGTTATTCCACAGCAAGATTGGCATCTAAAGCTGTTGTTTAACTTGACCTCTTTCAATACATTCCAGTCAGCTATAGCAAGGTCATAGCATTTAATGTCTTGCTGAATGATTAACACTTTAAGTCTTGGAAGTGCATTTTGAATTGTTGCATGCAATACCACTGAAATTCAATAGTGATTTCAGTCCTCAGTTCAATTTCCCCCTCCTGATCTTTTGTCCAATTTTGAATAATGTTTCCTAACAGTTTACTGTTCTTGTAATTCTGTCTGGGCTGATCATGGGCAAAATCTGATTACACTAAATTTAGGGTGGGGCCGTTACCTCTGTACAGATGAATTATGAAACAAAAGGTCAGCTATAAATATTTCACCTAATCTAAAGTAGAAGGGTACAGAGACAGATGTTTATTCTCTTTTCAGGATATTCTCCATGACCGTAAGTTCATCACAAAGGAAATCCTCTTCTTGGTTGTTCATGATCTTCTGCATGTGGTAGAGAAGCTGCACAAAGCAGAGATTGTCCATGGAGATCTGAGGCCAGAGGTGTTGTTTCTGGGAGACAGGTTTGTCTCTTCCTATGAATATGGGAGGTACAGAACAGTCATTTCAGCTACAGCTCCCATGCTGCTGTAACTTCTACCCTTGAGCTGGGGTACTGAAATACTGAGGCCTGAAAAACAGGCCCTGAGCCAAAGTTGACCTCCAGTTGAACCTTCCAACCAAATGTTATATTTGTATCCACTCATTATCAAAGTATCATTGGCAATATGATCTATGTATCCACTGATTGTTGAAACATGTATTTAGAAACCAGGTAAAGCCACACCTGGGTTTTGGGGGTGTAGGAGCAAAGGGAACTCACTAGGTTGTTCCTTGAGCCCTGGCCAGGCTTTGGGAGGAACCCAGGAGGAGGCTGACCCCAGATGTTCCCGCACTGAAAGTTGTGTGAGCTTGTTCATTGCACCCTCTCCAAGCTGGGCCCTGTCCCAGCACAGTCAGAAGCTTCTTTGCCTGTGGGTGGACACACCTGTAGGAATTCTCAGTTCCGGGAGGGGCTCTCCAGTGCTTGGCTGCCACAGGGGTCCCCAGCTGCTGTGTGGCTCTGGAGGATGGTGAAGTCTTAGGGTCACTGGTACTGTACCTCAATCCCTGTAGACAATCTTTGGTAGCAATGCTGAGGTGCATTGCTGAGCTTCTCCTTGTGTAATTCTTTACAGTTTTGCATTATAGAAAATTACACTATTCCTTAAACTGGTTTCTGTGCTTCTTGTGCTGAACCTGCCCACTGGCAAAACATATACTGATTTTTCAGTCCAGGTTTTTTAGGCTCCAGTGTATTCTGATAAGAGTGAAAACACTTGATTTAGGAATAAACCTTCCTGTAGAAATAGTATACATTGACGTTGTAAAACTTATGCTCAACAAAATAGTTTTGCTATTGCCTGTGTTTTTAAGTTTCTGCTTTACCAAGGTTCTGGACTGCTAACTCAGTATGGTTCCTAACTTGCCTTTGGCTTTACATATCTGAAGCCCAGGAAATTAGAAGACATACAACAGGTGGGACTGGAATATCCAGGTACCCTTAAACAAAGTGTTCAGCTTCCTCTGCAGTCCAGCTTGTACCTTGATGCATAGACCTAATTTTCATCTTTAAGCTCTTTCCCATGTTATATTAACAAAGTCACGTATCCCTTAGAATGTGATCTGTGAACTAAGAGTGGTGATGCCTGGAAATAGAACACAAACTTCTCCAGACCATGTTAGAATGATAATATAAAAGCAAACCTTTACTTGAAAGCCTTCAGGTACCCAGTATGGCGAAAAACAGCGCTCAGAATTAGATCCTTACAATTGATAAGATCGGGCAATTAGAGGAGCGGTTGGTTAGGTAATCTCCCTACCCTCCTACCCTACCTTTTTTATGCCTGTGATTACATGGTGCAAAATAAAATGTCCTTGGAGAAGTAACAGGCAAGACATAACAGAATTTTAGGAATGTGTCAATAAGTACCTGTTCACTGTGGGAAGAAAGGTGGGAAAGTACTAGAAGTTACACCGAGGCACTTAACAGTCTACAAAGCTACAAATACATGAAGATTACATAAAAGCTGAAAACTTCAGGCATCAGTGGGAAGGCAGTAACCAGAATGTCAAATGAATCGGATATAATTCTATTACATAAATTCACTGGGGCTGTTCTTAGTTATCATCGATAGGTTAAAAATAGCTATTAAATTTAAATTTACTTTGAGCCTACAGTCATCTAACATGCATACTCACAATATATTTTACTTATAATTTCTTCGTGGTTGTTTTATTAGTAACTTCTTTCTATAATTATTTATAAATTACATACCTGTACTATGCAAGCTTTAATATTTTCTTCACATCCTGCAATGGGTTGTCTTATACATCCCTTAGGGTGCTGCATCCTATTTTGGAAGTCACTGATCTAATAGTGGCTTAATGGACTTGGATATCTCCTGCTGGATTTCTCTGTGGCAAATACAAAACAAACTGCCAAAAAGTTAGGATAATGGTTTGGGGTTTTTCAAATTGCAAAAGGACAAGTGCATAGTATAAATTACAAAATAAGTTCACAGCATACAAGTATGTAAGAATAGTAGTGAGAGCTGTGATATGTGGATATTGTTGGCTTGGCAGCCGTCGATAGAAATATTCCCCCCTGCCCTTCCTGTTTTTCTTCCCTCACCTGTAGACTAGGAAAAGTTTGTAGAAGTATTATCAAGCTTAATTATTTTTTGTATCAAGTATTCTGAGATTTAGAAGGAGAGGGAGAAGTGCAAAACATTACACTGATGCCAAATTGATTTTTGCCTTTTTGCTTTTACCTATTCTCTATATTCTTTACATACATACATATATATATCTATATATATATATATATATAGATATTTGTAGCTCTGTAGCCTAGTATTGTATTCATAGCTAGCATTTTACTTACTCTATTAGAAAGAAAGACAAAAAAAAGCAGCTCCAAGCCCTGGGGTCCAAGGTTAGGCTCTGTAGGAGCCAAGGTTGAAAACCAGCTCTTCGAGACACATTTTCATAAACAAAGTTTAGTTCCTATCCAAGGGGGGGGGAGGGGGGCGGGTTAGAAAAGGGTAGAACCAGGGAGGAATTACCTCATCATCTATGACTCTAATTGGGTATTCTTCTCAGTTATGCTAATTTGCTAAACATATTAAAATTGTATCCGCTTTATGTTATGTGTGCATCTTTGGTGCTTTTCATCCAGCATGTTGTGCACCATAAGGATCCTTATAAAGGTAACCCCTTTTTATCACCTGTGTCTGGCTCATAGTTTCAGGACCAGTGAAAAGGCATCACACTCTTCCCACAGTCCACAAACTGTGTTTCAGATAACTGTTACAAATATGAAAACAGCATCATCCTCAATCCTTTAGTGTTTCATATTGCTTACTGCAGAGACAGCAGTACCATTCTTAAGTTCCCTGCTGTGAGCCCTTGCCATCCAGGGCAGCCCTTGCAGCAGTAGTTCTGACAGCAGCCATCAGAGGGGAGCATTGACATGGCTAAGATTCACCTTCACTGCGCTGTTAAATTTAATTCTAAAAAAAAGATGAAGTTTGTTGGATCGTCTCCTGCCTCACGTGCTTCCATTGCTCAGGATCTGCGATGCATTTTCTGATGAGGAGGTGCCAAATGCTCTGAAGATTGTGGATTTCTCTCACAGTCTGGATTTCAGGGTACTGCCTCAAGTCAGCTTGCCCTACAACTTTCCCATAGCTCAGACTCCTCATGGACAACAGCTTCTGGCAGAAAGTTCTCTTCCTTATCAGGTGAGTTTCTGTTTTCTAGGATATCTTCATTTCTGTGTTCCTTTACAAAACCCATTTTTTTAAGTTAAAATTTGCAAGTGCTATGGAAGGCTCTGATCAATAAATACTGAATAAAGAGAATTTTACATCTGATGGAATCTTTGGCATTAAGTGAAAGGATTAGCAGTGCTGTTCAGTGATTTTAACTAGTGTATTTATTTAGAAACCTACAATGAAAACAGAATTTTACCTTTTGAAGTTTTCCTGCTTAACAGGTCTCTGGAAGATTCTGGTGCAAAGATGGTTCAGACTTAAAGGTGTGAAAGCAATAAGAGCAGAAAGTGATAGACATTGAACTTGGTCATCTTTGTTGTGATTACAGGTAGACTTGGTTGGCATTGCAGATGTAGTCCATTTGATGTTGTTTGGGGATCATATCCAGGTCTATCAGGAGAATTCCATCTGGAAAATCTGCCAAAACTTATCAGAGTAAGTCCTTTTGCAGAGTGGGCTGCTGGCAAAGAAGAGACAACTAACTTCATTTTCTTTATAGTGGTACTATCTTCAGAGCTTACAACATACAACTTGGGGCTGGTTTTGCCAAAAAGTGGTAGGTAGTTTTGTGGGGACTGAAATTGTGAAGTTGTTGGACTTGTTCACTGGTAGCCTCAGTGCTGTGTAGGAGACAATTTTAAGCTGAATATGAATAGTCCAGTTGAGATGATTTTGCTTTTTCCATCCTTTCAGATGAGACTGACTTAATCTCTCTGCACCTTACAGATAAAGCCTGGAGAAGTTTCTGAGTGGGTGGGTGGGGAGGGAGGCAAAGATCACATGAGTATGTTGCTTCAGAAATGGGTTCGTTTGGCTTTCTGCTTTTTTTTTTTCCATTCTAATAAGACACTGGTGGCAGGCTGTAACGCAGCAAAGAAAATAATTAAAAACTGTCATCTAAGATGCAAGTCTTCAAATAGCTGCTTTTTGGAAGCTGCTGTTTGTCTCAGGTATTAAATTCTACTGCTCTCTTTTAGCCATGTGTTTAGGCTGTAAGTCTGCTCTGCCTTCCTGTGCCCTTTGTTTGTACTTAGACTGAACACTTGTTCATTTTGTTAGGCACATACTGCAGATTTTTTTGCCTTAGCATTTCATAAAGATTTTCCAGAGCTCTGCACTCATGACAGCAATTACTGGGCAGGTATCTGATTCAGGATCATGGATCACTCCTAGGACTATTGCTTTAGGAAAACCTACTACTGCGTGGGAGTTGTCCAGTTCCCTAGCAACCTGTACTGCTTACATCTCTCAGTTTGTTGTATTCAGCCTTTGGAAAAAATCCCATCTCCTAAAGCTGTGTACAGAGGAAAAAATGTTTTTTTTTTTCTTTACTGCATATATATCTGGTTTTCTACTATGATATAATTTCCTTAATTCTGCAAGAGATTAAATTGAGCTGCTGCAGATGAAGCTACATAAGGCCTGAGTTGAGAAGGTTGGGACATGGTGTCAGGGACCTGATCAGGATGTGGATATGGGAAAAAGATCAATAACCGTCTGGATAACTGGAGCAGGAGGAATAGTAAGTCTGAGTTGGGAACTATAGGGCTGGCTGTCTCTCAGTGGAGTTTGGAGAGGAGGGGTCAATTGGAAAGGAATTGCAGTCAAAGCTGGGGATGCTGGATTGAAAAAATTAGGATTTTGGGTTGAGGTAGAGCTTGGAGGGGGACTTGAGGAGCGAGACCTGTGGAGGGCTAAAGGAGCCACAGCAGGAAGAAGGTAAAGCCTGGGCATGAGTTCTGTGGAGCTGGAACCAGGCTGTAATGGCTTCTCGCTCACCTATGTGCATCAGTTCATAATTTGGGAGTTCAGACTGCAAATAAAGAATTCCTGTTTTCCACCCTCTCTTCTGCTTTGCTTCTGAAAGTGTTACAAACTTAGCTTTCATCATCTGTACTTACTTTTCAATATCAGTTATTCCAAGAAATGTCTGCAGAGGTGCTTTAGTTACACACTGTATGAAGTCTTATATCAACAGTGCAAATGAGGCATTTCATTATGTGGGAATAAGGAATTTGCACTGAATCTGTTTCCATTCACCTATGGATCTTTTAGTGTGTCTGGTTCTTATTGATTGATGACACTTCCTCTAGTCAGTTTGAAGCTTTCAAATAATCTGTGACAAGCAAATTCAGTGCTGCAGGGAACCTTCATCCACCAGAAGAGACTCTGCAATTAAGTATTCCCTGGGAGAAGAGTCAGCTGATGGAGATGAATCTTGTTCTTCATCCTTTGCATACAGCCACATGTGCTGGTGACACCCATTAAAACACAGGATTCTTCTTCTTGTTGCTTTTAGTATTCCTACTTTTGTAAAGATGACATTACTTTTGTCCTTTCTGTTCAAAGTTCTCTAAGTCATTTGGAAAGTGATTTTCTTTTTTTTTTTTTTTTGTTTCTTTGAGGTTCATTTGAGTTTGGTGGTTTGTTTTGGTTTGGGTTTTTTTTTCAAGGATTGTATTGACAGAACTTTCCTCAAAAAAGTTTTTGAGAATTCATGTATTGACAACTAGAAAGAGGGCTTCTTACTAGAAGGCTGACTGGTGTTAAATACAACAACCATGACCCTCTTAAGAAAGCTTTTTAAAAGGACTTAATTATTTTTAAGTATTAAACAAATGTAAATATAGCAGAATGACTGGAAGAGCTACTGATTTTACTACCAGTTCAGCAAAATACCAAAGCAGTTGGGAATTGCAGGGTAGAGTGTAAAATTATTCTTCCAAGGTCAATGGCCCTCAATAAAAAGGAACCCACTCAAAAAGTGACAGAACGAATGGAAAACACTGAAACATTGTGGTAGAGATTTAGGGGAAGGTAGAATACAAATTCTGATCAAGTTGGTTTTTTCACCTCTGAGTATAATGCTGACAGCCTGTTTGTCAGGGGAGGAGTTTTACCAGTATTAAAGAATGGATATGATGATTTTTTTCTGTTTCCACTGTATTATTTTAGGAAACTTCATCTGTGCAGGTTTATGTGAGGCAGGATATAGAAGCTGCGTTTGAATTTTTAGGACTATTTTTGTCACTCAGAACTCTTTACACCCCCTTAGCAACACTTCATCTCCTCTGCTACACCTCTCGCTCATCTAATCCCACAAAGAAAATGGTCTCAAGTCTTGCATATTTTTTCTTGGTTTGCCTCTGCATTGACTTAATTATTTTAGCAGAGTTACCAGTGTAATAGTTCAGGCTGGATTCGTTCTGAGACTGGCTGCTGCTGTTTTGTAAGTCACTTAGATGAAGCAGAGGCAGATAATTTGTTTCAAAGCCACTGTAGCCCCTAGCGCGAGGGAGAAAAGTGCTTCAGTAGTCAGTAGCAGAGCAAGACTGAAGAACAAAGGGTTAGTTCTAATATCAGTTTTATAAGACTTAAATGAGTCACTTAACCTTTTTATTCATGTTGTGTGAGTACATCTGGGAGAGAGGGGATTTATTACTATTAATTGTCTCTAAAATATTATCTATACAGAACTCTGGCAGATGGAAGGCAGGGAAAAAAGGAAGCAAAACTGGCTCTAAACCACCTCTTTCTTTTTTCTTTTTTTTTTTTTTTTTAAGTTTTTCTTGCACCTTTCCTTTAATATTGCCCCGTTAACTTAGCTTGCAAGTAGGTAAACGATATTTACCTCTGCCCTTTATTCATGAAAGGAGTTTCCCAAGTTGTTTGGTTCAAAAATGTTCTTGATAATTCCTTTAAACTAAAACTGCCATGGTTTAGTGTGAATGGTGGTAGTGGTCAGGTACACTAGAAGAGGCAACTGTATAAACAGTTGGTTTAGACCTGTGTAGTTACTATCCAGAAACTTATTGGAGAAAGAGAATGGGGTCCATACATATAAAATGAACAATACATTCCTAGTTTTTCCTTTATATTTACTCATGTGAGTGAAATTATTATTTCAGGCATGGTTCTCTCAGGATGTTTAGTGCTGAATATAAATGGAGACCTTGATAGGTATGTTTTGTGTGTGTATACTGTTCCACTGAACACTGCTCTATTTGTTTTAGGACCCCTGACAGTGATTTCTGGAGTAAACTTTTTGAGAGAATTCTGAATGCAGGTGGTAAGTCCACAGTACCTCTGCTGAGGGAGTTGAGAGAGGAAATCAGTGAAATGTTTGACAGCTCTTTCAAAGAACGACTTTTGTTCACCTTAACTGCTGTGGGAGAAACTTTCCTCCTGGTGAACTTCCAGTGACTTCATAGAAGACAAACATGTTTTGTATTCTAGAGAAGAATTTGTTGTTGCTTTCTTATGTTTTCAAATGTAAACATGAGAGTGATTGGAGCCATTTCTGCAATACTTCACATGGGACTTGTTCAAGAATGTTTTTATTGCATGAGTGCATGAAAAGCCTCCTAAGCCTCTACATGAACCTTTCTGAGCAGTTTATGAGAGAAAATTGTTTGTCTTAACTGCCACCTCCCCTTCTTGTACAGCTCCTTAAAAATTTAACACCTAACTTGTGCCGCACTCTTTGAAATGTCTTTGTCCTGCATTCAGTTGGTCTTTTAATTAGTGTTTAATCAATAAAGTTGTGGTTTGGTAGTGAGTGTCATATTTAATGTTGCTATCAAATGGTTTCAAAAGACTTTATTTAGAATCCATGAAGGAATGCTGCTGCATGACTGGGAATATTTTGTGGCTGCTGGATGCAAAAGCCCCTCATTTGGTGGCAATTTTCATAACCACATGAGATTTCCTGGACACCTGAATACAACTTAAATGATTCTACTTGGAATGTGCTCTCATAGAAAGTTGTCCTAAGAAGAAGTAGATGAAGTCACAAGTGGAAAAGCTGTGCACATAAACCTTTATGCTTCTTAAGGCAAAAGTTTTGTTTACTTTTGCAAGGGCTAGAGTTCCTGACTGGATTTGAGCATCCCTGAAGTCTCAATTTGCCTAAGTGAAGTGTTGGCAAGCTTTTGTGGGAGGTTTTGTGGATAACTATAGGTGTTAACCTTTTGTATACTGCATTATTGAAACCAATATGAAGGCTTCATTTTATTCAAGACAACAGGATTCAAACCCAAGGTGGTCTACTAGGTACTTGAAGTGTATGGAAACTTCTCAGACTTGGGATTTACTTCCTTGCAGCTTCTCCCACACATGAAAGAGAGAGTAGACAACTGCATCATTAGTAATTTTTTCTCCCTGTAAAGGCAGATTGGCTCTGTTTTTTTCATTTGGTTAAATTCTCCAGCCACGATTGTGCTTGGTTCTCCCCTTTTGTGTTGTCTACAGATTTTGTGGTGGAACTTAGTTTTGTCTTTTCCACATTGCTTCAAGCCACCTTCTTTCCTGCTTTTTTCTGCATATTCCATCACTATTCCTCTTTGGCCTGTCATCTTTTTGCTCTCACAGATTTGTAGTGCCTTTTTTTACACTTCCTCTGAGAGGGTTATATATTCTTCTAATTCAGGAATAGGACCTAAATGGTAGACCAGCTTTAATATCGAATGTAAATTACTGAAGAATTTATTTTTGTCCATTAATGCCTTAAATAATACTTCTTGTAGTACATTGGTCAGTCATCTGTTGAGCTAGCAGATAAACAGTGATCTATCTCTAACCAGAGTATAGAGCCAAGATCACTGGTAGAGCACCCAGGAGTCCAATGCATAGCTCACTTCTACCTCTAAAAAGATGGCATGTTTGTTTTTACTTCAGCTGAACTTTGTTTGCTTTTGCTGATTCTCTAACTGCCTTTTATCTAAAACTTGGGGAATCTCACTTGCTGTCCTCTCACTTGCAACTTTTTCAGTTTATATCCTGCAGCACTGAGCTGAATACCAGGTAGATTAGGAAGAGAAGGCTCCTAACAAAGTATCGGTCATCCCAAGGACTTCTCAGACAAGACATGTTTGTAGTCAGTACAGAACAACTTCACTGTGTCTAATTCACACAGAAAGCTTTTGAGAACAGGCTGAACTCAGAGATAAGAGCGCTCAGCAGAAGTTCAGTAAAGGAAATCTGTTCTTCAGGTCGTTAAAATATGTAAGTGAACCTACTTGTCTTTACTTAAATGAGGTCTAAATCAAAGCTGCAATACTCCACTATTACTTATTTGTTGACTTGGCATCTGTTTTCTTTCTGAGCAAAATGTGTGCTAATCCTTCTCCATCTAATAAGACTGCCCTTGATCAGTTACTCTTCATATTTGTCCCAGACAACACAAAACTGCCACCCAGTACTGTAAAATAAGAAACACAGCAATGGCATTATAAATTTCTCTGTAATAAACACAAATAATTATGGAGAAATGAAGAGGAGTGAGCAGGTATAACAAGAAGGAGTAGTCATCTCTTCTGATGTTTGTTCCCACTTCTGCTTGGATGGAACTCTGCCTTTCTGTTGCACAAGTTATCCTCTGCCTCCCCTATCCCATGAGCTGATTGCACCAACATGTAACAGGAGGTCAGGGAGCTCTTTGGACATCCCTGTTGTCTGTTCAAGTAACTCTGCGTCCAGCCTTAAACAAGTTTTTCCTAAGCATCACTTTTTGAAACCTTGTGTAACACACAGATGCTCTGTGACCTTGCAGGCTGGGATTGTCATAGACTTGTCATGAAGTAGGAGACACACCAGCCTTGCTCACAGGATATTTGGAGATGAAAATTGTCTTAACATTTTCCGAGGGAAAAGAGGTTTCTATAAATCCTGAGATGACAAAATGTTCCACACCAGGTAGAGGGTAGAATGAAACTGTGTGACAGCCAGATGTAGAAGTCCTAGTGAGGTCATCACTAAAGTGATGGAATCTGGGCTATGGCAAATTTTAATCCCTATTATACAGATAAAAGTGCACAAAGCAAAATAGAAATGTGTTGTACCAGGTTGCTTGAGAACAAAACTTGACCAGAGATACAAGAGGGATGTCTGGAAGATATCTGCAGGCTTCAGCTGCTTTGATTCAGAAACTGAAAGAATCAAATTGTTAATGTCCACTGTGTTAAGTGGAAAGGGATCTAGAAATACTTGCAGGAAATCACTGAGCACCCAAAAATGCTAAAGGTAAAAAATGGAGGCTGATCAAATGTGCTTGAGCTGTGGGTGGGGCAAACCCCGCAGGTGTGAACCATTTTCTTCTCCTTAAGCTCTAGAAGCTGTAGCTGGAGTTGACTCCTCTGTTTCTAAGGGCTCGTGGAGATCATTGCCTATATCTGTGAAATACAGGTGGTCCAGGTTACCTCCTTCGTGGCTGTGCAGTGACCAATGATGTTACAGAACCTAATTGCTTTTTAAGGTACACCTGCAGGCAGTTACACGGTGTGGGCTCTGAAACTCACTTTGTTTGCTCACTTAACATCTGAAGAGATAATTTTAAGGAAGCTTAAGGAAAGGTGAGGAGTACCCTTCTGCTGGTCTTCAAAGGTATGTGATTTGTAGATTTAAAATCCTAACTCTGAGGTAATTGGGAAATGTCCTAGAATTTATCAGATAAGTGTACTCAGAATATGTGTATCTGAGACTTTTCCAGCCTGGGGTCTGTGTTCAATAGAAAAATTAGGAAAACCTTCAAAGAGAAAGATGCACCTGATAACTGGTACATTATCAGAGGCATAAACTTGAGCTTGTGCTAGCAGATAAAATGATTTCACAGAATAAACTAGGAATTTTTTTTTTTTTTCCCAGAGTGAACTAGAAGGGGCAAGCAATTCAGGAGAGCTATGAAAATGTTGTGAGGTTATGCAGGGACAAAATTAAAAGGGCCAAAGCTCAACTAAAACTTTATCTGGGTACTGCTGTAAAAGACAGTATAAAAATGCTTCTATAAATAAGCAACAAAAAGGGCTGAGAAGAATCTCAGAAGAATCCTTTATAGGACTTGGGGGCACTCCTCCCAAGTAAGAAGTGGTTGAGTCCGTGTCCCTGCCAGGATTTAAATAATATATAGAGGTGGCACTTGGGGACCTGGTTTAGTGGTGAACTTGGCAGTGCTGGGTGGGTTCTTGGAGATCTTTTCCAACCTTAATGATTCTATTATTTAAAGAAGACAAATCACCCCTTCTGCATGAGCATCAGCAAATAATTCTGCATCTTTCCTCTACTCTGCTGCTGATTTCCCAGATAATATTCCAAAACGCCTTTGGGCTAAAGTGTAGTTCCTGAGGTGCAGCGCTCCCTGCTGTGCCCCGGTGATTTCCCCAAGGATGCCTGGATGTACAAAAGCTGAGTTCTTACTCGAAGTGAGTTATTTGCCTTTGGGCTGGGGAATTGGTGGTTGGAGTCTCTCCTTTAGCCTTGGGCTGTGGCCACTGCAGTCACATGGATGTGCCTGTACTTACACAGATTGTCCTTAAATTATGACAATGGAACGCTAAACTCCTTTGACAGTTTCATTATTTTTGTTCTTACTATTTCACACTTGTATCCCCTCTGCTCAGTTAATCCAGCAGAAGCTTGATGCTGTTTGGAAGCTTAGAAATACAAAGGTTTCATTTCCATAATAGTTTAAATTATTAAACAACACGTGGATACTGAGGTCATTCAGCAAAGACTGAGAAAGAATGTTTTTCCTTTTGTTGGTTCTAGAAATGTTTGTCCCCTATTTCCCTTTCATAATAACTATAATCCAAAGCTATTTAATTATTGACCTCGTGGTTCCAGCTGGTATGGAAGTGTGATTTACAAACCAGGAGCAGCAGCTGGATGACACAATGCTGACAAATGTTAGTGTTCAGTTTCTAGACCTGAGCTGATGTTTGTTTTCCCAGTGGTTTGGATTCTCTTGAATTTTCAGTATCTCGAGTTGTGTATTTCCTTGAAGCTAAACTAGTCATACACTTTGTAGTGTAATACTTTATATTATATTTCGCTCAGGAATCATTTTGTAGGGGAAAAAAAATGTTGGAATATTGCAGAATTCAGTGGGTGGATATGACTTATTGGTATGCTCCTTGATATCCAGTAAAGGCACTGGACTGTTCTGTCACATCTGCATCTGCTACTTAAGAGCCAGCCTGGATTAGTATTTTACCTGTATGCGAACTGAACTGGCTGCAGCTTGTCCTGTTCTTAAACCACCCTCTTACTCCAAATGCATTCTAAAATTATTATTTTTGTTCCTCTCTTAAGTTTTAAATCTTCCCTTTTCTCTCCTCTGTGTTTTGCAATTTTTACATTCTGTGCAAGTTGTGTGGATGTGCAATGGCACCCTGCATAGCCAAGGCCAAACCAACAGTCACAGGATCCTTGGGGGTCCCTTCTAGCTCAGGCTGTACTGTGATTCCATGAGTTATTACTGATTGATTATAAGCAGTATGAAGCCTTTACATAAACCAGGGTTTCTGTCCCCTCACTTTTTGTGACATGTCTTTCCTTCCAGAAGTGGTTGTATCTCAGTAATGCTGTGGAGATTTTCAGGGTAGAAGTTACTCTACAAACATGAGTGTTATTTAACCTCAAACCCAGTGAGGAGCTGGAAAGATAAATCTAGCTCTAATGAATGAAGTCTAAAAGCTGACAGCATTCAGTAATTTCATGGGCTTGGGATATTTTCTGACAAGAAAATTCGTTTCTGAGACTTGTTGACAGAAACATAAAGAATGAAGCTGCTGCCTTTGCCTCCACCCACCCCAGCAAAGAGTGGGGGAAGAGAAGCAGCTCTTAAAAATAGCTCAGTTCCTGTTGTATTTGTAAGTTCGGTGCTTTTTGTGTCAATGACATCACCCTCTTCTCCATGGCAACCCCCTACGATATCAAAACTGCAGGGCACCATCAGAGGAACTCAAACCAGCAGATGAACAGGTTGAATCAAGATGATTTAACTGCAAAATAGTGCAGAGGCAACAGAAGGAGGTGGGAAACAAACAAAAGGGGCTACTGGCAGCTCGGTTACTCTGGAAAACCAGCATCTCTAGTGGCTGGTTCCCCAAACTCTGTGCTATCTCCTTTGCCAGGTCCTTGTCAGGAGGAGGTAGGTGGAAGGCAGGCAGGCATCTTATTCCTGATCTCCAGTGTCTGGAGAGCAGAACTACAGGTGACTAAGCAGGAGGAGCACTGACTCATTCCTGAATTATTTCTCACTCCGCTTCTCTTCCCCCCTCCCATCTATTCTGTTTGTTTTTTTAGCTTTCACCCAACAACTCAGATTTTTCCCCAGGCCCTGATGAGGAAGAATTAGCAGCAGGCTTTCTTGTTACCTAATGTTCACAAAAATGTGCTTGTGGTTATCCAGGTGAGGAAATAGAAGCCAGCTCTAAGAGCAAGAAAAATGAATTGGGATATAACACCTTTATCTGGGGGAAAAAGAAAAGTGCTTCTCTTTTCTGAGTGTTGCGTAGGAAATACTAAAATAACTGATGTGCCAGGAAGCTGTAAATAACTGGCTTTTTTATCAGGATACCTATGGAAAATAGCTAATTGCCTCCCTGGCATGCCTGCTGGTGTTGATTTCTAAACCGACTGCAGTGGGGAGAAGCCATGGCCCTTGCTGTCTTGATTACAGCATTGGATTCTGCTGGGTTGCATTTGGGACTCTAGGATCAGGAACATAATGGTTACAGCTGCAGAGTTTCAGCCAGTATAAGCTGTTTCAATCAGCTTAATAAATCTACCCTCATTTACATCCCTATGAAGTCTGAAGCCTTAAGACAGTTTACCTTCCTTCTCAGGGTGCCAGGAGAACTGTTGCTGAAACCTAGCCTGCAGAAGTGTCAACTTTGTGTTAGCTTTTGCATTTTTTTGAAATTGCATGACATGGACCCAGGCAAGTTACGCAAGACCAGCACAATGCCCAGAGTCCTGACATCCACAAAGGGACATGGCAATGCTCCCCACATGGAGAAGGAAGTCTGTGATGGAATAACACTATATTTGCCACTCGTGGCCTGCAGTTTACAGGGCATGAGAGTCTTTAATCACAGATTGCTGAAGTGTGAGGCTCTGTTATGTCTGTAGCTCTCTCCCCACCCCAGTGTGATGCTAAGCCTGTGATTTCTAGGCTTGGTTGAGGGGAAAATGCATGGAGTCTCTACACACCAGAATCTTGATTAGTATCTTGCTCTTGCCTTTTGTGCAAAATGCCACTCAAGGCACTGTGCCATCCTCTTTGCTGAGCTCACAGCATCAGCCCACGATAAAAAAAGGTCCCAGAAAACATTGACTCACTGCATCCCAGCATCCTGACAGGGCTATGTGTCTGCAATGAAATCTCAGCTGGAACTGCGTGGTTTCAACGGAATTGATGGTTGTGAGGCTGTTTTACCTTCCCTGAGTTGTGCTACCACCTGTACTGCCTGCCAGGAACAGGGGTGGGAGCACTGGGATCACTGCCCAGCACCTGGCACGGGGCAGTGCTGCTGAGGAAGCAGCTGGAGCCGGGGGGTTGGGGGTTTGCATGTGCATGAGGAGTTCTCTGCAGAAGCTTTAAGACTAAATTGCTGAGAATTTTTGCCTGAAGCAAGGGATGTTTCCCGTGTTTAAGACAAGCAGCAACCTGCAGTCAGAAGGAAGAAGGGACTGAATTCACTCCAAAAGTATTTCTCCAGGATCTTTTTTCAAGGTAAGCCTGCTTTTGTGGGAGGTAGATGGGGCAACAGGGTTCGGCATTCTGAACACTAAAACTGAGATGACTTCTGCATTTTTGTTACCTTCCCAAGCTGTAGAAGTCAGATAAATGTATTATTCTCTGGTAGTCCCTTTTTAGGCTGAAAAATCAGCTAAGAAGAGCTAATTTTCTGAGGTCTGAAGCTATAAAAAGGGGTGAGGGAGAATGTTTTTAACACTGCCTTATGCCTCTCTGTGTTCTAGTAGTGAATAAGTGCCACGGACTGTGCCTCTAAAACATATATTTAAGTAGCAGAATGATGGGTGTTGAAAGAACAGTAGGTGAATGAAAGCAAAGTTTAGTAAATAGATATCAGCTTATTGTTTATTAATTTAGTGGTTTTCAACATTGCTAGATTATTTATTGTTCTGAAGGAGGCAAAATGAAGATGGTTCCTGCCTTGAAAACTTGGACTGAAAGGTTTTTAATTGGCATGGTTTGCAGAAATGCTGTTGAAGCCAAGAGCAACGAGATAAGATTTTTTTTTTTTTTTTTTTTTTTAAATTTGAATGACACCTGAACAACCAGTTTATTGCTGTTGAAAACTATTGGTTGAGAGGCCAGAAAGTAATTGAGAGTTTGTCCTAGCTGCAGGAAAAGCCTATTTATGCTAGGAAAAAATACCTTGCAAGTACAGAAATGGCTCTGAAAAAAACTGGTAACGCCTAAAAAATGTTTGGTCATCCACATCCCTTCCTTATACTGAAACCCTTCCTAGCTGGGAACCCACCAGACTGAGAAATGTGTGCTTAGGTTATGGGGTATAAATGATAGTCCTTGATGGAAGTACATCAGAGCATGGATTTGGCAGAGCTGCTGGAGCCGTGGAGGGAAGGCACTTGCTGAGCCCGGAAGTGCAGGGCAGAGCATCTACACTTTCCCTTTGCACGCTAATGGCGCTAATACTTGCATGCAGTTCCATTTTGCTCTTGGAAAAGGAATAATATGTGCTCATGAAACCAAACCACCTTCTGGTTAGGGAAGTAACTGTAGTCAGTAAACTTTTGGAAAAAATCCTTGTCAGGTCTGTGAGGAGTGAAATCAAAATACTTTGTTGCCTCTTTTTTTCCCTAGGGAAGGTAGGAACTGAGAGGTGCCTGGAAGGAAATTGTGCTCTGGGCAGGCTGCAGAGTGGCTGGGTGAGGTTGCCTGGGGAAGGGCACCTGTGCCCATTGTTGAGGCAGAGGCTGGTGGCCAGGAGGGCCTTGGTGCTAGCAGTGGTTGTGTAACGTTGTGCTGTCTCCGCAGCTGGTGCTGCCAGGCGCTGGATCAGCTCATGCACTTGGATGTAGTCGCTGCAGCTTGATTCCACTCTGTAGAAATAGTTGAGGATATTCCTGCCAGCTTCCCAGTCAGGAGTCATCAGTTCTGCCTCTGTCACTTGGGGAGCATGAATGAATAACTCTTAAATCATTAATCTAGGGCAGCTTCCAAGAATCCTGTGTACCCAAGTCTGGAATACATTGTGATCAAATTCATTATCCAGGGATGGCAAAAACTTCGAAGAGGTGTTTACCCATGGGGTGGACATGCTGCACATCAAATTCTCAAAGAAAACCACAACATGAGAGCGTAGGGGGGAGCAAGGAAAGTGCAAGCAAGGGCCCAGAGGAGCAGGGAAGCTGGAAAGGGACAGTGGTAGCCACATGCTGTGGACTGGTGGACAGGCCGGCACAGCAGCCTGTGACTTTGTGGGGGCTATGGAAGCTGCCGCTGCTTTTGGCAGCACCACTTGACATCATTTTAAACTGCAATTCTGCCTAACCAGTGTTAAATGTCAGGGTATCTTCCATGGGATGGTTCTTTATATCTGGTAAAACCTTGTATTTTGGCTGATAGGATTTGGTGGTAGAGGGGGGCTTTCTCCAGTTCCAGAGAGAACCACAGAAGGAGGGATAAATAAGAAGAACCAAGTGTTGCTGCTGAAGAATGCACAGCAACCTAGATAAAGGTGATCCTAATTGAGGAGGAGGAGGACTGGTATTTAATTAAAACTACTGCTAAAACCTAGGCTCTTAGCAGTAAAATAAATAATAGCAGGACATGAGTAATTCCTCTCAGGGGAATGTCGGAGACAAAATTACACTAATGTAGTAATAAGAGGGGCCTGTGTGCAATTGCTCAGAGGAATAGGAACAGGGCAGAATGATTTTTCACTGCTAAGAAGTTCAAATGTGGTTCAAGTGAAAAGGGACTTGTGCCTGTTAAAGCACACGCTCCTTGGGCTGCTTCCAAAGGAAGAGCTGTCTGAGTTCCTGAGCTGGATGTTCTTGCTGGACTTGGCGATCCCAGCAGAGAGACCGAGCTCCTTCTCTGCTTTAGTGAATGATGGCAAGTTCTGTGTGTCACTTGCACTTCTGCTGCTCAGTCAGGGTGTTTTCAGTGAATTAAAAAAACATATTTCAGATCCAGACTTAGGACAATTGTGCTATATGTCATGTATCTGGAGGCAAGAAAGGACATTAAACCATCTTTTGCTTCCTTATTTCCTTCCTACTCCTCATTTCTGATCATCTCAGAGCTCTGGCTCCACTCCTCAAGCTGTGATGCCTGTTCTGGGCAGGTGGTTAAATAGCGTGAACTCATTAACCACTCTTGACTCAGTAACAGCCAGTGGCATAAAATTGTTTCTTCTCCATAGCTGCCTTGTATAATGCTGCATTTCAGTTTTGGTTACTCCTTCCCTTTTGTGCTTTTCATTTCTGTGACATCCATCTGTTTACCAGACAAGGGCGAGATGGAAGTAGTCCCAAAATACAAAAAGAAAAAGCCATACAAGTGAGGCTGGATGGGGCTTGGAGGAGCCTGGTGTATTGGAAGGTTCCCTGTCCATGGAAGGGAGTTGGAACTGGGTGATCTTTAAGCTCCCTTCCAACCCAAACTATTCTGTGGTTTCTGTGAGTATATAAAGGGGATTTAATGAAGAACAGAGGCATTGGAACACTGGAATGAGAACTGCTGTTGCAGTGAGAGAAGATCCTGGGTACTTGGGGACCAGGAAAGCAGGTAGCAGAACCTTTTTCCTTTTGTGTTCTTTTTCCTTTCTTCTCCTCTTACCCCATCTGTGAAAACAACCAACCTACCACCCACAGCTTCCCCCCAAAACCCCCAAGTTTTGTCAAAGGAAAGAATACGGTGATAGTGGTTTGTGGTAGATGTGGAAGGTAAATTGTAACCTGCTCTGAAGAATCAATGTAGCCAAACTGTGCCTTTGAGCAGTGTCAGTTTTGGTGTAGACCCCGCTGAGGCACTGCAGCAGCATCCCCTGGCCAGGAGCAGGTGTCCTAGCTGGACAGAGAGAGGCTATATGGAGAGAGTATATAGACAAGATGGTTTAGTTGTTAAAATGAAACATGGCATTGCAAACTAGAAAGCAAATGTACTCAGCAACTTCAGCAGAGACAGTGACTCCATAAACTGATAATGTCAACTTAATGGCTCTGAGCTCAATTGTTTGTCCCTGAGACCTGGTTAAATTGGACTGTCTGCAGGGTCAGCATTACCTTATTGATGGCCACCTAGTTTTTTGACTTTGTTCCCTGCCAAGTGTTGTGGATACCTTTTTAGCCCCACCTGTGTCAACCTTTGAGTCTTCTAAATCTGTGACCTTTCAAGGCACAGAAAGAGCTGAGGGTCTTCACAGCACAGCTGGAGAGCTGTGCTTAGAGGGGGAGAAGAGGGGTGCAAGTGTGTCCTTAATCTGGGCCAGGGACAGAGGAGTTAATGTGTAGTGGCCAGAAGGCACTACACAGATCTCAAAATAACCAAGAACAGGATAATTTGGCTTAAAAAACCATCTGGGTCTTGATTCAGTGCTCATTAAAATTCATAGTAGCCTTATGATTGGCTTCTGGAAGAATTAAGCAGGGTGTTACACTTCATAATGAGTACTTTGGGCCTTGGCCAAGAAAGTACAGCACTGCATACAATAATGCTAGAATTAACTTCTTTCCTGTAACATCCAGCTTAGAATGAGGATCTTCTCAGCACTTAGGGAAATCAGTGAAAAAAAATCTCTGTTTTCAAGAGATTTTGGATTGCACCTGAAGAACAGATGTTACAGCTGACTTTGGGAAGAAGTCTCTCTGGGCAAGTTGTCTCTGAGCTGGTCATGCTGCAGCAAGCTGTCTGCTTTGGGGACACTCACAATTTGCAGCCATCAGAGTTCCTGAGTGTGCAGAGAAAGGGGGGAAAGTCAGACTGCAAACCTAGCGGTGGGATGGAATAATTGGGCCATAAAAGGAAAAATGCCTGCTTGTGTTTATTTCATTAGAAACCTAAATGTATTAACTAATGGCACAAATAGCTTAGAGTCTTGTGGCACCTCATCAACCATAAGATGATGTCAGTAGACAAAATGCTCCTGTCTGTGACTGCTGCTGAGAAAACATCCTGATTTCTGCCTCTTTCTTATAGAATACTGTTTGGTGTTAAAGGAAAGAAAATACTAATTCTGCTTGCTCCCAAACCAGAAATTTGCAAAGCTCCTTGGGCTTTTGTGTTCTCTTCTAAGTTCTAAATATGTTCTCCTAAAGCATCTCGAAACAGCAGCCTGAGTGACATAAAGCTGAGCCAATAACTTATTTAAGGAACATTACCTTTTATTCCGGTGTCGTTTAAAGACACGTTTTTAAAAGAGTCTCTTAGAACTTGGACTCACCTGAATTTTCTGGCTACTCCTAACCTGTAGTCTGGGATTACCTTCAATGGTCTGTGGCTGTGCTTAAACTGGGACTGCTACTTGTGGAAAGAAGGAAATGAAGGAATCTTCCAGATAAATACTTAAGCATTTCTGTAGGACATCTTTGGGCACAACTGTTACCCAGGCCTTCAGTTTTCATTAAAATTCAGAAGAACTAAATAAGAAAATGGTCATTTTAAGTGTTAACAAGCTTTTTTTCTTTTTTTTCCAAAGGTCACATGCGGAAATGAACTAGTTAGTATTTTTTGTATTGAAATGTATTTTTTTTAATTCACTGATTTATAGAATTTATTTGGCACCTCAGAGAGCATGTGAACAAGAAAAGGATTTTTTTGAATTAGTAGTTTGAAGAATGCTAGCCTCAGAATCTCTAAATTTGCAGGTTAGGAAACATTACGTCTTATTTACAGCTTAAATGGCTATGTCTTATGTTGCTCTCTTCTTCTTTAAGTATTATTATTACTGTTATTATTGAGATTTTCTTTAATCTTTAGATTTACACACACACATATATGCATATCAGTGGACTAGTTTCTGGTGTCACGTTGAAGAGGATTCTGGTTGAGTTGTTCCACCGTGGTTTCCCTCTCACAGCAGCCAGCAGGATCTAGACTCCTTCCAAAGGACAGGCATTCGCTCTGCCAAGTGCCAGCAGGTCCATGTGTTCAGGTAGGCTGTGACTGTGCTCAGTCTGGCCTCCCTCAATCATAGGGTAGGGCTGTGGTAGAAAAATGTTCCTACAATACCAAAGACAGCCAGTGTGCTCCAGTCTTCTCTAACATGCATTGCCTGACTGCTTGCATGCTTTAGTTCCTTATTGTGGAATCTGACAGCCTTAGAAGTTGTACAGATGTTTTGGGTAGTTTGGAAACTTTTTTTTAGTGGAGACAAGTGTTAGTTGGAGCTTTATTGTTTGCCCACTAGTCTGTGTTGTGCTGAAACTGTGTGTCTCTCAGAACAACCAGTACCTCCTGTCTCAGGCAGTATTCAGGCTGTTAAAAATTCCAATCTAAATGAAGGCTGGAGGAGATTGCTGAGGATAAAGAAAGTAAGAGACTTCTGTAACTATTATCAGGAAAGACTGAAAATCACTCTCGGGGAGGTAGGAATTAGCCTTTTCCTCTGTCGTAGCAGTTAGAATGCAAGACAAGGGTGTCTCAGCTACCATTTTTCTTTGCTATATCAATAAATCTCTAAGTGGGGATTATAATAATTTAATCCTTTGCAACCCCTCCTGTGGACTCCAGAGCATTCATAGCTCATGGAGATAAGGGAAACCGAGGGTACAGTATTGTGACATGCTGCTTTCAGTGGCAGAACAAGAAGCTCCAGTTCCTGCATTGCAGGTCATGGCTGCTGTGTTGTGGCATGACTTTGTGTGGCTGAACTGTAAACCAGGCTCCTGAAACAACCAGAGCTTGAAAATAAATTAAATAATAGTAAAAAAAGAAACCCAAACCAGATTTAACCTTTCAGCTGCCTCCTATTTCCAGGGAGGGGAAATGCTTGATGCAGCCTTAGCAGCTAGAGGGGTTTGAAATAAATATTGGATACTTGTTCCTGTTGCAATGGTTAGCCCTTCCCCTCTTTTCTTCCACGGAGAGAAATAGCTGCTCTGCCTCTATCAGCCTTCCCCCCAAAAATCTCACCCACTCACCACCATGGGCCAAAGCACCCTCCTGTACTTGCTATAGGGAAGCTGCTGCTGGGACGTGATGCTTGTTCCCTGGCATGGGATTAGTAGTTCATCTTCCTGATTTTCCTGGGCTGAATGCTTTCAGTGTAAGGCTGAGTTGGCTGCGAGGACAGTTGTTCCCTGCCTCCACGAGGCTGCAAGTGGGATGGGAAACCTGTGCTACATGGAGGCACGTGCCTGGATTTTGACAAGCATAAACTCTAACCCTCAAATTATTCTAAGCTCTTGAGAGTTGGGTTTGAATGTACCCAGAGGTAGAGTGACTAATGACAGCAAATGGTGTCAGACTTTTGCAGCCATTATTTTAGCCACTAGGAATTCAATGGATTCTGGCTAATACTTCAGCGATAGCTGACTGACCTAGTTATTCAGAACAGAGGCTGCAGTCTGTATTCCTCTGGTGTCAGTGAGGGATTTCAATCTGCATTTCTATAGCATCCTTAAGGATCACAGCATGCTTGGAAAAACAACAGATTAAGCGGCCTCTGTTCTGGGGGAGTTGAGCATTGTCACAGTTATTTTACCAGCCTGCAGAATGCCTTTCCCAAGGTGACCTGGGAATCTGTAGGCAATGTTGGCTTTCTGCTGTGATGTTGCCATTGCAGAACTGATCATCCTGACTTTTGTGGGAAGCAGAAGATGCACCTTTTGTAGAGGGTGGCACAGGCTTGTCTGGTGGAGCATGACGTTACTTCTGTTCTAACCAAAGAAGTCTGTGAATTTTTGCAAGAAATTTGGAAGAAGTGTGAAGTGGCTGTGTTCCAGGCTGTATTGATATTATCTGCAGGGAACGTCTACCAAGCCACAGGAATTTAACCAGTAGCAAAATAGCTACTGTGTGCTGTGTTCCGGTGATCTTCTTGAGCTTTAACTTCAATTTCTCATCAGAGTGGGAGTTAAAATTTTCAAAGAGTCTGCTGTTTTCTTACTAACTCTAAACTTAACCTGCTTTCCTCACTGAAACACTCGTCAGGCACTGGAAGGGGCTGCCCAGGGCAGTGGTGGAGTCAGCACCTTGGAGATGTTCAAGGAAGGACTGGATGTGGCACTCAGCGTTCTGATCTGGTTGACAAGGTGGTGATGGGTCAAAGGTTGGACTTGATGACCATAGAGGTCTTTTCCAACCTTAATGATTCTGTGCTTCTTGCCTCTGGCATGCTCAGTTTGGCAGAATTTGCAAGTCCTTGTGCTGTTTCCTTGCTGGCCATGGTGTGCGTCACCACAGGCATTGTTTGGCCTGGGAGAACCTGGCTGTAACCCAATGTGAGCCTGAAGCAGGACAAATTCCCTTCTTCCATGTGCCTCAGTCTGCACTGTTTGGCACAGGGTAAAGAAGGGACTTTGAGCTCCCCACTGCCATGCCAGATAGGAGTGTGCAGATGTGTCCGGATCTTCAACAGCACCCAGAGCTCTGGCAGAGGCAATGCACTTGCTTGACCAACTTCCAGTTCTTCAGCTCTGGTGCATTCGTTTCGTTTTGAATTGGAGAAAACCTCCCCTGGTTTAGACTGTAAACCTTGGATAAAAACACTGGATGAGCTCATGCAGCTGGAGTACAAGCAGGGCTTTGTCCTGCTGGCATCTCAGGACAGCTACCTGGATAATGGCAGCAATGCATAGTAAGCAGGAGGATAACCCAAACACTGGAGCTGGCCATCCAGGTAATGCTCTCCTGGAATGTTCTGACCACCTCTGAACGGGATACCCTTGGGGAGAGGTGGCTAAACTGCAAGCACTTACTTAAAGCGAAACTGCCTCTGGATTGCTCTCTCCTTATCTCCAGTCCTGGCTCATGTCATGTGTTGATTATGAGACTCCCAGACTTGATTCCTATCTTGTGCTTCCTCCCACTGGTTGGTGCTGATGTGAGATTTGCAACACACCCTTTCTTCTAGTGACCCCTTTGCCCCCATCCTTAAGTGTATTCTTTCACTTCCCTGACCAACTTCTCTAGATTTCCAGAACCATGAAAGAGAAGATGGAAGGTTTTCTGTGTGGAAGAGCATTTCTGCCTCCTATCAGATCCCTGAGCACAGAGAAGACTTGATGGAAGGGCCGGCTCTGAACCACAGCCTGGCTTCATAGATAGAATTGCTGTAGTTCTTGCTGGGATTTCCTGAATGTATCAGATTTCCTGTGCCTCTGTGTTAGGCTTTTCCTGGAAGCTTTGTTGAATACAGATCCATTTTCCTTAGCAGCCTGCCCAGTTCCCACAAGCTTCAGATAGGTGGGCAGGTACATTTCTCCTGGCTGAGGTAGAAGACAGACATTGTATATGGTACAGTTGTCCCGGGTGTCTCTGATCTTTTATTTTTTAAGTTAGAAGTCCCTAGTGTTGCCTATTGGAATAGGAAAACATTGAATAGTGGGGTTTTCATCACAAAATTCTCCTCCTGTAGCGATTAAATGGGATTAAATGGAACTTATTGCAGCAGCAGTGCAAGGTGTGAGATCCTGGAGCTCTCCTAGCACAGTGATGTGGCTGGACCGGGTGAGGAACAAGGTGAGATCAGCACTTTGGATCTGAAATTTGCTTTGCTTTGTGTCTGGGGAGGGGACATGGAATATGGAATGGCCTTTGCTGGGAAGATAAATCAGGCAGGCTGCAATGCAAACATTCAGTCAACGTACCCTGCAGCACTTGTTGCTGCCAGGAATGGCTGTCCCAGAGACCGACAGGACCTGAGTGAGCAGCACAGAGCAGCCGTAGGAGGAGTGGGGTGTGTATTGCATGTTTATATAAATGTGCCAGTATAATTATTTATATTGTCTTGTGCCATTTTCTAGGTAAGAAGGGAGCAGTGGGCAGGCAAGGAGCAGTAAAATGTGTAATGAAGGGACAGTTGCTGAAGGGGAAAATTAGAGACGTGTTGCTTTTACTGGGAAATTTTTCTTCAAAGTGTGCAGGACTGCTGGGACTAAAATTGTGAATATAAAGACTGGAAAGTGTCCTAATTTTTCATTAAGACTGTAGGCAGCAGAGGCTCACACTGACTCAGAACTGCCTTAGTTTCATCTAAGCTTGTGCCTTGACAAGTAAAATAAGGCTCTGCCATTTATAACGAACTCAAGTCTTGTTCTAGAAGACTGTGCTAGCACGTAACCCAGGATATACAATACTCATGCAAATGTGGAGCCAGCTCCAAGGCTGGATGACTCCTTGTAGACTGTAAAAGCCATTTGTGTGTGACGCTCCCCACGCCATGGTTGTGCAGATGACTCCTCACTGCCTGGCACACCAGCAAAGCCCAGGTGCACAGATGACAGGGATGATTTGCCATCCACACCTACCAGCTTCACGCTCTGCTTCCTCATCCCTGATCCTCCACCACACTGCTCTGCCCTGTGAGTTCCAGTGCTTTGGGAAAGAATGCTGTCCCCCTTTGTTATTTACTATGATTTGTTACTATTAAAGGGAACTTTCCTTTTTTTGATTACATCTGTGTATGGGGCCTGCCCCATAGGAGAGAGAAGCTAATCCCCAGACAGAAAGGAACCTGGCTAACTCTATATCCTATACCCTGGAGAGGGAACAGGCAGGAAACCTGCGCCACTGTGGCAGGCAGGAGGACCTGCAGTGTAATGTAGAAGCGCTGACTGCACATTCAGGAAGCAGCCTTCCATAACTTAGCTAGCAGGTCTGGAAATGAGCATTAGGAACCTCAAACCATCAGCTCCAAAAGGTTCTCTCTATGAACCTCGGTTCTGTTCCTTCTCCATGATAGTACTGTAGAGCTTATGAATTCCAACTACAGCCAAGATTCTGGTGGTTGTACAAAGATACTGCAGCTCTTTTAGCTGGAATGAACAGGTAGGGAGGAAAATGGGAATTGGGAAACGTGGCTAAAAGGTCACTGGCGTGGCCCATTTCTGCTGGCCAAGCCACTACCCAGCAAGAATAATGAGAGCCTAATGATTATTTGTAGCATGTCACTCATTTATTTATTTATTTTAAGGGTGGTTCAACAAAACCGATGTTAAAAAAAACCCAAAAAAGTCACGGTGGTGGGTTTTTATGGTTTATATCTCTGTTCTTTGGACCTAAAACTATCTGAGGGTTAAGCCAGCATTGTCAGTGGTTTGGAGAGGCCAAGAATCCTCTTTATTTGCAATGGAGCAAGGGCAGCTGATGGGTTTGCTGCCATGAACTCTGACCGTTTCTGGCTGTAATCCTCAAAGTGTCCTCTGATGATGGCCCAGTCACCAAGCCCACCTAGCACTGCCGGAGCTGGTGTCCTGCTGAGTACAGTCGCTTGTGGAAAGTCTATTTCCAGGAGCCAGTAAACCCTGAGGCACAGGCAGCGCAACAGGATTAGAGGGTGATCCCAGACTCCAGACCTGGCAGCACTGACTCATGGTGAGGACAGGGGAAAAGTAAAAGCGCCAGGTCATGTGCTACTCATCTGCAATGCAAATAAATGGGGTGAATTCTTCTACAGCGAGCCATAAAGCAAGCAATCAAAGCTTTCCTTCCTGGAATGACAAGGGATTGGTGGCAGGTCCTGAAATCTGCAGCCAGGCGGCACAGGCGGAGATGTCAGGTTCGTTAGAAGCTGCAGCAGCTCCTGGCCCCGAGGCTGTGGAGCCGAGAGAGAGGAGCTGACGAGTTGAGCTTTAGTAAGTCACAGTGAAGTGGGGTGGTGAAAAAGGATGGAGGGGAATGGGAGATGATCTCCCCAAGGTTCTTGCCTGAGACCCGGCACACTGGGGTGCCCAGGTGTGACTCTGAGTTCTTTCTCTCTTGTCCCCTCTAGGAACCAAGAAAGGAGATGGTGAGAAGGCGGCGACATGGTCCCAAGAGGCTCTGCTGTCGACATCTGTCGTTTTCCGTGGAACAGGAATCTGAGGCTTCTCCACGCTGAGCGCTTCTGTGTCACATCTGCTACCACACCCTGAAATCAAACTCGGCAGCTTAGGTGAACCAGGCACTGTACAAACATGTCAGACTTGCCTCCACCCCTTTTTCTTCTCCCGCTTTCTCCTGCTGTCTTTCTCTCTCAAGTTTATCGACGCGTCAGCGGATTCCGGTGGCGGAGCATTCTCACTTCACCTCTGGTCACAGAGCAATGAGGAGTCAGGGGTAAGGGCCCTCCCGCAGATTTGGGGATCAACATTGATTTGCTTGCTTGCTTTAAAGCCGTAACAACCGTCCTAATGGCCGCTGTTTTGTGGGATTTGTTCCCTGTGTTTACGGAGGACTGGGTTTGTCAGTTTAAACTAAGTCTCCACTTCCCAGTGGCTGTGCTGCCTCGGCTTAACCCCTTCCCTTCAGAGCTGAGCCGTGCCACTGCCAAGGATTAGGGTAATGATCACACGTGTGTTGGCAGAGACAGCCTGGGGTGAAGTGAGAGTGGAATAGTTCAGAGGGGTCATACAATATTTTCTCTCAAGGGATGCTTCTGGAAGGGAAGAAAAACTGGAAGCTGGATTCCTTTGGGAAGGAGTTTGCTTCATCTTCACTCCTATAGCCCAGCAACACCGTCCTCCAATCGGCTTTGCTGCATGACAGTGGGAGAGTTTACCTCCAGACCCTTCTTTCTCCTCTCCCTTGGAACTGTCCACCACCGGCATTGTTGCAGCAGGACTGCCCGTAAGATCCTGTGGTTTTTACTTTCCAGGGTCTATGAGGTGGGACTACGTGTGGGGCTGAGGTCCGGTGGTTCAGTCAACGGACACTCAAGAGGATGGGGAACGTGGAGGGAAAATGCCTTGTTGAATCTTGCAGGGTGATGATCTTAAAACCTTGGGGTGAAGAAGGGGTTAAAAATTATTACGGATGATGCTTGAGAGAGCAGACAGCATGTCAGGAACATGCATACTCATCGCCTTTACAGGAGACAGAGCAGTATCTGCTCTTGAGTATCTTGTATCTGCAAGGACCCTCACCATACCTTACAGAGAGGTCTGGTTAAACCCCTCCTGTCTGTATTCCCAACCTGCTGGCTGCTGTGCTGGCCAGGATCCTTTCAGAATACCTCCTGAAGCTATGCTGGAGTACTCGTGTGGGGCTGGGTGTGTGAGTGTGTTTTGGCTGGCTGAAAGCTGCCTAATCTCGTCCTATTTAAGTTACAATATATGGTTTTATTGAGCGTTTGTACTTAATTATTTTTGTCAGGTAACCAATGCATACAGGCAAGTATTTGCAGTGAGACAAAACAGTCCTGTCTGTTAATATTTGCTTTCTTCTTTGCCAGGACATTAATGCTTTAATGTATTTGGGGACAGAGCACTGAAAAAACAGAAGAGCAATTTGTGTCTGGTGAGTGCAAGCTCTCAGGTGAGGCTGGGGGATGTACGGAGAGTAACAGACCTTTGCCCAGTCTTTGCTTTTTTGAGTTCGAGTACAACCTGAGTCAGCCCCTAACACAGCTGCTGGGGAAGGGAACCTGCTGCCTGGCTCTCTCTCCAGCCCTGTCCCATGGAAAAGTCTCATTCCTGATGGTGTGATGAAGCTTTATATTGATTTTAATATTCACTGCTGCCTTGGTATGTATGTCCTGCATGCTGTGTGAACAATGGTTCATGAATCTAGAAGTAAAGCTGATCACATAGTGGAAAGAGCTATCAGGAAATAGCTTGCTGGGTTAGTAACTGTGCTCCCAGATGGAAAGCCTGCTCCCTGCACAGGGGTTGTTTCTGTCTAGATGGGTGTGAGTATGGATGTACCTGGGAAGGCCACCCTGGGTCCTGCTGCCAAGGCTTGCAAAAACGAGAAACAAAACTTGCTTGGTCACAAAATGGTTTTCATTCCCAAGGAGAATGAAATTAATTAAGGAGAATTCTTTAAAGTTTGTCTGTCCTGCCTCCAATCAGGAAAAAAGAGCTCTTTTTAACCTACTTCTCTAATATGCTTAGGGAAATTCACAAGCAGAGAAAAGAGCTAAATATTTGTGTAAATTGCTTTAAACAAAATTGCTTAAAGCAGCTTGGACTAGCTTAGCCCAATTGCAAGTAAAAACACAGCCAGGCTCTGAGCTCTGTATTGCACTTGAGGGTTTTTTGGGTGCTCACAGGGGGGGGTACCCTGCTGAAGTTCCATCTCATTTGGAGCAGCACATGAGCTCTGTACCTGGGCAGGACACAAGTGAGCAGGAGCACCTGAAGGCTCACCAGGAGTTGTGCTGCTCAGCACTGAAGGCTGCAGAGAGCACAGCAGACTCTGACACCTTGTCGGGGGCGGGGGGATTCTGGACTGGGGACTGCCTTCCTTGCCTGTGGCACCAACCCTGCTTCAGTCTCACTGACTTTGAGTTATAATGGCATAGACTTAGTGCAATGGAGCACAAAATCAGCACTTGGCTGCTGCAGGTCTTGTTTTTAAGGAATTCCTCATTATGGTTTCTAAAGTTGCAGGATTACCATGTGGTTCGAGGACTAATGCACTGCTTTTCTGTCTTAGCAATGATACTGTTGTTCTGTGACTGACCTTCCATTTGTCTGGCAAAAGAGAGCAGTGGGAATGGAGGATGCCCATAGACTAAAAGTTGAAGTCTATTTCCGTTAAAAATGTCTCAGGAAATTACACTTTCTCTAGGGCTCAGCTGTTTAACTTGTAGTGTTAGTAGTTAAATTATTTTGGAATTAATTGATGAACAGAGTGTAGCTGTAGCCAATAGCAGTCATTTATCTCATGTTAGGAGTGTACCTCAGGTTTTAATGTACAGAGGACTGTGTGAACACTCAGTCATGGCAAACAGAGCAGGATAACCGATATTCCCTGGGAGAAGACTTGTCTGTTGCAATTTAAATTTGCATCTCAGTGTTGGCAGCAGTGAGCAGGAAGGCACTGACGGTCAGGCAGGTTGTGGGGTTTAAGTGAGTCTGTCCCTTCCGTGTTTTGGGGCACGCTGCCTGGGCTGCAGTTTTCCCATCAGTTATCCTGTGGGGATAACACAAGCAAACTGCCTTGCAGGCTGCTGACAGCAATTAAATATATTTGTAGCTCTCTTTGGGAGAACATGATGAGCATAACTAGGGACTGAGGACTGAGATTGTTTAGTGTTGGCTGAAAGGAAGTTTAACTCTTGCATCTCTATACTTGGGTGATCTGGGGAATTTCTGGGGCGTCTCCATCAGTTCTTTGCTGTGCTGCTGGAGTGAGAATGCTTGTCCAGGACAGAGGTCACCAGTGCCTCTGCTGGGACAAGTCTGCTTGTGAGAATTTAGTCCTGCTCCCTGAGTGTGTGACTCTTCCTGCATACAGTAAAATCTGTGCTGTTCCCGTTTGCAGCACAGAGCTGCAGCTTCCCTCTCGTAACCCCACGTGCCAGAGGCAGCTGGATCTGCGAGCCATGCAAGAGCGCACTGAGGTTCCAGTGCTTGCATGGAGCTACAGGACGTGGCGCCCAGTGTTGCAGCCCAGTGCCTTGGCTCCTTCCCCTGCCATGTGACCCTGCATGCCAGATGTGGCCCTTTGGCTTGTCCCAACATAACCTCTTGTCTGATATGTAAGGTGTTACTATTCATGTGAATTTTTGGAGACAGGAACTTAAATGTTCTTATTCTAATCTCAGTAGTACTTTTTATGATGATTTTGAATGGATCTGTCACACAAGACAGTAGAGAGTTGAAGTCCTGAGTCTTTCAAGGGCTGTCTTGAAGCTCTGTGGTGCTTTTGATTAACAGCAAAATAGAGCAACTTATTTTTAACCCTGATGCATCCTTCATGGCAAAATAATGTCAGTAAATCCATGTGGAACAATGCAGCTGCTCTTTGGACCGGGATCGGGGAGGGGTGTAGGTGTGAGGTGAGTGTTAGAGGTGCAGTGCTGTGTGGTTTGGTATAGCCAGAACAGGACACAAGCCACATGAATCACCTAAAAGGTGGGGGAAAAGGCTCAGAGTCGTCGTGGCTTTGGTCTCAGCCTGGTGACCTGCAGCACACGTCCTGCTGGCTCTGCGTGCCGAGGCCACAATGAGTGAGCTGCCTTCCCTGGTGATGCAGCAGTGTTTGGTGGCTTTACCCTCTCACACACTGAGCCCAGGTGGGAAAGGCTGGTCTTGTAATGAAGGCACTGGACTGCAGCTGAGGTTTGGAGGTAATTTCTGTTCTGTGCTGCTGGGTTCTGTCAAGGCATCTGGACCTATGTGCTGGTGTCCAGATGAAACCTGCGGTCAGAGTGTGTCTTGGCCTCCACTGGGGCCCTGCACCCGTATTTTCTCTCTGTGGAAGCCAGGGTGTGTTGGGCCTGGATCTGGCCTTGATATAAAGTTAAAAAGCAGCCAGGAGACATACCTGGGAGATGTTGTAGATCTGCTAATCTAGACATACCTGGGAAGAAACAGGGCTAGTAATTTTTTTTCTGTCTCATCTGCAAATGAGGATAATAATTCCCTTTCTTCACCTTTCGTCTGTTTAGATGAAACCTCTAGAGGGTGGGGCCTGACTTCAGAGACAGACACAATTGGATGGTGACTTCAGCTGGGATTTCTAGGGGACTGTAAATAATGGAAAACTTTGTTATTTGTCAAGGGATAAAGCCCATTAGCATCTGGGACATGTCTGTACTGGTTTTGGAAAGTTCAAGAGGTCTTTTCTTTGCAAGTGCTTTTATGTATGTCCCAGAATGAAGTTGGTATGGTATAGCTAAAACACATCTAAAAGTATGTAACCCAGCAGCGTCCCAAACAAGCTGAGCAAATAGGCGTTCACTGGGTTTTAGGTTTTAGTCCTAATTTATGAGCAAGGAACTGGAACAGGGGAGAGAGGCAGCATCAGAGCCTTCAGAAGCCTTCAGACCCTGCTCAGTGGAGGCACAGCAAAAAAACGGTTGTGCTGTTCTTCTCATTTCTCAGAAACAAACCCACCAATATAACAAATATGTCTCTCCCTAAGCTTATTTCTAGTGTAATATTACAATCTGTGCTCTCATGTGTGGTTGGGCAGGATTTAGAGCATTACATCAGTATGCTGTGCTGTTGCTTTGCTCTGACACGCAGCTTTGCCATGGGGGCTGGTGAGGGAGAAAGGAGTAGAAGGAAAGGACTTGAAATGAGGAAAGGAATGGCGCACCAAGGAAATATCCACTCTTCCTTTAGGAGGATAAAAAAGTACTTCAACCAGTATTTCTAAAACTAGAATTGCAGACAAATGTGGAAGGTGTCAGGGCAGTGCTCTTAGATCCCATTTCAGATTTTGGACCATTTGGCTTTTCTTTCTCCCTTTCACTGACCCTAGTTGCCATTCCTTGCTGTGTGAAGTCACATTTGGTTTTGTCAGCTCTTTAGGGACCTAACCTGTCATTTCCCTTTGTTTGCAAACTGCTATGATCGTTTATGGCTTGTTATAAATAATAAGAGTGTTGCAAACATGAGTATTTTAGAAGGTATGGGATGCAGTGAAATTCCATGTGTGCATATTCACACATACATTTGTGTGAACCCATGCATATGACATGCATGGATAATGGCCTAGTTAACCTGTAATCCATTTCAAATGTAGCACATGACAGTGACCTGAGTAGCAGAGTATGGAAATAACACATTTTTTCTTTTTATTGGCGGTTTCTCTGGGACCTTCATCTTCCCACTGCAAACTCAATCTGTATATTGCAGTTCCTCAGGTCCTGTAGGAAGAGTTCTCCTTCTCTCCCTCTCCTCTTGGAGCTAGGCAGAGCAGTTTGGCAGATCAGCTGTGGGAGGACTTGGAAATTACGGGAATGGCTTTCTTGAGCTCAGAAACCAAGCGTTATCTCTCGTCCGGGGCAGGAGGAATGTAGGGAGCTGCGTCCAGATCTGCGATAGCGACGCAATGAGCTGATGAACGAGTTCAGTGCTGCAGCAAGGAGGGGGAGGGAGAGCTTATTTTTAACTGGAAACTGCACGAGTGAGACTGAAGTAGCTCTGTGCTGCCGTGCTATCATCAAGTGCATGTGTGAGTGAGGGAGGGTACGAGCACGGGTCCGTACGGCGCGGTGTCCTAGCGGAACGTGTGGCTGGACGTGAGCAGGGTGGAGGCAGGTCGGGTGAGAAGGCAGTGCTCGCTGCTGCCTTTGTCTGGGTGTTGGAACGAGCCACTCCTGATAACATTTATCTGCTTTGTTTTGTTTTGTTGTTTTTTTCCGGTGGTGTTGCTTCATTTCTGTGCCCTCCTCCTCGGGTTGCCTGTCTCCCACCCATTTCTCTCTTCCTCACTAACTCTCAGTTCCCCTTCCATCCTTAATCTTCCCACCCCTTCCTCTCATCTGAGCCTGACCCCTCTCTCTTCTTGCCCCTCCTTCTCAGCTGATCCCTCCCCCTGCTCTGGATCTGCTGGCTGTGGGATTTTTTCTCGTGCTCACTGGCAGATGTGACAGCTTTTGGAACTGTATCATC
>NW_008236509.1:397850-428668 GCF_000691975.1 Corvus brachyrhynchos | reverse complement strand
CAATCTCCGACTGCTTTTGTCTTGTGGTAGTGACTTTTATTATTTATGTTTGTGACATTTCTTACAGTACAGTTGTCAGCACTGAATGAAAGACTAAAGTGTAATAGATTATTATAAAATCAGTGTCACAGTATTTGTGTTGTTATATTAAAGGGATGCTGCCTATGTTTAAATACAGGTTTTACTTGATTTACAAAATCTTATGTGCATAAAATGTTCTTATGAATTTCTTACTGACTTAGAGAAGGGCTGGTTTTATGTGTTTTATTTAACAATAAATGTTCTTTATCTGGGTATTGGAAATACAAGTAAATAGGTCTTGCATGAAAACCACAAAGTGAAAGGAGACTGGTTAAATACAGACCTCCTCAATGAGATGCAAAACCTAGCAAGATTATTAGAATTCATTGGATTTCAAATAACTATTTTTAGTGTATGTATTTTGTTTGATCTTAATGCAGTTTACCTTTAAACCACCTGTCTGATCTCTTTATAATCAGGGATTGATGCTGACCATATAAAGCAAATGCCATTGGGTGCCTAGGGGTGTGTTGTATTTGGAGCTGATTACATTTTGTTGTTTTTAAGCTGTCTGTTTTAAGCCAATAAGGTAGATGCAGGCCATGCCAACCAGTCACTTAAAACTGACCATGAACTCAGTAGGTGCTCCTTTCTGGGTTTTGGAAGCATGCTTTTGGCTATGGGGTCCAAGTGTAGTCCATGTGTTGATTGCCAGGGATAGGGGTTTTATGTAAATATACAAATGTAGTGTTGTGTTTCTGCTTCTGCAAACTGAGGTGGTGAAACAGAGCCACTGTTCTGGTTGGGGCCAAAATATCACCTGGGCTTTAAAAATTTGCATTTTGAAGCACTTAAGCCAGAATAATTTTTCTTATGGGGAAATATCTGACATGTTCAGAAAACCATTGATGCTAAAAGTGCTATTGATTGTGACATTTGTAACACCCTGTTTCACAGGACCCTTTGCCACATGAAGCACTTAAAAGAGCAAACTTGTCTGCTATGGCCTGGGTATCTTCTCATTGTGAAGCTGTGAGAGTAGGAGCAGGAGAGATACTGGTTGAAATAGTAAGATCACTGGGATCGCTCTGGCTGGGTCAAGGTGGATCAAGGAGCTGTCATACCTGACATGTAGTCAAGGATTCAGAACTGAACCACTTGCTGTAATACTACAGAGATACTCCCTGCTTTCCTTGGAGGCTCTGAAGCTCCTCAGCAGCTTCAGCTGTTGGTTTGAGCACTAACACCACAAGCTATTAGACTATCTTTCCTTTCTGGGATTGTCTGCACTTTTTTTCCCTCTGACTTTAGTCTTGATTATTAGTTAATAAGCAGCACCTAAGGGGCCCAAGAGATGAATCAGTGTGTTTGAGGAGCTGCAATACAGACCTGGAGCACAGACACCCTTCCCATAAGCTCTCCATTAAGACGTATTTGAGTTTTCATTGGAGCTTGTTCTAAGCAAAGATTATTCTGGCTGCAGAATCTTCTAGGCAGAGCAGTTGCTTCTAGCCTCTTTTGTAAGTACTTTTTTTGTTTTTTAGTTTCCTAACCTTTTGTTTTCTTTTTCACCTGTGAGGTATCTTTAGTAGGCTGTTGCAATGGGACAGTGTGTGTGAATCCAAGGATGGATTGCATGACTGGGAGGTTAGATGGAGCAAAGGTCCTTCTCTGCCATACAAACACTTCCTATCTCTGTAACGGCAGGATTGTGGTAACCAAACTGGGAGCCAGTGTGTATTGGATTTCCAAGACCCCAGTCTAGCACCAGGGTGCAAAGTCATTGTTCAGCTGGCGGCTGAACTTTGCTCCCTAAACAAGTTTAGAGTGGGACAATCTGGAAAATGTTTGACATAGATTTCACTGTGATGTGCTGATTTTGAAGACTGGTGTCCTCTAGAAGCGTGTTCATGTCTAC
The DNA here is from genome assembly GCF_000691975.1 of Corvus brachyrhynchos. Classification (NCBI taxonomy): domain Eukaryota; kingdom Metazoa; phylum Chordata; class Aves; order Passeriformes; family Corvidae; genus Corvus; species Corvus brachyrhynchos. The sequence continues at coordinate 426,729 of NW_008236509.1, read as the reverse complement.
ACCACAGCAGGTTATCTCTCTGTCTCTCTGACCCTTATAAATATTTATTCAGCACAAATAGTTGGACGCTGAGGTCCTGTACAGGGGAAGAGTGACTGCTACAAAGTTGAAGATTAAGTGGCAAAAATCTTCAGTCTGATGTCAGGGAAGAGATGGCATTCGGAGCTGTAAGCAGTGTTAGTGAGAGGCAAATGCCAATAGTAATGTTGTTTGTGGAAGAGGAAGAGCATATAAATGTTATTTTTGCTTATTGGTGGATGTTAATTGCTTTAAAAAGCATGTGCAGCTTTTTCCCAAAGCAGTGAATACAGTCATAGAACATTTCAGAAGAGAAGGGACCTTGAGAGGCGCAGCCCAACCCCCCTGCTCAAGGCAGGGTCACCTCAGAGGGTCAGGCTGGATTACTCAGGGCTTTGGCTTTGAGAGCAAACCCCTGAGGATGGAGCCTGCCCGGGCAGGCTGCTGAAATGCTGGGCTCTCCTGGTCACAGGAAAGCTTTTCCTTCTATCCTGTCAGGACCACTCCTGTTTTGATTTATGCCTGTCTCTCACTCCCACCACTCCCCACTGTGAAAAACTTGGCTCTCCATAAAAAAATCTCCTTACCTCACCCTACCTTCACTATCTGGTTTTTGTGAAGAGGTTGTGTCAATGTCAATCCATTGCAGTCCTCCAGCTTTCCCACCTCTTGACTGCATGTGGAACTCCGGTTCTTCCTTTTCCTTCATAACTTCCCAATTTCAAAAAGGTCCAATCTCTCAGCTTTCTATCTAAGTATCTATTTTTGGTTATAAAATTCTTAATTCTGATTTTGGATGTCTCCTGTGTTTGGGTATATTTCAGTGTTAGGTGCTTCTGGCTTGTTGCACTTGCACTGGCTGTTCACACAAGCTGTCTCTCTCCGCCCCCAAGGGAAAGGAATCTTAGTTTTTAATTTTAGCTTCTTCAGCTACCTGCTGACAGAGTTTGATTTCTACCTACCACCTCCTCTCTCCCTCCTGAGCCCTCTGTCTAAGCAAGAAAAACTGAGATCCAGAGTCAGTCTCGGGCAGCTCTTCCTTTGGCAACAGCTCTGCTGTATTTAAATGGGAATCAAGTAGATATTACTTACTTGGCGTAAGCAGTGAGAAGAAAACCTGAGCCCTGTTTATAGCCACCTTAAATTCTAGCCTTGTGGTGGAATCAATGCTGTCTAACTGGCTGGACTCCAAGCCATTTAATGTAGGTAAACAGGTAAAATATAAATATGTATCTCTTAAGTTATTGTTTTTAATCATTTTATCAGGTAATATGAATTTGTAGAAATAAAGGAAGTCACTAGAAATCCCACCCCAGTCATGAACCTGTGAGGTGGCCTTGGGCAAATCATCACTCTCTTGGTGTCTGTTTCCTCATCTGTAAAAGCAGGTGATCAGCTCCTGTTAAAGTGCTTTTTGCTGGAGAATGTTCTCAATACAACATAATTAACTCATAGAATTGATATGTGATTTTACTGGTTGGGCACTTCAGCCCTAGACAGGCATTGACAGCGTTGCCTTCTCCTCTTCAGGCATCATGTTCCGCAAGAAGAAGAAGAAACGCCCCGAGATCTCAGCCCCGCAGAACTTTGAGCACCGTGTCCACACCTCGTTTGACCCAAAGGAGGGCAAATTTGTGGGCCTGCCACCTCAATGGCAGAATATTCTGGACACGCTGAGGCGCCCCAAGCCAGTGGTAGACCCTTCAAGGATCACGAGGATGCAGCTCCAGCCTATGAAGGTAAGAGAGAGGGAGACTGTTCTTTCCTGTTCCTTGGGGAGTTGCCTCCAAGTTGAGGCACTGTTTCCATTGCCCCATGAATGGGACCAAGAGCGGTATCTCTATGGAATTCAGTGGATAGCAGGCTTTGATAGCCCAAGGTGATAGGAACTTCATCAGGAATAAGGACAGTAGGATCCTGACCTGTTGCTGTCAGTGTTGAAATAACCAGCTGGCTGCCTGTCACTGTGACAGGGACCTGTGAAAGCTCCTATGGTGGCTGACAGGACCAGATGCGTTCGGCTGTTGTACAGAGAAGCCAAGAGAAGAGTTCATGGAGAGACCTGTTTTAGCAGGTTTGTCGTTTTTGTGGGTGAGCAAATTTGGCTGGTAATTAAGTTGCCTGGGAAGCCTGAGTGGGAGAGAGAAAGCAGGGTAGTGCTGCCTTGCTGTTCATCGACAACAAGTAAGGACAACAAGGACTAAGCTAGGGTCTGGACTAAAATGGTTAATAAACCGGCATTTTAATGGAAAGTGGGACATAGTAATGGTAGAATGTCCTTCAGTAAGGGAAAACAAGTGATTCCTGTAGATGGGTGGTTTTAGATGGCTGCTGGTACTGGCATCTGGAGACTGCGTAAGTGACAGCAGGAACATGCTGTGGGAAAAGGCAACTTCATGGTGACCTCTCCGGAAAGGAAATGAAAGATGGTGACAGAAATATTGTGCTTAAAGTCTTGCTCGCTTGGGGGAGGTTTTTGTTGCCAGTTAAAAGAACCCTATGGGGGCCTAAAAACTGAATGGTTCATTGTAAAATAGAGATGTTGCTACTTGGGAATTTAGGAGGGATATAAAAGAGTTGTCTATCTGATGAATATATGTGTACAGGTGCTTAAAACATGGGGACTAAAGGGGACTATATTTGGTATAATGCAAGATTTAGTACATAATCAAACCTGCAAATGAAATGGCCCATCAGGATCTTTGAGCAGATGCTGTTTTATAAAGGAAAAACTTGCTTAGGAAGAAAAGGTGAAAAAAAACAAAAGGCAGGAGGTTATTGCCTGGTGTCCTGAATGTGCTTTGAGGTTCAAAATGTAGTAGGGGATAGGAGCACAATCCAGAGAAGAGATAAAATGTGTAATAAGAGACCAACTTGGTTAGATCAGGAGTTCTTTAATGAGTTTAAACTGCAGGAGGATTGCTCAGAAGGGTAGAAACTAGGTCAAGTTATAAAGGGCAAAGAGAAAAGAAATTCATGTAGAAGCAAAACTGGAAGGCCAAGGCACAAAAAGAGATGTTATTCTCAAAGAACATAAAGGGCACTAAGGAAGACATCGTGAGTGCACTGAGGAGGATGAAGGAAAGAATTTGTTCACTGCTGATTTTGGAAGAAAGTTATCAGATGACACTGAGAATTCCTAAGTGTTTAATGATTATTCTCTGGTCTTTATTAAGTGTGATCAGTGGGCTGACAATTAGCATGAGCATGAAGGGATGAGAATGCAGGCTGGAAAAAGAAAAGAACAGGAACAGAAATGAGACTTAGCTAAGAAGTTGCATATTTTCAAGTCAGTTGGGCCTAATGAAATTCAAGGAATTGCAGATCAGTCAGAATAATTTCTATCCCCAGAAAGAGACTGGAACAAATAAGCAAGTAATCTATTTGCAGCCGCTTCCAAGGAGATAGCAGGGTAATAGCTGGCAGCCAGTATGGATTTATCAAGAAAAGAGTCATGTCAAGCAACCCAATTTTCATCAATCACAGGGTAGGGGGCTTTGGGTCAGGGAGAAGTGATAGCACTCCCCTGTATCTTGACTTCAGTGAGGCTCTGGACACTGCACCCATGGCATTCCCAGAGCAAACCAAGTTTCCTCAAGTATTAGGCAATGGATGCTCACAAAATAGTGTGAGGCATCACTGTTGAAACAGAAATGTGTGTGAAGAGATTTCCTGGAGTTCACCCTGAGCCTTATGCTGGTCAGGACATTCATATCTGACTTACTAAACCTGAGGATGGTAAAAGCTGAAAGCAGGTTCAAATCCTTAAGAGAACAAGGACAGAATACCCAACAGGCTTTAAAAACTAAAGAATCATCTTAAACTAACACTATTTTTCCCAGTAATTCCAAGTGCAAACACTCTCTTAGACTGCATAACAAAGCTGACTGTTTCTGGTAAACGCCATTTGAATTAATTCCTGTTCAGTGATACCAGTCAATTAGGTCTTTTTTTTTTTTTTTTCCCAAGTGCTAGTTGGCCAAGCCCTCATATACAGTCCTGGATTCAACTATCAGAGTAGTTCCTGGGTTTGTGTGTGGCTTATTAAAAGGTGCTTTTCTTGTTACAATTTCTCAGTTTTGGTCAGTAAGGCATGATCTATATAAGAGCATTCCATATAGATTTGGCTCCAATTTGGATGTTTCCTCATTAATCTGATGCAGTCCTTAAACACAGCAGCAAAGCAAGATTAGTTCACATCTCCCCTGTCTGCTGGGGCTAGATCTGACTTCATGGGAGTGATCTGAGTCTATTTCTAGGGAGTTTTAGCTAGAAGGGGAGGAGAGCACTGGAGTGGATTTTCTGGAGAGGCCATTGCATGTTGTTGGAGACTTATTATTTTGAGAGTACACACGTCTTTCTGGAATTACTTTTGTCCATTCTGGACAAAAAGTTTGTGTCCCCAGCACGTTGTTCCGTGACAGTAGCTGGGCTGTGGAGGAAGGGGTGTGTGAGTGGTGAGGGAGTAGGAGTGAAGACCAGAATTTCCAGCTGCAGCTGGTGTGTGTGCTATGGAGTGAGTTGAGTTGTCCTTTCTTCACCTTGTTGAACAAAAATCTTCTGTTCTGTCTTTCATTCTCAGACACTGAGCAAACCAGGTGCTCATTTGTGCACTGTGGTATCGTTCTGTTAAAATTGCTGGAGCTACTGTGTTGCACCAGCTAAATATTAGTCTCAGTATAATTAATTCAGCATGTTTAGAAGATCCCTGGAGCTCAGTCAGCAAACAGGAGATTGCTGTCACTCCAGGGAAGGACTTTCCTCAGGCAGAGGTTCATGAAAGTGTAGGAGTGATCCTGTGCTGCAAATTTCTGTGGAGAAATGAAACATTTTGGTTCCCAGCACTAGAAAAGCTTCTGTAAGCTTTTCAGTTCCAGAAAAAAAACAAGGAAGAACGCTACATAATATACCAACAGCTTAAAGTGTCCTACTTGTACAGAGCTGGTGCCTGTTTGGATGGAAGCCTTGTTCTTCAGCGTTTGCTTACAAGGCAGTTGTGGGCTGCTGTGACCCTTTGTTCATAGTTTTTAATTATAATAGCTTGGCAGAGCAGAGCAGGGAGGCAGAGTTGGAACAGCACGGTCTGCACTGGTCAGGATTGAGATGTATTAGCAGAAATTGAGGAGAAGCAGACTGAGGGAGGCTGATTACGACGCTATTGAGCGTGCTTCAAGGGAGAGATGAACCTTGTGTTGGCACAGCAAGGGTGAGTTTTGCAAATGGAGCTTGCAGCATGCTGGAACTTCTGAGAACTAGTATTTCAGGAGCTTGGTGAGTGCATTAGTGATGTAGTGTCACGCAGTTTCAGCACAAGAAAGCCAGGAGTTTTGAAATATCCCAGTTTTGCTTTTAGAATGTGAGCACAACAGCAAAATTGACTGTTCTGGCTGACAGCACTGCTGTTCTCTGACAGTCCTCTGACCCAAGGACTCCTTTTTTATCCCCCGGTAAAGGACAATGAAACAAAAGATAAAAATTTGTAATTTTCCCTGAACTCTTTGAGTTGTCTTTAGCTATATGTACAAAATTTAACCTTTGGCAAGATAAACTGAGCCTCAATTCTTACAACTCTGACTTGTTTCTCACCTTCCCTTGTGTTTCCTAGACCGTGGTACGGGGCAGCACCGTGGAAGTGGAAGGCTACATCTCTGGGTTGCTCAATGACATCCAGAAGCTTTCTGCCATCAGCTCGAACACTCTGAGGGGCAGGAGCCCCACCAGCAGGAGGAGAGCCCAGTCCCTTGGGCTCCTGGGAGACGAGAGACCCCCAGACATGTACCTTCAGAGTCCTGAAGGAGACTGGGCAGACAAGTATGGGAACTACCTCAACTGCAATGGTGGGTCCAAGGTGGCCCGGAGGCAGACCATGTGGCCGGATTACAAGCCCCGCCTGGAAGGGCAGTCTCATCCCAACGGAATGGTGACAAAAGCCCAGTCCCTGGGGCCGTCGGAGTTCCAGGGCGCCGATGGCAGCTGTCTGCAGCGCGCCTCGGGGCTGCAGCATGTGCCCGCTGTGCCGGGGGAGAGCGAGACGGCGATGAAGAGCCCGGAAGAAGGCTGGCTTCAGCGACAGTCCAACGCCAGGCCCTCGGGGGAGGGCAGCCCCAACTCCAAATCCCGGGAGAACAGCCTGAAGAGGAGGCTCTTGCGCAGCATGTTCCCCTCATCCAGCGCCTCAAACAAGCCAGGCCCTCCCCTGCAGATCAAGGTAAGAGTTATTCACTGGATTGCAGTGTTGACTTTACAGTTCCAGAGGTTACATATACAGCAAATTTAATTGCAAACATCGGGCAACCGTCTGTTCTTGTTATGATTAACGTTGGAATCAAAATAGTCCTGGGCAGGGGAAATGTGTGGTCCGCCTGAGCTTCACGAGATGCTGCGAGGCACAGCTCAGGATGGCAGCCAGATCTCCAGCAGACGGTTTGGCGGAGCTGCGGGAGCGTGGGCTGGGAAGGACGAGGGGTCTTGGTCGTTACCTTCTGCGAGGTAAAGGCATAACTGTAATGCCATTCTGCTGGCACCAAAGAGCCTTTGCCATTTGGGAAATTGCCATGATTTGCATTAGCAGTGTATTCTTCTGCCTGTGCAAACTAGAGCTACCTCAGGAGAGTGTGTTGGTTATAGCTGTATCTGCCGGCTGCTACAGCAGCAGGGTTTGCATCAGCACCCACGGTGCTGTCACACAGGAAATCAGACTGTTGGATTTTGGAAAGGGTGGGACAGCTCATAGCTACTGCTCCCCCAGGAAAGCTGTCCTGAATGGATGACTCATTTCTTGCTAAACTGCAGAAAATCTCTGGTTCCTGGTACTGGATAGGAAATGCAGACATTGCTTCTTTTCCATTCTGGGCTGACCCAGCACCCATCTTCTTTGCATGGCTTGTCTGGTGGCTTCAAAGCTGGTGCTGGGCCAGGCTGATTTCCAGCAGCTGTGAAGTCCCTCAACTGGGAGGACAATGATAGGAACCACTGTCCAAGCCAACCTGACTGTTCTGAAGGGTGTTGCACGAAGGGGATGTCTCCAATCCAGCGTCTTGCAGTTTGCATAAGGATCCAGGCTCAAGGTTTTGGGCACAGTGGGTTTCCTTTCCAAGGGAGAGGATTTTGAAGGAATGCAATCCTTGTGTAGCACAAACTGCACTTATTGCTCTCTCAGTAACTCTGGGCTGACCTACACTGATTGGAGGCCTGTCCCTGAGTACCTGGAACTGGCCACTTCTGTCTTCCCTAGACAGAGTGTCTTTGCCAGGCTCAGCCCTTCCACAAGTAGGAGCAGAAGTTACCAGCCAAGTGGATGTGCCTGGGAGTGTTTGAACTCCAGCTGTTTGTCAGAGAAGAGGAGTAGGGAGGACCTGGAAGATATGTAATCTATCTCCCTACTCCAGTAAGGGATCTGTACCATCCCTGGTAGGTGTTTATCTAAGATGTTCTTGCCAGCCTCTGATGATGAAAACCTGGATCTCCTGCTCTGATGGAGCTGATGATGTGTGAGAAATGTGTAATTGCAGATGAAAGGGACAGGGATATAACTGAATCATGGAATCCCAGACTGGCTTGGGTTGGTAGAGATCTTAATGTCCATCTAGTTCCACCCCCTGCCATGGGCAGGAACACCTTCCACTAGACCAGGCCGCTCCAACCTGGTCTTGAACACTTCCAGAGATGGAACACCCACCACTTGGCTGGGTAGCTGGCTGAAATGGGAAGGTGGTGCCTTGAAAGGCACCACGGGAAGTTTGAGCGCACCTTCCTTATGAAGGGAAGGAGTGGGAGAACCAATGACACCTCAAAATGTCCCAAGACAGAAAACATGTACATGGGGACTGTCAGATTACAGGAGCAGGAAATGAGACTTGCGCGTGGTTAAACAAACCTGTGTGAGCTTGCACACGTGTTGTGTACCCTTCTGCACGCTCTGGGTTATGTAAAACTTTTTTTTCTCTCTCCTGAGACAAAACAAGATTTGGGAAATAAATTCTGTGTTGCTGTGAGCATGTCGGCACAGGACTGCAGGGGTGGAGCTGGTGTACAGGGAGGAAGGAACTCCTGACAGGCAGTTGTATTTGTGCTGTGCCCTGATGCCGCTAAATTGTGTTTTCCAGGGCCTCTCCGTGTGCGAGGCTTATGCAGATTCTGCTCTTGACAAAAATCCTTGATTAAAACCCAAAGTGCATAGAATTAAATCCTACACAATTATTTTCTGTCTGAGACAGGGAAAATGAGTGCTCTTGTAAAAAATTCTCGATTGGCAATTTTCAGTTCCCATGCCCATATTATTAACTTTATTAATAATCTCTCTGAATTGTGAGAGAGAAAAAGCTTTTTGCTTTGAGGTTTTTATTTTACCCTATAATATAAATGATGGGCTTGCTCTTTCTGAAGTTGCTTCTTTGACAGATCCACTATTATTTTGCATATATTTATATACGTATAATGTTTATTTTACATATATACATGTACATATATAATGTATTTTGTACCCCACCTGCTAAATGTTCTTGAATTTTAATTAATCAGTGTTTCCAGGAGTATTAGCAGGACAATATTTATCCTTCCTGGCATGGGAATGCATATCCTGAAGCCACATTCCCACAGGCTGTGATCTTACTACATCTCCTACACTAAACAGGGTTGGGCCTGCTTGTCTTTTGAGTGGGAGGTCTCCAAAAACCTCGAGGACTGCTAATCCAAATTCACTGTAGGTCAGTTGTAAGTCAGTGAGGTGGCAGGTGGCTCTGTGTAGCTGGAGTCTCGTGCTGGCGGCCTCCAGCTGTCCTGGTTCCTGGTGCTTTTCCCAAAGTGGAGAAGCTAATTCCATGCCTGATCGACAGGAATGCTCTGCAGGTACCAGTAGAAAGTGCAGAGAGTGTTTTCAGTAGGCAGTGTAATTACCCAAAGGGAATTAGGCCAAGACATCAAAGTGATTTACAGTCTTGGCATGAATCCCCTTTCCTTTTATACAAAGAAAGATCAGAGGCACAGAGGGATAAAGGATTTTCAAATTCTCTGCAGCACAGGTTGCCCCTGAGTTTTGGTGGCAAGGTTGGAATGCTTTTTAGCAGCTGGGTTTTTTTTCTGTGGGTTCTGTGTCTTGGTGGTTTTTTTTAAAGCATGTTCCCTTTAAACTGTCTCGATTTGGAGTAAAGTGTAGCACCCATTCCCTAAGGGATTCTTGAAGATCTGCATCCAAGGATATCTTCATCCAAGCTATATGCTGGGCAGACCTGGAGACAAGAACCTGAAGCTCTTGACTCCAGTCTGCTTCAAGGTGTGCTGGGGCAGAATGGGATGACACAGAACTGATTCCTCACCTTGCTGCTTGCTAATCCAACCATCACTTTTTCTTTCTCTCACTTTCCTCTTTGTCCTTCTGGAAGCCTAATGCTTTCTTCAAGCCCCAGCAGTGGGGTTCTCCCCACAGCCCTGCAGCCAAAGCCCAGTCTCTCCCCCCAGAACAACCTGCCTCTGAGTTCCCCAGGATGATCTCTGAAGCTGGGACTCCCCAGAAGTCCCCAACAGCAGAGAAGGCTGTGGCAGTGCCACCAGGCCGGCCCTCCCCAGCAGGGTCCCCCAGGAACCGGCAGACCCAGACCAGTTCCAGCAACCTTCACCTGCCCCAGGACTCTGCTGGGAAGGGGCAACCACCCAGCGAGGACCCCGTGGTTGTGACTCACGAGCAGTTCAAAGCTGCCCTCAGGATGGTTGTGGACCAGGGAGATCCCAGGACATTGCTGGAGAATTATGTCAAGATTGGGGAGGGCTCCACAGGAATTGTGTGCATCGCTCGGGAGAAGCACTCAGGGCGTCAGGTGGCCGTGAAAATGATGGATCTGAGGAAGCAGCAGCGCCGGGAGCTCCTCTTCAATGAGGTGAGTGTGCTGAAGTCAGGGGAATCCTGCTGTCCACATTGGAGCAATCAGTGTGGCAAAAGGAGGAGAAGAGCAGGATCATCTTCCTCTTGGTAGTATTATGCTTGTACCAAGAACAGCTATTACTGGGGGGATGGAGGCTCTGTGCTATGCTCACAGGGCTGTGTGCGCTCACTGGGTTGGATAAGATGAAGTGTGGTGAGTAACTTTGTGGTGGTCACTTGTCCACTGTGGTTTTACAGGTGGTGATAATGAGGGACTATCAACACGTCAACGTTGTGGAGATGTACAAGAGCTACCTTGTGGGAGAGGAGCTCTGGGTGCTGATGGAGTTTCTTCAGGGAGGAGCCCTCACAGACATCGTGTCTCAGATCAGGTACAAAGCAAAATCCCAGACATCAACATGGGAGAGCAAGAGCAGCAGAGTGGGGGTTTCTGGGACAAATAGTTTCCCTCAGAGATCTTGTGTTTGCAGTGCCCTGAAACTACTGCTGTTTAAAACTGTTATCCATTTAAAATACGTGATAATACTTCTGATGTAGAAGGGACTAATTTAAAGTACTGATCCCTTTAGATACCCACTAGTCATCTCCTTGATGACCTTCCCTGTAAAACACAGTAGTCATAAAAAGTGTTGTTTACTATATCTGTTGAATCCTGGCCAGGATGTTCACTGAATAAGTATAAAGAGCAGGCAGAAATAGTTTTCAGTGGTGGAACTTTAGCCACAAATTCAACCTCACTAACTCCTCTGGAGAAGTGCAGCAGAGCCTTGAGATCTGGACTCCTTCCCAAATTTCATTGCCTAAAGATAGCAACTACTAGACACTCTCCTAAATTTGTTTCCTTATCTACACTGCTTCATATTCAATAGTACCCAAAGCATTTCTGTAGGGCAAAGAAGTTGTTCTCAGATGGCCTCTGCTCCATCTCACAAGGTGTTCTGATGATGCAGTTACGGTGATCGTGTCTTACCCATGACTCTGGAGCACCCTCCTCCTGCTTCAGAGCAGTCCTGTGAGGCTGGAAACTGAGGCAGGGAATGCCAGTGGAAAGACTGACCAAGAAAGTCTGTAGCATGAATGTTTCTTTTTGGAAGATTCAGGATTTTAATTGGATTACAATTAGGCAGTATTGCTAGCACTGGTTGTATTCAGGTTTTTTAAAATCATAGTATACCTTTAGTTCACATACGTGCTTGGCCTAGGTGCTGTGGTGGGTTTAAGGCATGTATCTTACTCGTTTGGTGGATTTAAGGCATGTAGCTTACTCTGTTGGGTTCTGTGTTTTGGAAGCACACCTGTGATAATTTTGAGAGGCATAAAGAGCCACATTATCCTCTGTAGCCTCCACAACCCCACCTGGAAGGAGTGCCCTGGAGACACTTACCTGGGGCAGGCCTGTCCAGAATTGAGTTCAGAGGCATCTCAGGGTCTGCAAGCCAACATTTAATCCTGAGGAGTGCTTAGTTACAGCTGACAGGGCCAGTGAAACTCTTGTAGCTCTTGGCTGGAACTGAATTACAGATAAAAAGTGATGAAGAGGTTTATGAAGGGTCTGTGTGTTTATATCCACCAGTGAGACCTCAGCCTAGTTTTGTTTTAAGAAGCTTCCTTTGAACCTGTTAATGAATGCTTGTTTTTCCACATGATGGAAGCAGGATCTGTTATAACCATAACATTTATCAGAAGTAAGCTGCAAACCTTTATCAGTTTTTCCCAGGGAGGAAAATACCATCATTGCTGTCATTAAACTTTTGCTGAGGGGGATAAGTGATTTACATCTCCAGGAGCAAGGTAATCCTCCAGTAATCTGTTTTATACTATGCAGTCACTTGACTGAAACCAAATTCCATATGTGACAGGGTGAAAATGCACCTCTTGTGATCTTCTGGAACCACAGGGCTCTCAGGTGGATCAGCTCAGGCACTATGAAATGAAAAGTACTGCTCCTAAAACCATTGGCTTCTGTGCTGGGAAGTCCCACAGGTAGCCTTTGTCCCTCTCCCTTTTCAGGTTAAATCATAAAGGCAGAAGTAGCCCCCTGCTACCCTTCAGATTTAGTTGCCGTGAGTGTGGCACAGTGCAGCTACAACCTGTAGCTGTCCTGGTTTGGAAGAGTAAGGTATGGGATGCCAAATAAGCAGCACCAGTGTAGATTTCTCAGCTGATCGTGTAGAAATGATTATGGGTTTAGAAGGTGCTGGTTCGCTGCACAGCTCTGCCTTCTGAGTGTTCTCTTCTCCTTAGGCTCACTTGCAGATCCAAATTTGAGGATGTTTCATTTCTCTGTCCTCAGCTGAGGGTTGTTCAGAACTACTGCTAGAGTTAGGCTGAGAATCCACAGTACTCAAATTGGGTACTTCAGCTATTCTTTGAAATAATTCACTCCTAGGATTTTTCAGTGTAAACATGCAGAGCTGTCACTGTCCCCAGGTACAGGAGAGAATTTTGATTTCTACCATTTTTACTTGATTGTGAAGGTTTTTGTATTGGTATTCTAAACAGCAAGAGCTTCTAAAGAGGAGGTTCTTGGGGCTCATATTCCATGTGCTAACAGAGTGGTAGAAATCAGAAGTGTCTTCCCTGCTTGTAGCTTGTGCTACCTTTAGTTAGGTGTGAGTGTACCCCAAGTGTCTGCAGGAAAGGCCTAAAGGATCCCTATATTCATTCTCAAATGATATGTTTGGATGTTTTGTGGATACAGTTGCACAATAAGCCTTGTGAATAATGGCTTTACTATATTTGCTTTAAAAAAAGCTGTCTCACCAGTTACTGCAGCACCTTGGCATCAAGCAGCACTGCTGCCTGTCAGAACTGCTTGAAACAGCATCTTGCAGAATGAATTTAGGTACAGAATTTAAAGTGCAATTTCTCTGCATTAAACCTATGAAAACTTAAAATTGTCAACCATAAAGTCAAAAATGTTTTCTGCAGTAACAGATATAGAAAAATGGTAAAGGTGAGATGGTAATTGTCATAGGGAACCAAAGTGTCTGTGCTTTAACCTCTGTGTGCCCCTGTCAAGGAGCACTGTTCTCTGCACAGTTTAAGTCCCCTGCCTCTAATTGCAGGCTGAACGAGGAGCAGATTGCCACAGTGTGTGAGTCAGTGCTGCAGGCTCTGTCCTATCTCCACTCTCAGGGGGTCATTCACCGAGACATCAAGAGCGACTCCATTCTTCTGACGTTGGATGGCAGGGTGTGTTTCCTCAGACAAATTGTTTCCTGTCTTCTGCTGCTGCAGCCTCCGTCTCTTATTTCCTTTCTGTTCCCAATCCCTTGTTTTCCCCTCGTCCTCTTACTCTGTCATCTTTGTCTTGGTGTTGCCCTCTGTGTTGTTTAAGGCTTATTTTTAAGGTTGGTTGCTTTTCTCTTTGTACAGGTCAAACTGTCTGATTTTGGCTTCTGTGCTCAGATCAGTAAAGATGTACCTAAAAGAAAATCCTTGGTAGGTACTCCTTATTGGATGGCTCCAGAAGTCATTGCAAGGATACCATACACCACTGAGGTAAGGGACCGCCTCCCTAATAGCAGGAGAGGAGCAAGTAATGGTCTGAAGTGTCACAGGAAAATAACTATTGGCTTTTCTAGGAAGTCTCTAGATTCTATTTAAAATATAAACCTGACTGTGACTACGGCTTTGATGGTGATGACATCAATATTTCCTAAATCAGTAGAAAACCAGATTGTTCTGCTTCCCAGGAGCAAGGCATCAACTTATTCTATTCTTAAACCTAAAGCTTGGCCTAGACTTGTACCTGCTGTGGACAGATGTGGGCAAGGAGCAGCCTGTGACATGATACGGATCAGTAAATCGATTCCATAAAGGAAGCAGGGGAAGTTGTGAGCTCTGAGGGGCTCCCCTCAGGGAAAGCAGACATGGGAGCTCTGGAATTCTGGGCAGGTGGCAGCAGACTGACTAGTTTTGTTTACCAACCAACCAGATGTGGTACAAGCAGTTACTTGCACACCTTTACATGTTGCAACACCAGCATGGCTCAGTCCTGGGTGCAAAATTGACTTAGTTATACTCCTGTAAGGAGCCCCAAGAGCATTAAGGGCATCGGTGTTGGACTCTCTTGGTACCATTTGTCATGGATGGGGTGTTGGGGTCTTTGTGAAAGTGGCAAAACAAGGACCTGCTGCTCTGGAGTGTGTGTATTGATGTGACATTGTCTCCCACAGGTGGATATCTGGTCCCTGGGGATCATGGTGATAGAGATGGTAGATGGAGAACCCCCCTACTTCAGTGATTCTCCAGTCCAGGCAATGAAGAGACTCCGTGACAGCCCTCCTCCCAAACTGAAAAACTTCCACAGGGTGAGCATGCTGCCAAACACTTGTAAGCCTGATGATTACCATAGGCAAGCATCCATATCAGCTGTTCCCAGTGCAGCTGGCTGTGGAAATGGTCTTGCTAGGGCTTGTTTCTTGGGGAACAGCTTTGGCCCTGGGGTCTTGGTGGCTGCTTTGGGAAACAGCCCCGGCCGTGAGGGCAGCTGGGCATAAATGGAGAGTGCAGGTCAGAGCTGCTTCAGGTGGACCCAGCAGTTCCCAGCTTGCTGATGTCGACAGAGTAGCTTATCTTCCAGGGAAGGGAACAGGAGGATTCCTGCTCTTGGGAGTTTCCAGCTGCATGGCCTTCAGGACTACAAAGGGTTAGGAGAGCAGGAGAGCTCAGGACAGACGGGAACTCGTGGAGACACTGCAGCAGCTCAGAAGACGAACTTGGCTTCATGGTTTCTTAGGAAAAAGTAGCAGTGACATAAGAAATAGAATGATCACTTTTCAGTGCCCTCTTAAAGCAGTCCTCCTTTCATTCCATGCCCAGCCTCTGAGATCAAACAGCTTCTACAGCATCCTGAGCTACCCAGCCTTTCCAATTAATCAGAGCATCTGCAGCTGCTAAAACTGAATTATTTAAGAGAGTAGACTGCTGAACTAACAGCACACACTCCAACATCAACAGCTGTTCTTTCTTTTCTGCCTTTGCAACACTAATTAAAATTTCATGGTCACATTGTGGACCTGGTGCTTGCCCTCCTTGGGCAGTGTGAAATCATCCTGGTCTGGGTCACACCTTGCTTGTTGACATGGCCCTGCCACAGGCTCTGACAGCCAGAGCTGGTTATGGTCTTGCTCTACTCCACTTTGTACTGGGAAGCAAACTGGCTTCCAGCAGACCTCTGATTTATAGGCCGGTGTGCATCTTCACCAGTGTCCTGCTGGAGTGCAGCTCCAGCTGTGGATCCAGCCTTCTGTTCTGGTGCCAGTTCGTGGCTCACTGTGGTCAGTGACTGCAATACTGGGGGCAGCAGGTTAAAGGGATGCCACCTAGGATAATCCCTGCTAGGTTGCTAAAGCATAGGCAGATTTATTGACAGGGATACAGGCTGGATCCTGGCACTCATCGTGAGCTGTGCGGTGCCTTCTCCAGCAATCCCAAGCAAAGTCATCCAAAGCGCTCCTAAGATGAGCAATAGCTCTGTGTGAACAGTATTTCAGGATCTACTAAGTGAACCAGAGCTGAGAAAATGCCCCCAGTCTAAACTGAATGTAACTATCAGCATAAATATATGCCAAGTTCATTTTTTTATTCCATTTTAACAATGCAGAAGATGAAACCAGCCAGAGATGTGCAGGGTCTTGAAGTGGTGCTTGGGGGCTGGTGACTCTCAGGCTTTTACATCTCTTCCAAAGGACAAGCCTGTGAGGTCATTCAGCTTTTTGGTACTTATTCTGCAGCTTCTTCATCTTCTTGTACCATTAGCATGAGGGTTTTTCAGGCTCTTGGAACCTACTGGAGAATCCTACTTAACTACCTTTCCATAATCTGTGACCAGTAAAAGAATGGATTGATGCCCCCTTCCTACCCAAGTGATGTACCCAGGTAGCAGGAATCCTGGTGAATTTTTGAGCTGAAATCCAGAAAAGTTTAAGTAACAAAATGACAAGCAGGAGCAACCCAAATGGAAGCACGTGGCAGGCAGTCTTATCTCAATTGGCTGTATCCCATTCAAAAGAAAACAACCTAAGTGTTGTGCCTACCAGTGACAGAGAGTTAATTCCATAGCATAAAAAGCACGTGAGCTGTGTCACATTAATGGGCAAACAGGGACATAGATTGGGAATGTGCAGGATGCTTTTAACCACACCCAATTTGGCAGCCTCATGTTCCATGAGTTGTGCCTGGTCCCTTTGTGGGGTTGACTTGGTTGGTTGCTTTTTCACAGACCTCACCAGTTCTGAGAGACTTCTTGGAAAGGATGTTGACACGGGATCCATTGGAAAGAGCAACGGCACAAGAACTTCTGGATCACCCCTTTTTGCTCCAGACAGGACTTCCAGAGTGCTTGGTTCCCCTTATCCAACAGTACAGGAAGCGCACCTCCACCTGCTGAATTTATATGAGGGGAAACTAGGGAAAAGGAATGGTTTTAAAAAAATATATAGAAAAAATTAAGAGCCCAGGCAGTCTCAACCTGTGAATGGTGCTTGGAAGTTGCCAGTGATTGTTTTGGAGGACGAATGTGAATCCTGTCCGTGCATCCTCAGCCTTCTGTGGCTTCTCCTTTGCTGAAGACAATCAATACAGACTAGATCTAAGTGAGACCAAGTCTGTCTCAAGGATAAAGCGGGTATTCCATGGCTTGGGGATCACTGCTGCCGAAGGATGGCATTCGAAAGTGTAGTCTGAAGCTGTGTATCTGAATGTCTGTGAGTTTCTGCACACCCTGGCTACTGACTACTGAGCTGGAGCGATATTTCCCACTTAGAAATGTGATCTTTGTTTCCTTCATTGTACACTGGAGCTGTGAGCTGACTCACTTTGGGGCACAGACCCCTTTAAACTCTCAATGCACAAAGACTTGACTTTTTTTTTTTCCTCTGAGACCTTTTCACAGATGATTTTAATTTCCTTTGGTTAAACGTGAACCTAGAAACCTGCACACACTTCCTTAGGGAGCAGATGTGATATGTGTATATTTGTTTCTAAGTGGCTCTCTTGCACCAACATGCTTCTCTTTTGCTGCAGAATATGTATGGTTTAGTGGTCAATCTTGAATCCATTTCATGACTTTAAACTTTTGGAGGGGGAAACCCTTGGATACGGGCCTCAAAGGGGACTCTATGAAGACCAGGTGCTCTTGCCACCAAAATCTTATGGTTGAAAATTCACCATTTGCAACACGTTGTGTGCTGGTTGGAATGTGAACAGCGTGTTCCTGTGGCTGGTTTCCAGGCACCTTGCTTTCCCAGTCCTTTCTCCCAGGAGAGGCTGAGAAGAGCTGCCCTGGGGCAGTTATTGGCTAGCATTTTGGGAATGCTGTAGGAGACCGAATGGAAAAGTTTGAGCTGTCCTGCATATCCCAGGATTGATTTTTGTGTTTGTGTGCTGCTGTCTGGCTATTGGTCTGCCCTTCCCCATCATCCCTTTACATCTGGAAGGTTTCTGGTTGTCTAAACAGCTCTTTCAGTTATTTTAACATAGTTTTTAGGTATTTTGTATGCTGCACTCTCTGGTCAGTGAGATCCTCAAGGTAATTGGACTCTAGTTTGGGGTTAACATTGTACAGTGATGGTGTGTGTTGTTGTGAGGTCTCAAGAATATATTCCTACATGTGGAACTAGGATCTTGTTTTGAAACTCCACATACCAAGATATTGGACTTTAAGTTATTCTCAGGACAGTCTTGCTGTCTCAGAAACTGACCTCAGAACTGCGTTTTCTTCAGAAGATGTTCATAATCTCTGTCCTCTGCTATTTGCTCCAGCTACAGATCCTGCTTCAAAATTGAAGCCACAGTTGATTACTTGAAGTAATTTGGGATGGAATTCATCTGCACTGCTGCCAGCCATCAAAGGGTGGGCACCCAGTCTGCAGAGCGTGTAGGTTGGCTCTGTAGCCCATGGGGAGAGGAACACCCCTGGGGGAACAACTCTGGAGGTGGTTCATCCCCTTGGCTCAGACACCTGCTGAAGGAAGAAATCACTCTCTCTCACCCGTGGCAGGTAGAGAAGTGGTAGGGGTTTTCTGTAGACTGGATGTCTAAGTTTGGGGCTGATGGAGTTGGTTGAAATTAATTCATTAAGCTCCTCCTTAGCTGCACTGGAAAATTTTTGATGTAAAATGTTTCTGTATTCCAGATATATTGCTTTTTTTTAACACAAAAAAAAAGCAGGGCTTAGAAAAGATTTATAATTTGAAACAAACAGTCCTGCTCGTCTGTAGTTGTGAATCCTTTGCACTTGTGTTTTAAATTAAAGTAGTTCTTGATTTATTCATAAGCCTGTTATAGTGCTGAGATGCTTAAAAATGTGTCTGTAGTTCAGAGATGGGAGTGTGAACCTTGGAGTCTGCTCTAATGTCCCTGTTCTGTGGCTATGTGGCTTCTAAAACAAGAGGAGACTGGGGCAGGAGCCTGGATCCCGAGTCCTGAAACAAAGGTTTCTTGGACACAGGGGTGATGGGTTTAGCATTTAACACCATTTTATACTTTAGCCCAAATCTGACTAAACACAGTGAGGGAAGGCCCTGGAAAAACTGCATTCAAGTATCTTATAAAATTTTAAAATCTCATTACCATATTTGTGAGGAATGCAAAAAGGCTCTATCTTCCTGCCCAGGGTAGAATTAAATTCCTGCTTCTTACGTTTCTCTCTTTGCAGTTCATGCACAGCACAGCACCAATTAACTGCTCCATTACTTAGATGAGTGTGGAATCAAACCTAAATCCTAAGATAAACCTAGATTAGCTGAAAGATTGAAGCTCTGTCTCCAGGGGCCGACAGCTCCTTCCCCAGGAACCAGGCAGCCAGGCAGGAGAATGAGGACACAGAGCAGGCTTGGAATTTGCATTGCAGTAGTGTTCAGGTTGGGATTTTGTGTATGCTAAGTGAGATCTGACTGTACAAGGTGTAGCCTCTTCTCTGACAAGCTCAGAGCCTACTCACTGGGTAATTATGCTCAGAGATGCTGTTTTCTCTGAGTATCTTTCCTTTTCTACAAGGGTGGAGTCGCGTCTCAGGGTTTGCTGCTGTTCTGTGTCATGTTTCCCCTGAATCCTTCCCTTTTATTTTCCTTCCTGTCAGCTTTGCTGGTACGGAGCCTTTTCCTTGCTGCCATAGCCCTGGCAATCAGCATCCAGGAGGCCTTTGAAGATGGCACATGGTATTTATATGAACGATTTGCTGAATCAAATGGGGAGTCTGCCAGTGCTGTCATGTTCCAATTGCACTGGTTTATCTATAACGGTGCCTGTCTTCCTCCAGTGGGCTTCTGATGCTGGATGCAGCAGCTTATTATCCCGTTTATTTTGGAACAGGACAAATCTTTGGCCAGAGGCCCCTGTTTTTTAACCAGTGGCAACAGAAGGATCCTGGTTCAAATGAGGCTCCTGAATTGTTGCATTTGATGAGACAAACCCCACCCTTCCCCTGCACACTGGGGAGAGCTTCTGGCTGTGCCCTGGGTCTGGGGGATAAATGGGGATAACAAGAAGTAATCTTGGAGGATCTTGACACGTGGGATACATGTGGGTCAGGGAGAGTGTCTCTAAAATGGAATAGTTAATGTGCAGCAATTCCTTCTCTGAGTGCATTAGGCACATCAGCACTGTGTTACAGAGGTAGAAAGGATTTGGGGTCATTCTGGTACAGTGCCTCCTGTTTGTGTCCCTTGCTGGGGCTGGAGTCCTCCTCTGCTTCAGCCATCCCCCATCCCCATTATCTAATTTTTAATTATATAGTACAAAGGTTGGCCTCACTTAAATATTTTGGGCCCGAGAATGAGATCTAGAATATGCCACTTAAAAGATGGAAATGTGGAAAGGATCAGAGATTGTACCTAAATCTGCTGCTGTTCAGTGTCTGAGCAGATGTTATTGTCCCAATTGCCATTGGAGTTCTGCGTGTAACTGCCTGGCGAGAGGCCCGTCTCATCACCCAGTACCACAGCGCCCTGTGCTCGGCAGGTAAGCGAGAACACAGGCAGGGCTGCAGAGGATGGAGCCCTCAAGGATGTCTGAGTCCTGTGGGCAGGAATAGTCCTGGAAAATCAGATGGCCCTTCTCCTCTGGGAGTCCGTGAGTAACCAAACCCTGGTGTGACTGAGTTTTGCTGCTGGAGGGATGGTGGGGTTCAAGGTGTGCTCGGGAACCCTTGCAGTAACGTTTGGTTTAATGCTTTTATTTAGTTTTGTCCATTTCCCATCTTGCAGAACTTTCCCCCATTTTGTGCAGACAGGGAGGTGTCAGAGGCACCACAGGCACGTGTGGGCTCAGAGGCACAGAGGGGCTTCACCCTGGGGCGAAAGTGGGTGATGCAGAGTGTGGTCTGTGCTTCATGGGAGCCCTGGCTTTGCTTATAGTGGTGCTTCCATCATGTGCACTCTGAAAAGTACATTTAGAAGGTGTTTTTTAGCCCCACGGTGAAATCTGTGTAAAAGATTGCACCTCTTTTTCATGAAATTTGGCATCCAGCCCCTGTTCCAGTGTTGGGTTCCATAACAGAAGGGTTGCAGAGCAGAAACTGTTGGGGTTGTAAGGGCACCAGTTGTCGTGGTGGGTTTCCTTACTCAGGTTTCAAACATCAGAGGACATTAATGCCACAAACCCCAAGTGCTGAAGTTCCGCTTTGTTAGCCCTGTGTCATAGTCCAGCTGAGCTCTGGTTGATTTGGAAATGCCCACGCCTCAGGGAGCCCCCTGCAGAGCATTTTGCTCTGGTGCTGTGTCAGCCCTTGCTTTGGCTTCTGGATTTGTGCTGTTCAGATGCTCTTCTTGGGGAAGGGGCAGAGGGGCTCAGCTTGAGAAGGGCAGAGCAAGGGGTTCTGCTGGCTCTCAGATGGCTCCCAGGGGAGCGGTTGCTGCAAGGCAGGAATTAGAGGTCTCTAGGCTGGAAAGAGAAGCTGTTTGGGAATTGTGGCAGGCTGGAGGGAAGGAGACTGTAGTGGGTGTTATCCAGTGTCACAGCTTGTGCCAGTGCTGTTGGTAGGAGCAGCCTGTGAGAATGAATGTTTGTCCTGTTGTGTGCCAGGTGGAGGGACAGAGTGGGTCCTGTCTGTCACTGCCACTGTCCCTGTGCAGCATGATCTTCTTCAGGTTGTGGCACTGGGGGAAGGAAAACTCCTGAGAACCCCAGCCCTGCTGTTGTGTCCTGGCTTTCCATGCGTGTCTCTCTGACTCAGGTTTATTCTGAGATTGATTTCCAGAGAGGGTTTGAGGGAAAAACCCAACCCTTGGAGCTTCAGCAGTGTGTAGAGAGGGGCCACCCCGTGTCCACCTTCTGGTCTGATACTGGCATCTGGGTTCCCTCCAGGGAGAGATGGTACATATTTTCCTTTAAAATAATCTCCAAAAAGCTCCTCTGGAGGGGTTTGAGTGGCCAAAGCTGGTGACACACTGGTGTAGGATGCAGGGCTCAGTGCCTCTGTGCTCTGGTATGGAACTGCCAGCATTGCCTCTGGATTTAAGGTAAAATCTCCAACTGCTCCCTGGCTGCAGTTGGACCTTGCTGGGATGTTTGTCCTCTGGTGAGGAAGGGCCTCAAACACCACAGAGAGAGAGAGACAAGTGCGCAGACAAGCACAAAGGGGTGTGGACTCACAGTCACACACACAGGGACAAACACCCAGGGACCTGGACACACAGAGAACAGAGATACAGAGCCACACCCACACAGGGACACACACATGCACTCAGCCCCACAGACCCACAGGCACTGGGACAGAGATATGGACAGACACATGGACACACACACCTGGATACAGAGACACAGACATGCAGACACACACATGCTCACAGACATGGACACATAGAGCTGCATGGATACCAAGACAGACATGCACACACACTCAGGCACAGAGGAATACACGTGGACACAACACAGCTGGGTTGATGGACACAGACAGACACAATCCCACATGCGACATACACACATACGTGGACATACAGACATAAATGGACAGATGGACACCCAGACACACAAACATGGACACACACAGACATACACATCCATACCTGGACATATGAACACAGGGGCACAAATGGACAGAGGGACACACAGGGACATGGATACACCTGGACACTGCCACTAAGACATACACACACCTACACTGTCACAAACATGGGCAAACACACACACACTAACTGCAGCTAAGTAACAAGTTACCCAGTTGTTTAAGAAGAGCAATTTTTAATTTTTTTTAGAAAATAAATAGCTCAGAAATGTACAATCCATAATTCCAGTACTCTGGTGACACCACAGGGGCGATGTACACTCGGGTGTTCAGACTAGGCTTGGAACATGCTGTCTCATACCTGCTTGAGCTGGAGTTTGGTTTGTTTTATAGCAGCATTTGGAATTGTTTATTAATGCAGCTTCAGGTGTAATTGTTGTTATCCTGTAGCACACACAGCCCGGTCTGGTTTGCTGTGATTGAGCCCACTTTCCACCCCCACCCCCCCTGTGGTGTCCCGTTGTAGAACTGTTTAAGGGGTTGTGTTTGGTTTGTTTACTGCTGTTTCAATGAACCATGTGCAAGATGTTAGGAGGGCTGGACTGATGTGAAGGGATGCATGTGAGGAATGATGAGGGAACTGACTCTAAAAACTGGTCTGAATGCAAAGTAAATATTCCTGTAGCTGCTGCTATGCTGCCAACAGAGAGCTGGTCTGCAGGTACAGGCCCTTTCCCACTGCTGAAATACCTCAGAGCTCAGGCTGGGGAAGACAGAGAGGGGAGTACTCTGAAGGGTGAGCTCTCCAGACTACTTCCAGCTATCTGGGATAATGTAATACATTCCTGAAGGATTTCAGGAGCTCCCCAGAATAGAACAGGAGAGTAGTAGTTTGTGAAGCTGGTTGTTACTTCACCATATACTTTCTTGCAATGAACAAGTAAGGAAGGGACTCAGAATATGCTCTCTTCTATCTCTACATCCAGTCCAGCTCCCAAGGGCTCAGTTATTGCCAATGTAAGCCTGGACACCTCTGCCACTGGGATGTTTGCTTCCAGTTGGTCTGTAGAGCCTTGTTCTCCCTCAGGAATGCTCTGACCTGCTCTCCTCCCAGTCTGTGACTCTCCAGGAAAGCTGGCTTTGGTGTAGTTCTTCACCATCTCCTGAACCTCCATGTTCAGAGCTCTCAACTTCTCCTCGTATTCCACCTGTACCTGCTGCTGGAGCTGCAAATGGAGAATCATGTCATTCCCACACACTGGAGCCAAGCAGAGAGACCAAGAGCTCTGGGATGAGCTGTTGGTGCTTCTGGGCTCTGTGTGGGCCCCTCATCCACTTTCTCACCCCCTGGGAGTGGGTGGGCTGAGGGTGGCAATAAAGATTGATTCTCTGGGGGTTTGGACTTGCTGTGCCAAGGAACAGCCCTGACCCGAAACGTTGTCCTTACCTGGCTTTCTCTCTCCTTGATGGACTGGAGACTTGCTGCCTGCTTCTCCTCCAGTTTCTGCTGGAACCTGCCAGTCTTCTCTGTCACCTTCAAAAAGAATAAATTAACCCCCCTCAGGTTCCAGTTTTATAAGCAAGGGCTTAAGAGAGCCTGAGCTCAGCCCAGCAGGGCAGGCCTGGAGCAGCAGCCACACCCCAGCCTGGATTCAGAGACACCATGACAGCCTGGCAGGTGCGCACACACGGACATGTGGGACATAGGGATATGGACACAGACATACAGGGACACAGACAGATGTACACAGATAGGCAGATGTGCATAAGGACAGACACCTGGACACACACAGGCACAGGGATACAAGTACTCACATAAAGCCACTTGGGTACAGGCATACATGGACACAGACCCAGACACCTGGCTGTAGACACACACGGACAGACAGTCACAAGGACACTGAGGGAGATGGACCCAGACACAAAGGGACACAGACACCCGTGGCCACATGCTCACACAAGGACACAGACATGGACATAGACATGCACACAAACACACACCTGGCCACAGACACCAACACGCTCATGTAAATGGACACATACGGACACACCGATCTGGATGGACACGCAGAGACAGACACACAACTGGATACAAACACGGAGAAACACAGATGCTCACACCTGGACATGCACCCCTGGAGCCAGACACACACACCCCTGATATACAGACAAATGAACAGAGAGGGACACAGACACAGGACATGGACACACATGGACACAAGCAGACACATAGGCATGGACCCAGGCAGACATGGACACACACATGGCCATACACACAAACAATGGCAGACACATGGATAAACACAGACACAAATGGACACACTGACACAAGGACAAACACAGAGATGGACACAGACACGGACGCATAGACTCACACTGATGCACATGGACACACACGAACACAGGCAGACGTGTGGACAGATACAGATGTAGACAAACGGACACACTGACACAGGCAGACATGGATACACACATAGACACACATGGACACAGACACACAGAGGCAGACACATGGATGCACACGTGGATGTACATGCACACACACATGCCTAGGCAGAGGCGAAGGGACATGCGGACAGCTGGATACAGCCATATGGACACACCTGGACATGGGGACACAGGCAGAGACACATGGGCACAGACATGGACGGACAGACACACATAGACACATGGAAGTGCATGGACACAAAGACACATGAACATAGACTCGGGCACAGGCACACAGAAATACACACAGACACACACATAGACACACAGACTCCCACAAGAAAATGGACATAGATGCACACAGACCTGGACACACACTCACAGAAGGACATGGACAGAGAGGGACACAGGCACCTGGACATGGACAGACACAGACTGTCTGGACAAAGAGGGACACAGACATGGGGACACGCACAAGGACACAGCTAGAGATGGACAGGGACAGACACAGAGGGACACAGTCACAAGGCCACTGATGGAGGTGGATACAGACACCTGGACACACCCACCCATGGACAGATACAGACAGATGGACACCCAGACATGGAGACACACACAGGAACACACACACACACCCCCTAGCACAGGCACACAAAGACGCTCCTGAGCACAAGGACAGACAAACATGGACACAGACACAAAGGCTCTCAAAGACACAGGGACACACAGAAACAGACACCTGCATGGACATAGGAACAGAAGGACATGTAGACACACAGACATGCAGGGACACAGACACCCCCACACCTGGACACATGGACAGATACACACAGCACACAACAACAGACACCTGGTCACAGGGACACACACAGATACAGACATAGATGGACAAACAAACATACATGGATAGACACACACAAGGACAGAGACTCCTGGACATAGAGACACATGGACACACAGATACAGACACACATGCACACTCGGATGCATGGATGCACACAGACACAAAGTATCTCTGACACAGGGATACAAGGAGACACAAACACACGGACATAGACACATGGACAGGCACAGATGGACTCACACAAGGACACGCAGACATACATGGACACAGGGACAAATGCATAAGACACACAGACATGCATGGACACAAAGACACCTGGACATAGATGGGCATGCAGATACACACAGGGACATACAGACACAGGGACACAGGCAAATGAACACACAGACAAAAAGGGGCAGGTACACATGGACACAGACACACAGGTGGACACAGACATACAAACATGGACACATGTGAACATAGAAACATACAAACAGGGACACACACATGGATTCAACACAGAGACATGGACAGACACACAGAGATACGGACAAACAGACACAGCTCAACAAATAGCCCCACATGGCCATTCAGACACACACAGACATGGATGGACATGTGGACTCATATGCCAACACTCACTGAGGGACACTCACTGACAGACACAGACTCAGCATTGTCTGGCACCCGGTCTCCAAAGGGCAGAGCTGGGGTCCTTGAGGTGTCTCTCCTCCTGCCAGGCTTTCCCGTTGTTCCCGAGCCGTGGGTTACAAATGCCCCAGACACACTGACCAAGCTCTCCCTGACACCCCCTTGCAGAACCCAGAGCCACTGGGGCAGCCTGACCCCACAGAACTCACCCGTTTGACTGTCTGCACCACTTCCTGAATGTGGGAGTTGTTAATTTCTTTCTTCAACCTTTAAAGGAAAGTATAAAACCCTGTAAAATCCAGCTGTTGTTCTTCCATAAAACCCATCTGTCAGTACTGATCAGTGCCATACTGATCAACAGGCATGTTACATGCCCACGCTGTCCTGCCACAGGGAGAAGCTGCTGTAATTTTAGGCAGGACAAATAAAGCACCACTCAAATTTGGCTGAGCCATAAGGCAAATAACTGGATGCAAAATTCTACTTTTTCAGCTTCCAAGTCAGCAGGAGACCCTGCATCCTGCACAGACAGAGCCCAGGAACATCCACTCCCACACCTCTCCTGAGCAGCCTTGTCACTGGTACTCCTCAGCATGGCCTGGACCCGCTCCATTCTCTTTGCCTCCATCCGCTTCTTAATGTCTTTAATGTTGCTGTGGAGAGAAGAGAGGAGATACAGGCCTGGTTACAGCCCCAGCCAGCAGAGCCATCCTCCATCCACAGCTCTCTGGAGCACTCCGCTGTCCAGAAACACCAAGTGTACGAGACTGTGCAGCAGAAGGCCTGGAGTCTTAAGGATATCTTAACTCCTGAGTCAGGACATGTCCTGCCCCAGCAGTGGAGGCAGCACATGCTAAAAGCAAGGGTGAGAAAGAACAAGCGTACAGGAAATTTTCCCTCCTCCACCTTCCCAGTTTCCAGTTTATCCTTCAGTATCTGTGCATGTATCATGTTCCATGATGTCACTCATACTTTGGAGTTTACCTCTACTTTTGGATTTCATAGCTCCTTGCCCTGAGAGGAACAGTACTTAATTTATACACAATGTGACAGAGGCACCTGAGACATTCACTGGGCATCCCACCCTTCTTTCCTATGAGAAACAGTGAGCAATCACTTCCCTCTTCTCTTGCAGACCATTCATGATTTACACATTCCTGTCACATTCTCTCAAACATCTGTTCTCCTAGCTGTCCCATTTAATTCCTTTTTGTGCACAAATTCCTCCTCAGTGCTGGCTGTTCTTCTTGCTCTTTCAAAGACTTTTTTGTTTGAAATGGCACACTGAAAAGGCGACAGCTCTATACAGACACATCCAGTGGCACAAGGCTGACTCAATCTTTTTTTTTTTTTTCCCCTCTACCATTCCCAAAATCCTGTTTGCCACTTTGGCCACTGCAGACCTGGGAATGAAGAGCATCCACAACAGCTGAAGATCTCTTACCCTGAGTGCCAACACCAGTGCACAGCTGGGCTATGGCCAGGGTTTTCAATTCAGATTATTTTATATTTATTCTTGCTGAACTGAACTGCCATTTTGTTGCCTGTTGCTCCAGATCTTGAAAACCTTCTGGAGCTTCTCCCAGCCAGCTGCAGATGTGACTGTACTAATGACATCCTACTGTCAGCAAACCATTATCTGGCTAATCACCTGCTTCCTTCGACTTGCCTGAATATACTGAATAGCTGAGAAAAGAGACTCTGGCTTGGGACAGGACACAGCAAGAGGGAGTTTTATCTGAATTCACAACTAAATACTGAGAGAGGATTTAATGGGAAGGAGCAATGAGTAAGGATTTTAGCTTCAGGACAAAACTCCTGCAAGAACAAATGGATACATGTCTGGCTAGAAACTGGTCAATTGATTCTGCCAGTTTGTTTAAACACTGGAGCCAAAATGCTCAATTCACTTAGAGGATGGAGCAGATCAGTCCCTTGAAGGGATTAATGTGAGGTCCTGACTGCAAGAGACAGAGGTGGCAGCCAGGGACCAGCAGTGCTATTTCCTATCCTTCCCCATCAGTGGCTCCAGGCTGCTCACTGCAGATGGAACACTGTATCCTGCTTGGCATCTCGTGGCAGGAACGCTGTTCTGGGGAATCACAAGAGGCATCTACCCCCCATACCACTGGGTGAGATTCCATGTTACATCCCCCTGCTTCCATTTCTTGCCAAAGGGAAAAAAAGGCTTCTCTTCTCCCACCCTCACTCCCTGGCTGCAGAGCAGAGCTTTGAGATCCAGCAGGAAGTGCTGGCCTGGAGCAGAACTGGGCATTATTTGGGATTCCACTGCCATGTTTACCTTTCCGACGTGTCCCTCAGCACCCGCAGCTCAGCTGCCTGCTTCTCCTTAGCCAGCTCCAGGATCCTGGCAACTTGCTGTTCAAGGGATGGACACAAGACCAAAAGGGAACAAAACCAGGATGAGACACTGCCCCCCATCTGTATCCACTTGCACCCAAGTCAGCTGTACACCTCCCTGCATTGAATTCCAGGAGCCACAAATTCTGAATCCATGAGGCTCGGTGTGAACACTGGCACAGCAGTGAGCTCAGCTGTACACACAGGCCCCACTGTGCCAGTGGAGTGACACTTGTGAGACAGGAAGGTTTCATCCCTGGCTCCTCTCCCAGGTAAGAAGCCTGATTCCCAGGTGAGCCAGTGCCCAAGTGTTATTTTCCCTTCAGGGTTGCAGAGTTTGCAAGGAGCTTGTAAAGCCTAAGGTGCACCAGGGAACTGAAGATTTAAGGTGTATCAGTGCAAATTCCTGCAGAAAACACTAATGGGAAAAGGCATCCCAAGCCTGGAATCACTCCTCCTTCACTGGAACAGATAGCATATGCTGGATTTACCACCACCACCTATGGCCTGCACTCTGTCCCCAGGCGCCACCACGGCTCCTGCTGGCCTCGGCTGAGCTCAACCTGCAGGACTCCCCTCACCTGGACTCTGACTTCCACCAAGTCAAACAGCAGGATGCTCTGAGATGGTGCCACTGGTGAACCCTCAGCCCACCTCCACATCACCCCAGCTCTCAGGGTTCCTGGGCTCCCAGAGAGGTGGCACCTGGCAATGTGTGAAGCCACTAAATACCACATTAACTCTGTGCTAAGCCATCAGAAGAGCT